>NC_056739.1:910289494-910619959 GCF_019279795.1 Protopterus annectens | reverse complement strand
ATATATATATATATATATATATATATATATATATACATATATGTATATATATATATGTGTGTATATATATATTATAAATATATATATATATATATATATATATATATATATATATATATATATATATATATATATATATATATATATATATATATATATATATATATATATATATATATATATATATATGTATATATATATATATATATATATGTATATATATATGTATATATGTGTATATATATATATATATATATATATATATATATATATATATATATATATATATATATATATATATATATATATATGTATATTTATATGTATATATATATATATATGTATATATATATTTATATATATTTATATATATATATATATATATATATATATATATATATATATATATATATATATATATATAGATATACAGTGGATATAAAAAGTTTACACACCCCCTGTTAAAATGCCAGGTTTTTGTGATATAAAAAATGAGACCACAATAAAACATTTCAAAACTTTTCCCACCTTTAATGTGACCTATATACCTGTACAATTCAATTGAAAAAACAAATCTGTTAGGGGAAAAATATAAAAAACAGGAGGTCGTATCATTGACCATGTTGTCAGCAACCAATTGTTCAAGCAGAAGAAGATCAGACTTGACACTGACTTGACTTTTTTTTCTTTTCTTAACCACCCTAGTGAGTTCACAGATATAAGATCTAGTGATTTTACCTGTATTCTTTAATGCCAAAATTTAAATGGTAATACTGCATTTTAATCAAGCCCACCTATGTTACAGGGGTCATATCTGTTTGGCTGTTCCACTTTGATTACATCCAAAACTTTTATATCCATCTCAGTGAGGGTACCTCTCTTCTGGAAGATAGAAAGTTCATTAGCTTTTTTTTTTCTTAAGAAATATGTGATCCTCTTTAGGATAGTCATGAGCAAAGTGCAAACTGCCTGTTCACAACATTGTATTTAACATGGATACATACTTAGCATCTTAATTAAGATTGTTGTTGCTATTCACTTTCTTAGAAATCTGGATTCCATTATTTTTTAGTAGTGATATCACAACAGTTGATGACATCCGGTACTGAACCTCAAGTATCAGATCAGTGAGATGTGAGGTTGCAGTATCTGTGAAAGACAAGCAACTCTTCCACACTCCAGTTTCACATTAAGAGGTCATCACTACCACACCCACAGAACAGTAGTTTCTTGGACTATTTGAGTGAACTCTTTCCAAAGTAGCCATAACTGAGTTGTCAAATGAGAGCCATAATGGTCCCGTTGGCCAACCTCCTCTGATTTGCTGATAAAGTTGACCAGAAAAAGTACTGCATAATGGAAACATTTAACATGTAGACAATCGTAAGCATCTTGTAGGCGTTCCATTATTCAGTATTTCAAATAATCAGTACTTTTTATGCAGTGTAAATGCCTAAAATGTTCACTTTATTTATTTGCAACATCTTCAACTCATAATTGTTATGGCTACATGTGTGCAAGAGTGATACAGTTGTTGCCTTGCTTGATTCTATCTTCTGTTGTAGAGTTTGTATATGGCAGTAAAAATGCAGTATTACCATTTAAATTTTGACATTAAAGAATACAAGTAAAATCACTAGATCTTATATCTGTGAACTCACTAGATGGACAATAGATGTATGACTGCTGAATCTGACACACATGCACTTTATAAGCACTTACAAGAGTGCAAGGATCGTGCTATCCCTAACAGAACCAAGATGCTATCCTCCAAAAAAAGGAAGCCAATCTGGTGGTCCCCTGCCATAAACAAACCCTACAACAGAATACAGAAACTGTTGTAAAAAGAGTAAAATCCCATGATTGGAGTAACTCCCTGGTGAGCCTCAGTAAGAAGCTGAGATCCCTCATAACATCCTCCAAAGCTAGTTATGAAAACAAAATCGCCACTGACTCTAAAGACAACCACAAATCATTATATAACTATGTCAAGACTCTCAATGGCAACACTCAGATAGGTTCATAGGTTCATAGGTTCATACTAGGCTATCTGCCCGAGGGCATTTACAAGCCTAGCCCATAGTTTTGTGGCTTACGCCACCCCTTTAGTATGGGGAACTATACCCATTATTTTGCTGTGCCTCTGTTGAGCAGTGACACTGAGGTAATCCCTGGGGTATATCTGCGATCTCCCATCCATTGGTCAAGATTTCTCTTGAACAAGGCCAGCGAGGTGCTCTGCCTCACATATACCGGGATTTTATTCCACAGCATAGGGAGTCTTTGGGTGATGAATCTATCCCTCCAGCACGTCCTATTAATAGCCGTGTCGAGGTTTAAGTCTCCGCCCTTGTGGCTCTGACGATCTAGATTTTTGAGGTGAAGCATATTCATCAAATCTGGGTTTGACATGGCCTTGTATGTTAGGCAAAGGTCACCTCTGAGCAAGCGTAGCGACTGAATAGAGCTGGAGTTCTTTCAGTCGGGCAGCATAGGACAGATGTTTGAGACCCTTTATCCTTTTGGTGAGGAACTTTGTGGCCTCTCCAGCTGCTGCAAGTGTCGGGTCAGATACATTCGAATGGGGCATTGTACTCAATCATTGGTCTGATGAGTGATGAGTATAGGAGACTATGACCTCCTTGATCTAGATGAGAATCCCTTCATGATAAGGTGGGCAATGTAGAAGGTCTTCCTAACTACTTTAGCTACATGGGTGTCGAATGACCGACTACTATCAACCTGGGTCCCCAGGTCCCTGATAACTTCTTCTGTACTCAGTGGATTGCCACCTATTTGGTAGCTAGGGGTAACCTTGTTTTTCCCGAAGGGTATGACTATGCATTTTTTGGCATTTAACTTTAGGCCATGGCTCTGGCACCAGTTATCCATTTCTGTGAGACCCTTCTGAAGGATATCTGTGTCAGATGTTTTCTACTATGGCGCCCAGTTTGCAGTCATCTGCAAACTTTGTCAGCCATAACCCTCCTGTGTTTGCTTGTACTTCGGAAAAGTAGATGCCAAACAAGAGTGGGCCCAGGACTGAGCCCTGTGGTACACCACTTGTGACAGGCTTTGAGTCTGACATGGCGCCAGCAACTCTGACCCTGTGGGTTCTGTCACTCAGCCAGTTTGCAACCCATCTTGTGATGTATGGGTTTACATTTAAGCTGATGAGTTTTTCAATGATCTACTCTGAGTTACAGCACAATGGCACTAAATATACAGAACCAACTGATATTGCCAACATCCTGGCAGATAGGTTCAGTGCTAACTTTACCCCCCTGTCATCCCCTAAAGGGCCCATCTCTATACCAGAAGAATGCAAAGTTCCTGTAATCACGGCTGCACAGGTAAAAAACACACTATCCAAAGCCAAGAACACAGCATCCATGGGACCTGACAACATCCCAGGCTGTGTTCTACATGAACTAAAGAATGAACTGGCACCCCACCTAAGTACCATGTTCAATCATAGCCTCACCTCAGGCTATGTGCCCACTGAATGGCGCACAGTGATGGTTATCCCACTCCACAAAGGGGGAGCCACCACAGACCCCGGAAACTACCGCCCCATTAGCCTAATGAGATTGGTCTGCAAGGCTATGGAATGTAACATCATGGAACTTATAAACAATGACATTGGTAATCTCCAAACTCAGGACCCCACCCAGTTCGGGTTTGTAAAAGGCAGATCATGTCTCCTAAACCTGATAGACTTCTTTGAAGCCATCACCATAGCCGTAGATGAGGGTAAGGTGGTTCACACAGCCTATCTAGATTTTGCCAAGGCTTTCAACACCATCCCCCACTCTGGAATTATAGATAAACTCCCTAAACTAGGTATAAATCCCTATGTCACAAGATGGGTTGCCAACTGACTCACTGACAGAGTCCACACTGTGAAAGTAGCAGATTCCAAATCCAACTTCAACCAGTAACAATTGGAGTACCACAGGGTTCAGTCCTGGGTCCTCTTCTGTTTGGTATCTACTTCTCTGAAGTACAGGCTAACACAGAAGGTCTTTGGCTAATGAAGTTTGCAGATGACTGCAAACTAGGAGCCATAATCAAAACTCCAAAAGATGTGGACATCCTACAAAAGGGCCTCACTGAGACAGATGCCTAGTGTCAAAGCCATGGCCTTAAGCTCAATGCCAAGAAGTGCATTGTCATCCCCTTTGGTAAAATCTCTGTACCCATGAACTACCACATAGGCAGTAGTCTACTTAACACCGAAAGTGTGATGAGACCTTGGGACACAGGTGGACAGTAGTCTCTCCTTTGATAATCACATTGCCACTGTTAGAAAAATCTATACATGCTGCTTAGAAAATATATTTACATACATGCTGCCTAGAAAAATATATTTACAATGTGTGCTGCTTAGGAAGATGTGTATTTAAACATTCAAACATATATAAGTTGTGTGATCAAATATATAGAGAAATGTGTGCTTTAGTTAGGAATAAATGTACTTAAATCCATAATAGAGAACAAAGTTTATGTAATGCATTTAATTCTGTCTTACTAGAATAATAGTAGAAATAAACCTGCATATTATTGCTTGAAGCACAAGCTGCAGTGTAATCAGAAATTTGACCTTGGCAGCTTGCAAACACAGCCTGGCTCATGTCTTTCAAGTAAAGATTATTTTGCAAAGTTAGAAAATAATAAATCTGTTGCATGTGTCCTCTTTCCTGCCTCCACCAGGAGAGTAGCCTTGTGTGCACTATCTCTGATAGTGCGAGCTGGGTACGAGGAAGACAAAGAAAGGCATTAAGGAAGACATACATCTATTGTATTTGAACTAATCAGAGAACCTTGAATTGGCTACATCCTCAGGAGGTCATCGTGACTGACCAGCTGCTTGCAAGGCTGTAACATTCTCATGGGAAAAAGACTTTTGAAAACACAAACTCAGCACTTTCATGAATTACTGTGATGTAAAGACCCTGTCACTGACCACACCAGTGAGGTGGGCAAAACTGATAATGACCTGTATAAAACAGGTGTACTCTGTGAATAAAGTTAGACAAAATTCTGTACAAACTTGTGTATGGTTTTTTGGCTCCTAATGTACATTAGAGTTTTAAGATACTCAAGTTCTCCTGCATTATTGTTTGTTATTGATTGACATTGTGTTTGAATAACTCAATGATTTTTACAGTCTGACTCTAACGAATTTATTTAACATCTTGGTCCTAATCGTGCCGGAATTCCCTTGGTAAGCTACAGGTCAGAATATATAGGTGGTACTGAAGTCTGCGCAGAAGAAGGAAAGACCTCCGACTGAATTGTCGTGCCAAAGAGGCTGTCCACTTGTCTGATCTGTGGCGAAAGCGGAAAACTGGGTCCTAAAAAGCCTATCAAACATAAGCAGGAGGCTCGGGTAAGCAGAATTCCTCTCTTTGTTTTTGTTTTAGATCGGGGACCAGGTTACACTGTGCTATTGCTAAGGTTTGTGATAGCAGGGAGAGAGGTAGTCGAAGTATTGTATCTTGAGTCATAGATCAGGAAATAAAACAAAGCAAAGTAAACAGTCATTCTAGACACTACTGTGAATACGGGGAATAAGATACCACGTGGTACAAGAGAAAGGGTTACGTAACAGTTCTGTTGTTTTTTTCTTTTCTCTTTCTCTCTCTCTCTCTCTCTTCTTTTTTCTCTTTCAGAGACATGGGAAATGAGTGCACTAAAGGGTCACGTGACCGCCTAACAGAAGATGCAAAATATATGCAATCACAGAGAGCAGATAATGTGAGATATTTTGCAAAATGGGTTAACAAGTATGACTTTGATGGTAAATTGGATAAAATGTCATTAATAAAACTTTTGAGACAGTTAAAATCTGACGCAGAAGGTCAGGCAAAAAAACAACGACAGTTGGGTGTTCCTCAAGCACATAGGTGGATTGAGGAAGCGAACCGAAGGAACAGAAAATAAAAATGCAAAGGCATTATTTTTAGACAAAGAGGATAATAACATAATAGTAGCATCGGTCCCTCCCCACCCCACCGATGCCTTACTCAGAATATGAAGCGGGAGGCGGGCTGAACCCCCCACGTTACCCAGAGACAACAGGGATATTAAGACAACCATTTGTAAGGAACCTATCGACTAGATCCCGAACACGCCAAACTTGTGGATATACAACCAAGCGGAAGTTTATTAGATGAGAGTGAGGAAATCTGTCCATTAATAGAAGTACCAAACCCACAGGCAGGACAGGAGGGCCAGGCCTCAACTCTCTTAGTATATAGACCGTGGACACCGGAAGACATCCGAAAAGCTACAGAAGGAATTCCCCATCCAAAAATTAACTTTGAGAAATTTCTACAGGATTTACAGGGTATGAGATTGAGTTACCACTTAAATGGGGAAGAGGTAGAAAGAGTAGTTAGACAAATTTTAGGTCCAGACTGGCACATGATTTGTGGCGCCTGGAATGCCCGTGACGCGCAACACAGGCCACTCCCACATAGTGACGCAGAACTAGATGCTAGATTGAAGGGTCTTACAGACCGCATTACTGAAAAATGGAAACCTAGGGCAGACTGGACTTGCATTAACCAGTGTGTACAACAAGATAATGAAACTGTGGATGCATACTATGGTAGATTATTAGAATGTTTTAATAACCATAGTGGCATGCCTGTTCCTGAAAATCAAAAGAATGATAGTTCATATGAACAACAATTGAAGAATGCATTTTTGAAAGGTTGTATTGCCCCTATCAATAGCTTCATCACGAAGCACATGATAGATCACCGAACAAGTAGGCTTCAAGCCTTATTAGAGTATGCTAGACATGCCGAAAAACATTTTAACAGTAAAAAGAAAAAGCAGGTCTTCACAGCTGAAGACGGTGGAAGTTTTGTAGTACAAGCAGCCAAAAAGGGTAAGCAAAATACTCAGGGTAATAAACGCTCTGACAGAAACTCAGAAATTTATGAGAGCAGAAAGAAAAAAGGTGAGTGCTTCAATTGCGGTAAGAAGGGACATTTGGCAAGGGATTGCAGGAGCAAGGCACCTGTGGAAAAAAAGGATAAGGAAGATGAGGATTGACTATATGACAGTTATGCTGCTCAGCAGTCACCAGGAGAGACTAATGAGCAGGGGGATGATGTAAATACCTTAGAAGAAACAGATGACATGCAACCGGATGTAGAAGTTGGGGAAAGTGAAGTTTTAGATCTGGCATTACTGAGCTTAGAGCTCTATTTAGCAGACACGAAACCGGAAGTTACACTTCTGGTGGAAGGGAGAGAAGTGAAATTTTTGTGTGATTCAGGAGCATCACGAACTTTGATACATCCTTCAAAGTTACCGGAACATTCTGAGTCACCTGATTACATATTAGTGAAAGCAGCAAACGGACAGCTGTACAGGGAACCACTTTCCCATGATATAGCAATAACTGACCCCGTCTCGGGCATGACCCAAAGAAGTAAAATAATACTTTCTGCCAAATGCCCCATGAACTTATTAGGTAGAGATCTTATGCAACTTTTTGGCATAGCAGTAGTCCCTACCATGAACGGTATGGAGGCACAGAGACAAACTGATACTTTTGTAGTACGGTCGGAGGGTGAAGCTTATTATTGGTACAGCCAGGATCTGGTTACAACCGGTCCAGGGGCAGTGACCAAGGAACTGATGAATGTAGCCACCAGCAAGGTGCCTCCCCTCGATGCTGACCAGCAACATTTATTACATTGCACCCTATATTATTGTAGCACATCAGGACCTGATAAAGAATACGAACAAAAGTTGTTCAGGAATCCTGCAAATAGACTGATACTACGGACCTATACTGGGACACTGAGGGCAACAGTGTAGTGAGTTGTTCGTTACCTCAGGAGTTTTGGAATTGTACAAATCCAATAAACTACCACACGTTAGCCTAACCAAAAACAAGAATGTTAGGTGGGTAGACTTGGGTGACAAAGTGACAGGATGGGAGAGACTAACTGACTCAGAATTATCGGACTTAGGAGTACAGAAACAGAAACTGAATTGGTTAGCATACGCCCAGCTGTACACTTACAACAGAGTGAAGACAGCTGATTGGCGTTCTTGATAGAAGAAGAAGAAAAAGCTTTGAGTGAAATACCAAATGTTCTTTGGTCAACAGGAAAATCAGATGTAGGACTTATTCGAACAGCAGGGCCAGTAGTTATTACACCAAAATCAGCCTTTAGACCAAGAAAAAGACAATATCCTTTGAGCAAGGATGCGGAACAGGGAATCAAACCTATCATAATGGCATTACTTAAGGAAGGGATACTGGTGGAATCTTTAGATTCACCATGTAATACTCCTCTATTTCCTGTAAAAAAAGCAAACGGGGAATGGCGGATGGTACAAGATTTACAAGCTGTAAATGATGCGGTAATACCAAGAGCACCTACGGTGCCAGACCCACATACCTTGTTAAATGATTTGAAGCCGCAACAAAAATATTTCACCGTGGTAGATATTAGCAATGCATTTTTCTCAATACCTATCCACCCTGACAGCCAGCATTGGTTTGCATTTACATTTCAGGGCAAAAGGTATACGTACACCCGACTACCACAGGGATATAGTGAAAGTCCAACAATATTCGCACAAGAGATGGCTAGCAACCTGGCAGGGTTTTCTCCACCAGGGGGCAGCCAAGTACTACTTTATGTAGATGACATCCTGCTTGCAGCCCCTACCCAGCAGCAGTGTAGGGAAGATACAATAGCATTGTTGAAATTCTTAGCTGAGCAGGGCATAAAGTGAACAAACATAAATTGCAACTTTGGAAAGAACAGGTTAAATACCTGGGATATGTGATATCCAAAGAAGGTAGAACATTAGATGAAGATCGGAAAACAGCTATTTTACAAGCACCTAAACCAACTACCAAAAGGAAATGATGTCCTTCTTGGGGACGACTAATTTTTGTCGAAGTTGGATACCGAATTATGCTTTAGAAACGGCTCCATTGGCTGATTTAATATTTAAAACACCAATGGCAGCACAAAACACTGCACTGGACTCCAGAAGCAGAAGCAGCCTTTGTAGACTAAAACAACTGATAGCTTCATCATTAGTTTTAGGGCTTCGAATTACCATAAGAGATTTTTCAAACTGTAGATTGTAGGCGGGATATATGACGTCAGTACTGACGCAACAACATGGCGGCAAGCAACGCCCATAGCTTACTATTCATCACAGTTAGATCCGTGGCACGATCATTACCACCCTGCGTACAAGCAGTAGTCGCAGCAGCTATGGCAGTGCAAGCTTCAGCCTCAGTGGTGTTGTTTCATCCTCTCACGTTGAGAGTACCTCATGCAGTTGCGATAATTTTACTGCAAGAAAAAATAGCATTTTTATCCCCTGCCAGACATCTTTCTTGCATGACCATACTATTGAGTCAACCCCATATGACAATTGAACGTTGTACAACATTAAATCCATCGACATTACTTCCAATTCCTGTGGATGGCATACCACACAGCTGCCTACAGGAAATGGAACAAACAACCACACCCAGACAAGATCTTACTGATGTACCTTTAGCTGACGAGAGGTGACTTTTTTTGTGGATGGGTCCTGTAGACGAGGTCCTACAGGGAAGAACCTAGTGGGCTATGCAGTAGTGACTGATGACGAAATCATAGAAGCACAACCCCTGCAACATAACCTGTCAGCTCAAGCAGCAGAATTGATAGCTTTGACACGTGCTTGCACTCTAGCGAAAGGCAAATGTGTTAACATATATACTGACAGTCAGTATGCTTTCTCTACAGTGCATGTCTTTGCACAACAATGGAAAAACAGGGAAAGATAACATCTACTGGCAAGCCGATTAATCATGCACAATTGATTCTGAACCTGTTAGATTCTATTCAGTTACCCACTAGAATAGCTATCTGTAAATGTGCAGCCCATACAAAACAACAAGATAGAATTTCAAAAGGGAATGCTCGGGCTGATGCAGCTGCAAAGCAAGCTGCCTCAGACCCAGAAACTGTGCTCTTAAATGAAGAACTACAACCTTCTGAGACTCTAGATTTAGAAATGTTAAAAACAATGCAGACATTAGCTACAAAAGCAGAAAAGCAAAAGTGGATAAAACGAGGAGCAATCCTTGAAGAGGGACTGTACATCTCCAAAGAGAAAAAGCCCATATTGCCATCTAATTTGTTTAGATATGCAGCTTTGTTGAGTCATGGGCAGAGCCATGTCTCAACAGGGGGGATGGTACAGTTAGTTAACAAAACATTCCAAACATATGGATTCACGAATTATACACAAAAATTTTGTGCAACATGTCATATTTGTAGCAAACATCATGCACAGGAGCATTTAAACCAAAGCGAGGAGCTTTCCAACACCACTCTATCCGTTCCATACTAGTTGAATGGATTTCAATGAACTGAATAAAAGTCAAGGGAAAAATACTGTTTAGTAATCATAGATATGTTTTCAAAATGGGTAGAAGCTTTTCCAACTAGAAATCCGGATGCAGCAACAGTAGCAAAGGCCCTAGTGAAAGAAATCATTCCTAGATTTGGCATACCAGAAAGAATTTATAGTGACAATGGGACACATTTCGTAAACCAGACAATACAACAGCTTGGGAGATTTTTTGGGATTTCTTTGAAAAACCATTGTGCTTATCACCCTCAGTCAGCAGGACTGGTGGAAAGGTACAATGGAATCTTGAAAACAAGTTGAGAAAATTAATGAGTGAGACTCAAAAGACTTGGATTTGCTGTCTGCCTTTAGCACTGCTGAGCATGAGAACTGTTCCAAATGTAAAGGGCTTGACCCCTTTTGAGATAGTGTTTGGAAGGGCATATTGTGTGCCACAATGGAAGGCCCTCATGCCTGCAGAGCTGGAGGCCGATGGCTCATTAGCTAGTTACATGAAGAAGTTATTAACAAATAAGACTGTTTTGCAGTTGAACTCTTTTCAGATAAACAAGAAGCAAAACCGAGGCCGTGCTGACCCCGGGGTCCTGGATTTGGCTGAAAATCATAAAGAGAAAGAACTGGGCGAGTCCAAGGTGGGAAGGTCCGTACCAGGTACTATTGGCAACACCCACTGCAGTGAAAATTGCTGAGAGATCATCTTGGGTTCATTTAACCCACTGCAAACCTGTTAAGAAATTTAGTTTGGACATACCACAGGAACAGGATGGCCAGAGGCAGAATGAATAAAATGTGAAACAACCCCAGAGACATTGGTTCACTGGCCTACTGATCATACACTTAATAACTATGTTTGTAGTGACCTTTTTGTTGTTATGGTTTTCTTGCATATAACTACAGAAGTGAAATTAATAAAACGTGATGAAGGACTGGCTATAGACTGGCACCCAAACTTTAACACATACCTGGCTATGAAACGAGTTTATGTAGAGACTATGAACGTTTCAAATTGCTGGGTTTGTACTGCAATACCCACAGCATATGGAGGACTTTTGATGTCTGCTGTCCCCTTGGGAATAAATGAAACTTGGGAAAACCTGTTATTTGACACAGGCACTGTGAGATCACAAGACAAAGTGGCATTATTTTGCCTGTTACTCAGAAAGGAATTGTTTGTTTTGTTAAAAATGATACACTCCAGGTTGGTTGGAGTAACTGTAACATAACTGTGTCTTACAAATGTTATATAAAACCTATAGACCAAGGTACTAGTTGTAGCACAATTATGGTTCATACTTAAGCTTGATGAAAACAACATTGAGAGATGTGCAAAAAACTCCTGAAATATATAGACAATTATCTGTTATAGATAAGAAAATGTTTCATTCAGGGTTAACCCACATCAGTACAAAAGTAGAAAACTGTTATTTTGTTTGTGGGAAAAAAGCCTATAAATGGTTACCTGAGAATTGGTCCGGCAGTTGTTTTTTGGGTTATCTGGTTCCAGCCATAAGACATACTGCAGAATTGTCCCTGGGTAAAATACGTAATGTGAGAGACGTAGCTCAGCAAGCCGAAAATACAGTCAGAAAACCTACTAATCCAGTGGGTAAGATTGAAGCAAGCTGGAAGGATCATTCATCTGTGAAGGACAAAGAAAAATTGACCCATATGGACTTGAGTGACAGTGTTATATCCTGGGCTGGGATATTCCCAGCCTACGGAGCAGTCAAATCAATTTGGGAACTGAGGAAATTGTCAAAACTCCTCAAGTAATGAGCAATGCGACTTTTTCCGCTCTTGAACTTGTGACTGATGAAATGAATGCAATGAGAACAGTTGTATTACAGAACCGAATGGCTCTCGACTTCACCCTAGCGGCGAGAGGTGGTGCGTCTTGGCTTATCAAAGAAGAATGCTGTGCGTACATTCCAGACAACCAGCATGAAATTAATGATCACCTGGAGGTAATACAGCAGGTGTCAGCAATGGCAGAACCAGGCCCAAACCCACTGACGAACTTTTTCCAGAATCTGTTTGGGGGGTGGGGGTCGGTCCTTATGAACATTCTGATTGCAATTTGTGTGGTACTGCTCATAATTGGAGCATGTGTCTGCTGCGGATACCCTGTGTGAAAAAAATTAGTTAAAGATTTAGTTGATGTATCAGTGACTGAAACCATGTACCAAGATATGGAATTGAATTTGTTGATACCGAGTGAAAGCCTATCTGAAATATAAAACAAATGACTTACTTAGCTGAAAATCCTTGAAAGGAAAAGGCTAAGAAATGAACTAATACTGTTTATGTTTCAAATAAGCATTAAATGCATTAACAGGAGGGAGAATGTTAGAAAAATCTATACATGCTGCTTAGAAAATATATTTACATACATGCTGCCTAGAAAAATATATTTACAATGTGTGCTGCTTAGGAAGATGTGTATTTAAACATTCAAACATATATAAGTTGTGTGATCAAATATATAGAGAAATGTGTGCTTTAGTTAGGAATAAATGTACTTAAATCCATAATAGAGAACAAAGTTTATGTAATGCATTTAATTCTGTCTTACTAGAATAATAGTAGAAATAAACCTGCATATTATTGCTTGAAGCACAAGCTGCAGTGTAATCAGAAATTTGACCTTGGCAGCTTGCAAACACAGCCTGGCTCATGTCTTTCAAGTAAAGATTATTTTGCAAAGTTAGAAAATAATAAATCTGTTTGCATGTGTGTCCTCTTTCCTGCCTCCACCAGGAGAGTAGCCTTGTGTGCACTATCTCTGATAGTGCGCAGCTGGGTACGAGGAAGACAAAGAAAGGCATTAAGGAAGACATACATCTATTGTATTTGAACTAATCAGAGAACCTTGAATTGGCTACATCCTCAGGAGGTCATCGTGACTGACCAGCTGCTTGCAAGGCTGTAACATTCTCATGGGAAAAAGACTTTTTGAAAAACACAAACTCAGCACTTTTTATGAATTACTGTGATGTAAAGACCCTGTCACTGACCACACCAGTGAGGTGGGCAAAACTGATAATGACCTGTATAAAACAGGTGTACTCTGTGAATAAAGTTAGACAAAATTCTGTACAAACTTGTGTATGGTTTTTTGGCTCCTAATGTACATTAGAGTTTTAAGATACTCAAGTTCTCCTGCATTATTGTTTGTTATTGATTGACATTGTGTTTGAATAACTCAATGATTTTTACAGTCTGACTCTAACGAATTTATTTAACAGCCACAGTAGTCAGGAAATCCTTCTACGTGGCACACCTCATCACAAAAGGTTTCTCATCCAGGAAAAAGAGGTCATTGTTCCCCTCTACTCATCACTCATTAGACCTATTATAGAGTACAACGCCCCTTTTGGTATGTACCTCACAAGACATCTACAAAAACTGGAAAGGCCACAGACATACCTCACAAAGAGGATTACCAGCCTCAAACAGATGCCCTACGCAGACCGTCTCAAAGAACTGCCGCTTTACTCCGTCGCATATCGCCTACTCAGAGGCGATCTCTGCCTAACACACAAAGCTATGTCAAACCCAGAGCTTTTACACATGCTCCACTTAAAGAAATCCCAATCCCTATGAAATACATGCTCTAGGGACCTAAACCTTGTCACCACAATAAACAGAACATGCTGGAGGGATAGATTCCTGTCCAGCGACTTCTCATACTCTGGAACAAACTACCTATCTATATCAAACAGAGCTCCTCATTAGCACTCTTCAAGAAAAATCTTGATGATTGGATGGGAGATAGGAAATTCACCCCTGGGATCACTTCTGTGGCTCTGCTTGACAGTGGCACAGGAAAATAATTTTCTTGGGTGGCGAAAGCCAGGGTACCTTTTGGCTAGGCTTATATAGGCCGTAGGGCCAATAGCCTAGTACCTACCTATGAACAGTCTTCTGATAGTGACTTAAGGCCCTCTCTGGGTTTGTATGGGATTTCTCCAGATATTCTGGTTTCCTCCTGCATTCCAGTGATGTGCAGTAAGTGGATGGGAGACTCTAAATTGGCCATGTGTGAGGAATGGAAGAATGACCATTGTATGGCTAGCCACCCATTGGTGGTTTGGTCACTGTTGACACCCCGACCCCAAGTGCAAAATGGGAAAAGTGGGGTTGATGCTGATGCTGCACTTGTCCTTCCCAGAAGAACACTCAAAAGTGATGAGTGTGAAATTAACTGTCAGTTTATGTATTTGGTTTTCATAGGGTGGAAGCCTTTGAACTTTGTGCATAACAAAAAAAGTACGTGGGGCAACATGACAAATATTTTATTTTACTTTTTTTTTTTTTGGACAATTTGGATTCCACAGCACTTGCATGCTTTGAGGAAATTCTAATCTTTTTTTCCCTAAAAAGTATGAGAACCTAGATTAACAACATCCAAGCAGTGGTTCCTATTCATTTCACTCTCCTTTTGCTCTTTTGGTGGTTCATTAGCTGACCTCTCATCCATTTGTACATCTGTTATTGTTTGGCTTTTATCACTTGTGGATCTAATTGGAGACTAAAGTTTATTCTTTGCTTGTTTCCCAGTGTCTTTGTCTGAAGGTGGGATGTTTCCCTCTTTCAAACTTATAAATGTGTTAGTGGATACGACCTCACAACAGTATTTTACTGATTAGTAGTAACTGCTGTAGTCAAGGGAAAATGTTTATCCATCATTGAAACACTTTTCTTCTCCCACATAAGATTGTTTTAAGAATTTTTAATGTTCTTTTTTTTTGCTAATCTTAGAAATGATTTTGTAAGGATCAGTGACAGAGTTGCATTCAAAAAAACTGAGTCCAAATATTAAGTTCATCCTGCAACAAATTCAAATCACATTTATTATATGTCATCAGTACCCACATGAGCTGTTGACTAGCTCTCTTGTTAATTCAGTACAAAGAATCACCAAACCAGTGTATGCCACCTTAAAACCACAAAATGAAAAGCCATTGCCTCAAGAAAATATATTTAATTAATAGACTTGAAGTTAAGCCATTTTCATTTTAAATCTGAGCTTCTTCAGAAGTAATAAAACTTGTAGAGACAGACTGTTGTAAATACTCTAATGAGATGATCACTGTACTGATTTATATGTCACAGGTTCAACAGCATTCTAACAAGCCACAGTTTACAAAAACACTGCACAGACATTACAAGAAAAGTCTTCAGGAAAGTTTAGGTTCCATCAGGAATTGTGTACATACTAGTCCATTGTAGCACACTTGTCATAAAGCAAAGGCTGACTAAATAAAACTGAGATTAACTCTTACATTGACATTTTTTGAGGATTCACAGGTACCATAAGGGCAAATTTGTAGTTTAAAACTTTATGGTAAGCCTGCTATAAAGGACCATGTACATAATCATTGACAGAACCCAACATTTTTCTCTGCTGTAAAGTAAGACAATTTGCTAGGCTCTGCTGTCATTTCCACAGAGCACAAGAATATTTTTTGACTTAACTGCACTTGTACCTTATACCGTGATAGCCGATAATATTTTGAACATTTTTTAAGCATTTATTTAATTTTGTGACAAAAATTGTCATTTTCCGTGTTTGGCTTTTCCTAGTTCAATTTGCCTCCAGATCACAGTGCAGAAGGGCGAATTAGCCAGAGGCTTGGTTATTTGGTACTTGGTTGTTTAATCTGCACTTGAGAGTTACTTTTGCTGTGCTTTTAAATTAAGAAATTCCAGGGTCATCCATCTTGCGGCAGAGGGTGTTTACTTTGTCTCTCTGAGTTGAGAAACACTCCAGGAAGCTCAAAGTTTAGTGGGTTATTGGTTAGAGGGGAATAGGTGTCAGTTTTCAATTTTTTTTCTCTGCTGTAATTTAAGTGTTTACACTGAGCTGCCCACCACACAGTGAAGGTTAGCAGTGCCTTGTATAATAGTAAAAGCCTAGCCCTTAAAATGTCCCTATAAAGTTAGAATTTAGTTCACAACCTGTTAAACAGCACGACATTGTGCAAAATTAAGTTTAGAGCAGCTACCAAGCTTGCACATCAAGTAACACTACCATAGCCTAGCACTGTATAACATCTTGCCCTTAACCCCAGAACCTACCCATAGGCAACCCCTGTTAAAACCCAATTCTTAATCCTAAACAGCCTGCCCTATTACAGGACTGGACAATGTGGATATGCAATGTAATAATGTTTCTGTGGCCAGCTTGGTAAATTTGAGCAATCTATGGCAATGAAGCAGTCAGGTAAGAAAATAACGCAGTATGCGAGAGATGTAAATACACAACTTCCTTGGAAGCAAAAAATCTTCCATACAGATGGGATAATTAAGAATACCCACACTACATCCCTCACACATACTGCTCACTACATACACAGATTGTCTTTTGCTGAAGTGCTTAAAAAACCTTCCCAAATTTCAAAGCCCTCCAAAGCTACCCAATAGTAACACTGCTCTTCAGCACTCACTAAAACACGCATCAAAAAAAACACCAAACAGCTCATGCAAGCCTACAGCCCAGTGCAAAGGCCATAAGACAAGCATATGCTTCACCTAATAATCTTGTCATTGGGTACTCCATTGTGCATTACACAGGTACCCCACTCATTAACTTAGACAAGAAGATAAAGGATAGGTGCCTATCTGCAGCCAGATCTGCAATATCATGCATACACTCAAGTCACTTAGGTTCATAGGTTGGTACTAGGAAATCAGCCCTAGGGCCTATACAAGCCTAGCCATAATTCCCTGGCTATTTCTTCCCACAATATTTACTTCCCTGGACCCCTGTCTAGCAGAGGGCAACTGACGTGATCCCCAGGGTGAATGTCCTATCTCCTGTCCAATCGTCAAGGTTCCTTTTGAAGAGGGTCAAAGAGGTGCTCTGCTTGACATGTATGGACAGTCTATTCCAAAGTCTGGGAAGTCTCTGGATCAGGAACTTATCCCTCCAGCATGTTTTGTTCATTGTGATGACAAGGTTTAGATCCCTGGAATGTGTGCCTATGAGGGATTGGGATTTCTTTTAAGTGTAGCATGTCCAACAGCTCTGGGTTTAACATGGCCTTGTATGTTAAGCAGAGACCGCCTCTGAGTAGACTATATGTGACAGAGTATAGCCGGAGGTTTTTTTAGATGGTCAGCATTGGGCATCTGCTTTAGGCCTGTGATTCTTTTAGTGAGGTATTTCTGCGGCCTTTCCAGTTGTTGCAGATGTCTTGAGAGGTACATACCAAATGGGGCATTGTATTCTATAATGGGTCTAATGAGGGATGAGCACAGTGGGACAATGACCTCCTTTTTTTCTAGATGAAAAGTCCTTAGTGATGAGGTGTGCCACATAGAAGGATTTCCTGACTGTTGTGGCAATGTGATTATCGAAGGTGAGACCACTGTCCACCTGTGTCCCTAAGTCTCTTATCACACATTTGGTGTTTAGTGTACTGCCCCCTATGTGGTAATTCATGGGTGCAGGTTTTTTCCCCAAAGGGGATAACTAAGCATTTCTTGGTGTTGAGCTTGAGCCTATGGCTCTGGCACCAATCATCTGTTTCTGTAAGGCCCTTTTGTAGAATATCCACATCATTAAATATGATTCTGTCATAATCCGTCTTGGAGTAAATGACCTGAGATGTACCTCAATGGACTGTATGAAGAGAGAGGCAAAGGAGCTCTTGGAGTGCATCACGGATAGGTACGAGCTTTGCACTGAGCAATGTTTTACCTTCACCAAGGATGATGCCATGGTACGAGCACAAAATTATTTTAATATTTGGTTTATTTTTTGATGTCACTCTAGGGGATCTAACATCTGTCAGCCTAAGGTGGGACAGGTGCAGCCCATCCTTGGCAAAGCAACATGTCCTCCTATGCTTGCAGATGTTGGCTAAAACTTTATCCACCCTCTTGCAGCCAGTTTGAGGCAATATCAAGATGAAACTACCAATATGGTGAAAAGTCTTCAATCAACTTTAAGGTGCTACTGCTCAATGCTAGGAGCCTAAACAAAAAGCTTCACACCTTTCAAACCCTCCTATGTCTGGAGAATGTAGTCATCTGTGCTGTGACCGAGACTTGGTTCAAAGTTGTAGAAAGTACTCTGGCAGTGCAAGGTTACAGTGCTTTCCACACATTTAGACCAACAACAGCACAGACTGAGAGCCAACAGTGGAGGTGTCTCAGTCTACATTGGCGACAAACCTTCCCCCAGGTTAATTAAACAGGATGATACCATGGAGCCATCTAAATTCAGGTCACCAAAGATAATGTCCCTCACCATATCATGGCTAGCTACAGGTCACCATACATGTCCTACAGTCTCACAACTCTTAACTAAACTGACTAGAGGCACTCGGCATCCAACCAAACACCCTTTTTATGTATAACATTACCCCATTATAGACTAGGAAACTTACACTGCCTAAAACTCACAGGCACATTATTTCCTGGACTTTGATACTAACACCCTGGAACTGAGGGTGTGCACTTCAACCAGGGGATCAGACATACTGGATCTGGTACACACCAACATGGGGAGCATTGCAGCCACCCATCCTGTGTCACATCCTTGCTAGTGAGGTGAGATCACAAAGCTGTCTCCTTTGAAGTAAAAATCAACCTAGAAACATAGCTGAATCCATAACAGGAACTAGCAAACTACATCCTAAGTGACAGTTTTTTGAAATTCAGGCTTCCCCCAAATGCTGAAATCACAGATAGCTATGTAGAATTATTCAAAGTCTCTATACAATTATGTAAATGGCTACATTGAGGCTGCAGTACGTACCAGAAGTAAATTCAAAAGAAATCTAACTGGCGGAATCCTCACCTAAACAATGTATATAATTAAAAAGAAAAACCCATGGCCAAAATCAGGAAGAGTAACTCCCTTAAAGGCAAATGATCTGTTATGCAACTAAACAGGAAACTACAGGGTCTACGTCCAACAAGGCCAACTATCAGGTCAGGATATCCTTGCAGGCTAAGGACAATCACAAGGTTTTCAGCTATTTCCGGAACCTTTAAGATAAAACACAGCAGTGTGCTAAACTGGTGGTGAACCTTCAATAATCAGGGAGACATAGCACATCTACTGGCTAATTACTTCTGCTCAAACTTCACCCTTTACTCCCCCAGTTTCTCCAGGTGAAATCCCCTTACGTACTTCCCCAGTTATTAGCAGGGACCAGGTGCTGGCAGCACTTCATAAGTCAAGAACACTGCCTCAATTGGTCCCGACAACATCCCTGGTTGCCTTTTGAACAGTCTAAAACATGACTTGCCCAGACAACTTGAGGCACTGTTCAACCGCATCCTTGACACAGACTGCATTCTAAGTGAATGGAAGACTGCAACAGTCATTCCCCTACAGAGTGGTGGACCATCATCCAACCCAGGAACTACAGAGCCATCAGTCCAGTGAGCTAAATGTGCAAACCCATGGAACAATTTATTATGGAAATGATAAACAAGGATGCTGGCAACCTATAGTCATTGGAATCTATCCCAATCTGGCTTTAAGGGAAGGTCATACCTATTTAACCTGGTAGACTTTTTTGAGAGGGTCACCAAGGCAGGACAACGGTAAAACCATCAACTGAATACCCTAGGGTTCTGGACTGGGCCTGTTCCTGTTTGGTATCTACTTCTCTGAAGTCAAGGGTAACATTCAAGGCCTCTGTCTCACCAGGTTCCCAGATGACTGTAAATATGGAGATATTATGGATTCCCCTTAAGGCACCAACATCTTGCAAGAAGGTTTAACATAGACAAATGACTAGCGCCAAAGCCATGGCATTATAATGCCATTTGGGAGACTGTCAACCCAAGCTACTTACTCTATTGATAAAACACCTTTAAGAGTTGACCCGGTGGTCAGGGATCTTGGAACATATGTAGACTATAATCTGGCCTTTGTCCAATATGTGCTCTAGGTAGTAAGAGAATCATTCTATGTTGCCCAACTTATAAGTGAAGCTATGGCATCCAGGTCCAGGAAGGTTAGTACCACTCTACTCTGCACTTATCAGACATCTCATTGAGCAAAATGCCCCCTTTGGCATGTACCTAACCAGACACTTGCAACAGCTGGAATGCCCACAAAGGATTCTTACAAGGAGAATGCAGGGCATGAATACTATGGCTTATACTGATAGCCTGAGGGTGCTCTGTCTCTGTATTCAGTCTCCTACAGGCTGCTAAAATGGGGGGCTTTGTCTGGCTTACAGGGCTTCCTTGGACCCAGCCATGATGGATCTGTTGTACCATGTTCAAAACAAACAGAAACACTATATCCAGCGATCTGAACTTTGCTTGTGACATAAACAGAACATGGAGAGAGAGGGGTGTCCCAAAGGATCCCTGTACTATGGAATAGGATCCCCATCCATGTAAAAGAGCATTTATTCCTAATCTTATTCAAACAAAACCTTGACATTTGGGTGGGGAATCATTAAAAAACCCTTGTCTGGCCCCCATGTACCATATGGACAGAAGTTGTCGAAAAGAAAAGTATTATCCTAATAACCCCATACAGATCCTTTAGTTATCTACCTACTAACATGCCTCTCATATAGATGCCCATGATACTCTGGATCAAAATGAGTTTGGGGTGTGAGGCTAGCTTTATAAGGACCCTAGTGGACATTAGCCTAGTAACAACATATGATCCTGTTGGTTTGGAGATTTTGATAGAGAAGGTAACTAGTTTGTGTTCTGACTTGACCAGTGCAGGGCAATACCTTTGGGATGGTACATACAGCAGCTAAGTTAGTACTGAGCAGGTTAAGTATATTCTGCTATGTAGTAGGTTCATTAAGAATTTGGTTCAAGGAGTTCTCTGTTATAAAATCTAAGAATCTTTGAGCATATCATAAATTGGTGGTGTAGGTCCTCCATTTAATCATTTGGTAGTCCTACTTATGGGGAGTTCATCAAGAATATTTAGGAATGCTCTGTAATTTCTGTAGACATGGAGGGGTTCTGTAGCACTCTGTAATCTGACAGTTAATCTTAAATGGTCTGATTATCAGTGAAAAACATTATCAAACCAGTAAGTGGGGTTTCCTTTCATATTTCAGTCTCTGTTCCAATAATGTAGCTAAAATTTGGAATATAATTCCTATATTAATTGGGTCTACCTCGCACCTTCATCTTTTCAAGCCATTGCTAAAAGACAATCTGTCTGACTTATAGCTTTGTTCCTGCTCCTCATCTGGGACATAGATCTCTAAACACCCTTCATCACCTTATACCTTCCTTTAAAGCACTAAATAATTTCACCTGCTTATCTCTGTCTAATGCTTCACTGTATTGTACTTAAACTACTGTTCCTACTTCTAATTACCAACCAATTTACCATTTCATCGCTACTTATCTGTTAACAAAAACTTGTTCAACCCTTCCAATACCTCACTCTGTTGTATTTCTTAAATTACGCCACTCTTATACACCACTCTTCTGTCTGTAAATTATCCATACAATGCTTGTTTGTGAATATCAATACAAATTTTATTGTACTGATTATTATGCAATGTTTTCAATGAAACTGCATTACAAAATGTGTTGTAAATATTAATGGTATTAAATATGATACCTTGGAGCTTTTTCTCTGTTGGCCTCTACTGACAAAGGCCAGCTGTGCCCAGTCAAACTTTCACAGTAAATAAATGTCATAAGTCTTTCCCTCCATTACAGCTCTTTTGAGTGTATACTTTTAACTCCCAGTGGGTGTGGCTTGAATCTTTAAAAAAATGAAGTTATCACTTTACAGTTCAAACAAATATTCAAATTTCTGGAACCATAAGCGTTGCTAAAAAACTGTAACTGGCAAACTATTCAGGGTAAATTAATCTTTACATTAGTCATATGCATTCAGTTTGATGCTCTAAACTGGATTTTATAAGCCAAAATTAAGGCAGTGAATATTAATTTTGTAATGTATAAACAGATTGTGATATCTCTAACTATTCAAGCAAGACACATCATCAGCAGGATTTTCTTCATACAGTGGTGAGCTTTCATATGACATTGCACCTAAAAACATGCTGGCTATGCCTTTGCAACTCCCACTCTAATATCACCCTCCCCATCCAACCACTACCTTTCTTTCCACTCCACTAACTACCTTGATTATAGCAAGCTCAGATGCTCATAAGCCTAGTACTTATTATACAGCAGTAACTTCTTATTGTAACATTTGTTAATGTCTGTTATGTACTTCACAGATAAGGATTCTAGTTGTCTACTGATGTACTACGTTCTTCATCTATAAATATGTTGTAAGTAATTGCTATGTAAATTGTTAATCGCTATGTAATCCAATGTAACTACTGTCTGTTTATTTTAACTGTGGAGCTTTTCTCCCTGGGCCTCCGCTGAAAATGGACCTACGTCCAGTCGAACACTCCCGGTCAACAAATATAAATAAATAAATGAATAAATAAATAAATTGCGCAGTTCTGTCGGTGTTTCCTGAATGTTGAGATAAAATTATAACAATACAAACAGTATACAAATTGTTTTCAATGTCTCTTTAGCTGCAAGAGACAGAGGTCAACTATCAATGCAGTTACGTTTGCCATTGAGTATGCTTTAAGATGAAATGTTCTGATATCTTGTATGTAGCATGATTTAAGAAGAATTAATGCATATAGAAGCAAGCAGTATTTGATACCTAGAGGCATCATTTGAGGTAACTGCAGAAACGCTTGGGAGTCCCACTTAGCTGTAATGAGATAAATAAATTTACTTTTAAGAAAAAAAAAGCAACTAGAAGTTTAATTCCTAACTATAACTTATATTTTATGCAAACAATTTTGGATCCAATTCTGAAGCCAAAGGTTGCACTTTTTAATGCTGATAAAAAACAATATAGACTCATAGGCACCAAAATTACTGGGCAGGAACACTCCTTCACAAAAACAGATGACATCTGATTGATCTACCATAGGTCTTAATGCAATGTAAAAAAATAGGTAATTCACTGATATTTGCTATTGTATATTACAGACAACTATATATAGGGGTACATAAGTACCTGTAGGATGCGTAAAATCATATAATTGATATTAGTGTTTTTTTCCCCAAAATTCCTTTATTGTTCAAAAACTATCCAATTATCTAACTTGATTGTCAGGATCACATTTCTAGCATCTGCAAAATGGTGTGAAATTATACATTCTTGTAAAGCAAGTGCAAGGCATAAAAAGCAGACTTCTAGTTCCAGCATAATCATCTCATCAGCATAAATAATTTAAGGTACAGGTAAATTAGATATTGATTCATAATGTGTATTGCATACTTTATGTATTTTGTCATATGTTGAGAGTAGACTGGTCCAAAGCCCATTTTTGGCAATAAATGCAGCTACATAAATTACCAGAGGAACACACGATTATTACAAGAACATGACAAATCCATAGAGTACTTAACTGTAAGAACCCAGCCCTAGAGCATGGAGTTGAGGAGGAGATCTTCTCACTATGCTGTTCATACAGTTTAATATGGCTCCTGTTAATGTTTATGGCTCATACTCCAAAAATGTTTGCAAACATAGGAAGACATACCATGGGATTGCAGTCATTTTGTGAATACTTCAAAACTAAATTTTCTTGAGATTTGTGGAAAATGGGTTTCTCTCAAATCTAGAGTAAATGCCAATGGCTATATCAAAATAAAAATATGCTGTAAAATCAGATTATGTTGGACTTGTCTGCACTGCAGGCATCCTAGATTTCTGAATGGACTTGGGCTGTCATATGTCTGGTAAAGGGGACAGAATATACCACAACTTATCCTTCCTGGAATGGAGTTTGGAGCTAGCTACAGTAGACTTTTAGCTCAAACTAAATCCATGGATATGCACTCAAGCTATGCCAGTACAGAAGAAGGCTGGGTACACCACCGTAGTTTTTGTACATTAATACCACATGCGCTACCATTCCCCCCCAGAGCATCTTTTGAAACCAGATGTACAACAAAGGTATTATGTTGCTACCAGTCTATCCAAATATATTTAATAAATAACTGAGTATTTTATTTATATGGTGCCTTTTAACCATGTGTAACCATATTAAAGAACAAAAAAAGTATCAACTACAAAAATGAAAATGTTCATTATATATTAAAACTGCTGGACTAGCAAGGAGCCAACAAAAATAATCTTCATAAAATACGTAAGAGCTACAGGATTTGAAATCTAAACTATTTTTTTTTATTACTGTCATGTGCAGCACTGACGTCATTTTGGCTTTAGGTCTGAGATCTAGTACATACTTTAAAATAAGCCTACCTACCTTTTTGAAATATCTATGGGTTTTATATATATATATATATATATATATATATATATATATATATGAACTCACTTCGACAAAAATAAAGAAATAGACACTAGATGGAACTGGTATAAAGCACTTTCATCCTTTAATGATGCAAAGAACATAAGAATACAGTAACAAGGAAAAGATGCTGTAAAAATACACTGTAATATACTTATAATTATATATTATGTTATATATATTTATAATATCCTTAATGCTTAGGTATATTATTGTGTATTTCTACAGCATCTTTTCCTTGTTACTGTATTCTGATGAAGTTATTCGCATTATTAAAGGATGAAAGCGCTTAATATTCCATCTAGTGTGTCTTTATTTTTACAACAGTGAGTTCATTTTAATTTGTTTAATTTTCACTGAGCTTTTCGGTTGTATTATTATAATATATATATGTATGTAAATAATGTAATATATCAGTGGCATACTTGGATAATGCTCTGTTTGGGAGACTATGACAGAGCTATGCATGAGTGTGAATCCTGGTATGTGCATTTATTTTAGGGTTGAGGGTTGGCATAATGGTTAAGACATTTACAACCACAAAGTGCAGGGTTTGATTCTCAAATGAAATAATTGGCTAGGCTTTAAATGGCCTGCAAGGGCAGTTAGCCTAGTACTAACCTTTGAACAGCAATATATATATATATATATATATATATATATAATTTATTTATTTTTATTTTACATTTGTTAACCGGGCTAGTCCAACTGGATGAATATCCATTTTCAGTAGAGGCCCGGGGAGATAAGCTCCAATTTGTACAATTTGTTAATACTAACTTAAACATCTAAGCATAACACTGACAAAAAATAAGAGAGATCTTTTTTAACATTTTTCGAAACTTGAATAGGTAGAAAGCAAGGAAAAGAAAGAAAGAGAAAAAAAAAAAAGCAGAACTAGGAGTAGTAGAATTATAAAAAAGACCCTTGTGCATATATTGTGAGGAAAAAAAATGAGAGAATGTTTCTTTTGCTGACCTTAATTTGTTTGTGTCTTTCGGCTTTTCCCGGTTAGGGGTTGCCACAGCGGAACTCCGGTCCGCTAATGATTGGTGGTTGATTTTTACGTGCCGAGTTACCGGCTCCGATGCACAACCTTCAATGAAGGTACGCCCATTCATGCATGTCTCCACGCAGAAGACACTCTAGCTGAGAATTGAACCGGACAGCGTCTTACTGTGAGGTGACAACGCTACTGCAGCACCACACGTTGACCTTAATAAAGGTCAAAAATCAAATGATCTCGCATACCAGACTTTTTACTGAGAGAAATTGTGATTCAGTCGGGATCGGGGAATTTGCTCTTTCACCACTGTAGTGTGATCTTGGAGATGGTATGCATGATTAGCAGGGAGTGCATAGTGGGGAGGTTGGCCCCTGCAAAAAAAAAAAAAAAAAAAAAAAAAAATTTCTCTCAGATTTCCAAGCGGTACTGTTTGATCAGGTTGGGTTTGATTTAATGAGTACAGAATGAACTGGTTTATATATATATATATATATATATATATATATATATATATATATATATTTATACCCACACACGGTTCCCCTTCATATGATCGACTTTCTCTAAACTCGAAAGTCATAGACTCGAAACCAGAATCTCAAATTTAGCGAAACTCGAACATATGAAAGGGACAAAAAAAAAATTGACACCTTTCAAATATTTTCGCAGGGGGGCTTTGCCCCCCCTGCACCCCCCATACACCCCCTACTTAAATATACCTACTCCGAGATCGCACTATAGTGAAGGAAAGGTAGATCTCCCATTCCGTGCTATACGTGTAAGCACAAAATGGAATATTTTCCATTCCTCCACTATAGTGCGGCCACGGAATATTCACATTTAAACTGCTAGGGTTCAGGGGACCTGACCCCCCCTGCAATAAGGTAAGTTAACTTTTTATTTTTTTAAACCTAAGGCTCCCATTCACAATTTCGAGTGAATGGAAGTTTGAGATTCTGATCTTGAGCTTCCATCCATTCGATCTTGTGAAAGGGAACCATATACACACACAGATATACACACACACATGTGTTTTTATAGTCCTGTCTCTCTCTCTCTCTATATATATATATATAGGTTCATAGGTAGGTACTAGGCTATCTGCCCAAGGGCATTTATAAGCCTAGCCAGAATGTGTTGGCTTTCGCCTCCCCTTTAAATTAGTTTCCTGGGCCTCCGTCTAGCAGGGCCACTGTAGTGATCCCAGGGGTAAACCTACGATTTCCCATCCACTAGTCAAGATCTCTCTTGAAGAGCATCAGCGAGAGGCTCTGCCCAACATAAATTGTGATTCTATTCCAGAGCGAGGGAAGTCTCTGAGACAGGAATCTATCCCTCCAGCATGTCCTTTTTATTGTTGTGTTGAGGTTTAGTTCACTGGAGTGTGTGGTTCTAAGAGATTTGGTTTTCTTGAGGTGAAGCATGTCCATTAATTCCAGGCTGGACATGGCCTTATACATCAGGCAGAGATCACCTCTGAGCAGGCGGTAAGGAACTGAGTAAAGATGGAGTTTTTTAAGATGAGCTGCATAGGGCATCTCTTTGAGGCCCATGATCCTCTTGGTGAGATACTTCTGTGGTCTTTCTAGCTGTTGCAGGTGTCGAGTAAGGTACATTCCAGATGGGGCATTGTACTCTATTATGGGCCTAATGAGTGATGAGTAGAGGGGCACAATGACCTCTCTTGATCTAGAGGTGAACCCTTTCCTGATTAGGTGGGTTACATAGAAGGAATTTCTAACTACTTTGGCAATGTTATTATCGAAGGAGAGGTTGCTATCTACCTGGGTTCCCAGGTCCCTAATTACATCTTCCGTACTTAGTGGATTACCAAATATGTGATAATTCGTGGGCACTTTGTTTTTCCCAAAGGGGATGACTGTGCATTTTTTGGCATCCAGCTTGAGGCCATGGTTTTGACACCAGGTATCTGTCTCTGTGAGACCCTTCTGGAGGATGTCTGTGTCAGCCAGTGAGTTGATTATGGCCCCCAGTCTGCAGTCATCTGCGAACTTGGTCAGCCATAGTCCTCCCGTGCTTGCCTGTACCTTAGAGAAGTATATACCGAACAGGAGGGGTCCCAGGACCGAGCCCTGTGGGACGCCACTTGTAACTGGTTTAGAGTCAGACATGGCACCCACGACTCCAACCATGTGTGTTCTATCCGTGAGTCAGTTGGCCACCCATCTCATGACATAGGGGTTAATGTTCAAGCTGGTGAGCTTATCTATGATGCCAGAGTGTGGAATGGTGTCGAAGGCCTTAGCGAGGTCCAGGTAGGCTTTGTGGACTACCTTTCCTTCATCTATGGCCTTGGTAACTGTTACAAAGAAGTCACTTAGATTTAGGAGGCAGGATCTGCCTTTAACAAAGCCGAATTGGGTAGGGTCTAGTGTCTGGAGGTTACCAATGTCTTTGTTTATGAGTTCCATGATGATTCGCTCCATAGTTTTGCAGACCAGGCTAGTCAGGCTTATAGGATGATAGTTCCCTGGTTGTGTTGTGGCACCACCTTTGTGGAGCGGGATGACTGTTGCTGTATGCCATTCTTTGGGTACATAGCCTGTGGTAAGGCTGAATCTGAACAGTGAATTTAGGTGAGGGTTTAGTTCCTTTTGGAGTTTGTGTAAGATGCAGCCTGGGACACCATCCAGTCCCATTGACGCTGTGTTCTTAGCTTTGAAGAGGGCTGTTTTTACCTGCGTGTCCATGATGTCTGGGGCTCTGCATTCTTCTGGGATGGAAACCGTCCCTTTTGGGGGTGGGGGGGGGGGGTAAACTTTGCACTGAACTTGTCAGCCAGGATGTTGGCAATGTCAGTTGGTTCAGTGTAGTTTTTGCCATTTTGCACTAGCTCAGAGCATATCTGAGAGTTACCGCCTAGATTTTTGACATAGCTAAAGAAGGCTTTGTGGTTATCTTTAGAGTCCTTGGCAATTTTTCTTTTGAAACTGGCCTAGGATGATTTTATGAGGGATCAAAGTTTCTTGCTAATATTGATCAGTGATGCCTTTCCTTTTTGGGATTTAGCTCTATCATGTAGTAGTTTCCTCCTCCTGTTGTACAGCTTATTTATGGCCGGGGACCACCAGGCTGGTTTCCGTTTTTTGGAGGAGTGAGTTTTGGTTTTACTTGGGATGGCTCGATCCATGTATCCCTGTAGATGCTCATAAAATGTACTTGTAAAGGATTCTGCGGTTTGGGCAGCATTATCCCTTAGCAAGGGGGCTATGAAGCTTTCCACCTCGGTCTTGAGAAGTGTGAAGTTTGCTTTTGAAAAGTTTTTCACAGTGGTTTCCATGACTTGGGGTGGGGTCGGGATGTGGATGTCCAGTGTGATTAGTTTATGATCTGATCTTACCAGCGAGGGGTTTACCTCTGGTGTGAAGCACTGATCCTCCATGTTGGTGATGATCAGGTCCAGTATGTTGTCACCTCTTGTGGGCGTGGTGACCAGCTATTCCTGTGTGTTTGAGTTTATAAACTCTAGGAAGCATTGGGCAAAGGAGTTTGTACTCGAGTAGTTAATCCAGTCAATATTTGGGTAGTTGAAATCTCCCAATATCATGGTGTTAGGTAGGACCTTTGTATTTTCCAATGTTCTCAGGAATGCTGAGTGGGGGTCCTGAGACAAGGTTGGTGATCTGTAGCAGGCTATGATCTGAAAAGCAGCTTTGCCCACTGATAGTTGCACATGGATGATCTCCGAGGCCTCGTGCTGTACTACTAACCTGGAGGCATGGGCATCCTTTATGAAAATGGACACACACCCTCCTTTTGTATTTCGGTCCGGGTTCTTGGACCGAAAGGTATGGTATGAGTTGTAGCCTGGTAGTGCTGGGGTGCTCTCTGGAGCTTTGAACCAGGTTTTTGTTACTGCACAGATATCGATTTGCTCCATGCTAAGGAGTGCTTCGAGTGCGTGCATTTTGAGGTTTAGACTTCTGGCATTGAGTAGCATTACCCCCAGTTTCTGGTTTCTTCTGTTGTTTATGGAGGTGGGTTTGTCATTTGAGCCTTGCCTAAAAAAGGCACTATGGTATATGTATATATATATATATATATATATATATATATATATATATATATATATATATATATATATATATATATATATATGCATACATATATATAAAACTTATATGCAAACACATATATTTGACATTTGTTTACTGGGAAAGTCTGACTGGGCCAAAATGTGCCCATATTTAGTGGAAGCTCAGGGAGAAAAATTCTACAGTCATAATCTATCAAAAATCAAGTTCAGATATTTTAAATCACAAAGTATCATATAAGAATATAAAACACAGAAATGAAAAACAAAAATGGAATGGTAAAAACATAGAACATATATTTCATAGTAGAATGCAATGAAAAACAATAACATGAGTTGGAGAAAATACGTGAGGAAAAACATTAGTCATATTATTTGTTAGATTTGTATGCAATAAATTAAAAGAGACAATTCTAATAAGATCTGTAAAAGAGATATTAGAGATTAAATGATTACAGACAGTGAGGGGAAATGCGTCTTTGTTATTTAGATATGTGCGTGTGTGTGATATATATCAATATATATCAGCAAAAGGATAAAAAGGTCACACACACAAACCATTCAGTATAAGCGGCAAGAAAGACCCAGCCATGCTGGAGTCTTCACTAAGTAATACCTTAAACCTCATAGTGTTGTGTGTGTGTGTGTGTGTGTGTGTAGGGTGATTATAATAAGACAATCTCAAATGTCAGCGTCTGTTTTGTTAACACTCATTGGTTAATAAAACAGATGGTTGACAGGTGTGCGAGAGTGACAGTCCTTGGAGTTGGGGAATATACCTTTTCCCTGGGATTGTGTGATCTTTGAGTTATAACTAGCAGGGGTGTGGGGAGTTGCAGAGCTTGCCCCTTGCAAAAAACAGCAGATTTTTTTTGCATGGACTGAAGTTGTGCTTTGGAGGACGTGCTATAGGGTGTCGATCTTCAACCTTTTGCAGTCAATGATTTTAGCATCACTCTACACTGAAGTTTACACTCTTTTCAGTACATTTCTCTGTCTATATAAAACATGTACACAGATGTGTGTATGTATATATATATATATATATATATATATATATATATACATATACATATATATATATATATATATATATATATATATATATATATATATATATTTTATATATATCTCATTGAACATTGCTTTTTTGTTTTTTTACTCTGTAAGGAAAGTATTTCAGCTGGTGTTACTTGTGTTTCAATAACACATTAATGTGCCCTGTTTTTCTGGTATTTTCAGTCCCTTTGTGGAATACAGTACATTTCTAGACATGAAAGTCCAACTACTACAGCTATCAGTTTTCTGTATCTTTTTCACATTACTCTGCCTCACACTCTACCAATACAGCTGTCTAACCATCCTTCTCCACAAATGGTGTATGTATATGCAACATTAATCACAGCTGACAAGAAATTCTACTGTGAAAAAAAATTCTGCACCTGAAACTGGTTCTTCAGAAAAGAAAATTGTCACATTCTTCTGTATCTGCAAATATTTTCCTTCCCTCCATTATTTTGACTTGTTCTCATTTTCCCAGTGTTTCACCTAAGTGACAAGTAATTTGATATGCAACACTTTGGCTCTCCTGCCATACTTATCTAGTCGATTTCTTCCTTGCAATAGTCATATCATTTGTGCCCAACAAGCTATATAATTTATGCTCTGTGAAATATGGTGTATCCCGACCTATCTTAATGCTCACGGCAGTGCTTAAGGGGTTTATGCTGTTAATATTGTCCATCTTTTGCATTTAAGCATGCAGTGTCCAACAGCTTAAAATCAAGCACTGCATATATATTTTTTTTTTTGCTTGCTATCTGGGACCACGATATATGTATACACACGCACACATATTAATATGCACATCTGACTGTATTTTTGCTCAAAATCAGTTACATAATTTGTTCTGATAATCCACTCAAAATTAAAGTGTGTCTCAAAAATCAGAACTTTTTCCTGTCTCAAGAACGTAACAAGAGCTCTAGTACTTTCAACTGTGGTCAAATCCTTTTTTTTTTAATTTCCACTGTCATGTCCCTAACATCCATACTGACAATGGAATTGCAAGGGCATGTTTTTCTTTTTTCCAGCTCAGTGCATTTCATTACCTCATTTCTAGCTTCCATATGACTTCATTTCAACAGACAGGAATAATTCTATAGTTAGAACCCATCCTTTGCTACCAGTGAAAAGGTTGACTAAGATCCCACTTACACACACACACACACACACACACACACACACACACACACACACACACACACACACACACACACACACACACACACACACACACACACACAAACCTGATGTAGTCTAAACTACTGCAGAAAAGTACATAGTCTTTGTCAGAATGTAATCTTTTCTAGAAGGTCTGAACACTATCACACAACTATTGCAAAGAAAGTGGACAACATGCTGCAGTAAGCCTCACGCAGAAGAGATACTGCAACAAAATCTCAAAGAAATGGAGAAACTCCCAAACAAAGAAATGGAGTAACTCCCAAACAAATGTAGTAACTGCAAACTTCAAAGTCTGCATTAAGAAAGTTTATTAAAAGAACAAGTGATCTCTTAGTGGCTAATATAATCTGAATTTCAATCAGCTGTGAAATGAGGCTAAACAGATCCCTATCATTAACGGTTGATATATTCAATGATGAACACCTCAAGTTTGATATTCATATTCAACAAAATATTAAGAAAACCCACCAAAAGCTAGGTATGCTGTATAGGAATAATCGCTTTCTCTGCAACTCTACCAGGCAAACTCTGGCCTCGACTTATCTTCTTCCTTACTTATTATACAGAGCCCCTCTTCTAACCAACCTGTCCTCCTCTATCACCTCTAAACTAGAAAACTGCTACAACAAAATCTCAAAATTTGCCCCTAAATCTAAAAATACCACCCATCACTGCCTAACCCTACAATCCCTAACTATCTAGATTATCTCCAACTCACTACTGCACATAGACTTATATTTCACCCAACAAAATGCCCCGCTCTAACTAACACCCTTCCCCCTTATACACCCAACAGAGCTCTCAACTCTGAAAATCAGAACTTAATTACTATCCATAAACCTAAACGTCCTGCTGGCCAACTTCTATCTTTCTCACTAAGCAAAAAATGGAATTCCCTTCCCTCTACACTAAGAACCATATCAAACTCAGTAAACTTCAAAACCCAGCTATTCAAACACTTGTCCACTAAATGGAAATGTACCTGCCTTCACCCAACCTAATCCAAGGAGGTTCTCGCTCTGATTCCCAAGCTCTACAACTCTCATAGTTATCTTCCTATGAGCCTATCTAAGCTCTCAACAATTTCTATAGCTTCTCTCTAAGCTCTCAACAACTTCTACAGCTAACCTCACTCAGCCCAACCTTATATTGTAAATAGCATTCTACTGTTGATGTGTGTATGCAAAGCGTATTTACATTTTCTTAAAATGTTTGTATGTAAACTGTTTCTACACCTAACAAATAACAGTTTTCCTCAAATGAAACTGTATGATCCCTACCTTCAAGCTTAATGAATTTGTTAACTATGCATGATATTGAATGCATTTATGAGTAACTACTCTACATAATATTATCTTTAATATTAACTATCAGTTGTATCTAAATTGTATAATGCATCTTGGAGCTTTTCTCCCCAGGCATCCACTGAAAATGGGTCAATTTGGCCCAGTGGACTTCCCTGGTAATCAAACTGCAAATAAATAAATAAATGTACCTTTCTTCACAAATGTGGGCATTTGACTGAACCCTCGTTAGATTTGGATCTTAAGACAACTGAAAATCTATTTCAATATCACATGGTCAGTACTTTGTGAAAACATATGCCATTTCCTCAAAGTATGAACTTCCACACTTTTCGGACTCGACTAATTCCATTGTGCTTCAAATTGTCTGAGTAAGTTGCTTGAGAATGATGTGTACTGATTACCATTTTAGTCATTTGCTCTTGGCACGTGTACTACTGCAGACACATTTCTCAGACTCTAGAAAGTAAGCAGCCCAATCGAACATTTGTCAAATGTCTACTGGCCTCCTGGTGGCAGAACCATTTGCAGTGCTTTTTGGATCATGTTTTAGTCACTACAGTACTCTTGTGACTGAGAATACAGGTCTCAAGCTGTTAGCCCACCTCTTTCAGCTTGCTGATCCTGTAGAAGTCGATCTGTAACTAGTGGAGAGAATATCCATGCTGTGTGTCTTAAGCACACCCTTTTTTGTGTTTTCTAATAGAAGAGTGGGAGATGACTGCACTGACAATGTTTAGACATAACTTTTGTGAAAGATTCAATAAGGCTTTTTCTTCACAAGAGATTTTATCTTAAAAATTCACTGGACCAAAGAGATAGGTGCAAGAAAAAGGTTACTTCAGGGCATGAACACCATATATTCTGAATCATTTTGAATGTGAAACATGGCAGCATCTCCTTCATAAAATCTGTGTCTCAGCAAGGACTTGGGTTCTTTCCTGAGAGACTTTGAGTATGATGAGCCAAACTCTGACTTTCAGTAGAACATGGACTGAAAAGGTGAAGCATGAACTTTGGTGTTGAAACAACTAAGGTTCAAGATGTAGGAAAGATGCACACTGAAATTAAAAGTACCATGGTGGAATGAGGTACAGCTAGACTGAAAAGGAGTACAATTTCCATTTGGCGTTGTAAGTGGCCCTAGTGGAAGGATTCTTGGCAGTTTCCAGAATACCCATGATACCTCTTGATAAGTATGGTGGTTAAACTGGTTCTTCTGGAGGAACACAGCACTCAGCTGGAAAGAGAGTCATCTTTCAAAAACAACGGGCCAGAATTATGTCTGGAAAGTTATGATAGTAGTCAAAGGCCCCCCTTTTTATGACTTTTTTCATTGTACTGTGTACCAGTCAGATAGCTTCACCATACTGATTTCTGTCAAATGGCTTTCAATCTCACGCACTGGTCAGCTTTTGGACAGTCCCACTTCTGGGGAACCACTGTAATGCTCTTTTGAGCCAACAACATCTCAGAAGGGTTCAAGCTATGGAATGTGGCCCACCAAGAGAGGATGACTGCAAACTGTTTTCCCTGCAGAGTGGGTGGGAGTGACTGATATCCTGCTTATGTAGGTTGCTTACCATTGCTTTGCTGTCAGACCTCAGCAATAAAGGTTTGGACTTCATGATTGTTTGATAAGCCAAAAAGACTGTTCAGCCCTAGAAGAGTGACATAAAATGGAAATGCTTCTTTCCAGAATTTTATTGCTCATAAAGGGGTGTAAACATACCACCCTTGTGACTTGCCTGAACTTAGGGATAGCAGTAGAGTAGGTGACAGAAAGAAGAACCCATTTTTCATATTGTGGGCCAAAAACTACCATCTTAAGAAATGACAGCAGGAGTACACGTGAATGTGAATGGTGGCTCTGCAGCTGCTTGCAGTGCAATGACCACTTGCAGGACATACACCTGCAGACAATGATCCAAAACTTATACTAAGTATTGTAGCTGCCACAAGCCTTGAACAAATAGCATTAGACTTGCATCATCCTCCAGGGTGCTACTCCCTAAATGCTAGTTTATTGTCCAGGGGGAAACAATGCATGTAACCAGAAAATGTTTGGCACCTTCCCTATAAATGGGTTGACCTGCACCAGAAACAAGAATGACCCCTTAAAGCTAATGGAGACCACCATGGCCTGTAATCAGGGGAGCACAAAGACCACAGTCTAGCCAAGGCAGTGTTGACAGAAGGCCACCAGTCATCCAGTTAGTGAATGACTAGGATGTCCAGTTGCTGCAAGACCTCTGCTACCACAGATAAAATCCTACTAAATGCCCTGAGATTTCAGAAAAGGCCAAATGGCAGTCCTTTACACTGAAAAGGCTACTCCTCTCAAGGCCATTCACAGAAAACTTGTGTTATATTCCCAAAATTCCCAAATTCTGAGCTCCACCAGGCAAACGTATCAGTTTTTACATCTGGAATACTATTTTTGCTACTTATGCAAGTCACGGAACCAGACTGTGCTTCTAGGTCATCCCTAAAAAGGGACACCTGTGTTCAATGGGCATATCTGGCTAATAAAGAAAATTAAAAAAAAATCAGCAACGTATTGGCATGCAGTGGGATCATGCACACTGCCACATAACTGATTTAAAGAGGATTCAAATTTATCATCTGTCAGAGGCCCTTAGCTTTCTTATTGAACAGAAAAAAAAAGACTGAAATAAAACTCATTCCCTGCTGTATGGATATAAACAACTCTCCAACCACTCCCCAGGTAGGAAATTCCACAAAAGCAGCTATTCCTGTTACACATTCTGGTGTGCCATGGAGGAAACGTGGGGGAGAGTGGTAGTTGAGTGATAGTTATCAAAAATGGCTCCTCGGTAGGATGTCTATAATCCATCCATACCAAGTTATAGTTCTTCATGTCGGGGAGAACATAGACTACTATCCTACCAAATTTATCTCACTGCGAATACATGTGAAAACAAAAATCATGCATTCTCCCCCGCAATGTTGACAATATCGTTGCTACTCTGAATTGAGCCACTGCACCAGCTAACCAAACCCATCAAAATCACACCTGATTTTAAAAACAACAAGAGAACAGCATACCTTCTATTAAAAAATATATACATGGCCAGTGTTTTTTGCAAGGGAGGAGGACCCCCCACACCTTAGTTACTGCTACTTAGCTATTCTAATGCTGAGGTTGCATGGCCATGAAGAAAGGTAAACGATCTGTACTTTGCTATACTGATCACAGCCCCATATAGGAAAAAACACCAGATTGTAACTATAAACAATACTCATGGACACATGCACCTGCACATACACATGTGTATCATACATACATCCTGCACAAAAAAATATGACCAGCATCTTTAGAATATTTAAATATAATTAACAAATGATGAAATGGGACATTAACTCATGGGAAGCATGGAGATGCACTGTCCCCAGAATTATGGTGCAGCAGAAATGCTCACTACATCAATAGCACAGAATGGAAAAATATCCTAACATAAAATCTACAAAAAAAGAAAAAAAAAAACAGCTTTGCTAAAAGCCAGATTATTTTTGCTAAGATACTGGAAACCCATGTTTTTTTTTGGTGGCGGGTCTTTACCCTTCCCCAACCCCAAGTGGAGGGCTGCTCTTCCTGCATCACCTATTTAACATAATTGTGAAGTTGCTACACCTCAAGTTAACAAGACTTAACCATATACAACAACCTTCAGCAAGGTGCTTAGATATATTCCTACATCAATCTAACTCTAAACTACATTCAACAAAGTTCATGAGCCTCAGAAGCAAGTTATCTATGAAACCTACTTTATGAACCAGCAACATGTTCCCAGCCTTGACAGGGTGATAGGACAGCTGCTTGGTCACCTGGTACAAATTCCTCTAAGGGAGCTTTGTTGAGAGATCTAAAGGATCAGGTAATCCCTTCTGGAATACTGGAAAGGCTTAGAAGAAGAAGAAAAAGAACATGGGACATCCATGCCATCAATGGTCAAGAGGACTATCCTGCTTAAGGATCACCAAAAAGGACTGCACCCATTAAACAGGAACCCAAGGTAGCATTGTATAGCTCCTCAGAAAACACTTGAACTTGAATCAAGATATTCTGTGGAGGTAGGTAACTGTCCATAGTCCTGTCCAATGTGTTTCATGCACCATAGTTTAAATGCATTAACCACTTTCTGAACATCTAATTATGGAAGAGTAGACGGTTTCTACATGCCATGCTGTACTATTCAGAATTAGATTTGGGGTCATATGGAACAGACATTTGATATCATCAAGACTGTATATGATGTAGGAGTAAAGCCTCTTGTTATATCTGGCCATATGTTTTAGTCCCAGTCTGGTGGTAGAGTGGAGAGATGCTGTGCCTTTTAGAATCTGTGGCAATTTAATGATGTAACAAAGTAGTTTGTTTTCAGATGCTAAGTAATAAGAGAATACAACTCATTGGTTGGATGGTAAAGGGAGTCAGGTTTCATGGGCACAAAATCTTGGTGATTCCATATTACAAAAATAAACAGCTTTCTTAATCACACATTGCAGAGGGGCAAACCCATGGTTCTCTCTCAGCATGCCCAAATAAGTACCAAAATGCTTCTTAGATGAGAGACGTGCGACATTTAACCAAGGCTTGCCTAAAGAGAAGGATCCTTGATGGGGAACTGGCAAAGGACATATCCAATGACTGCAAAAATTGAAAGCTCACAGTAAGAAGTCATCAATCACTCTCTCAGTATGACTAACAGCCGTTACTGCACAGGAGGATTAACAGATGCCAAGTGTTCAGGTGACAGTGGAGACAGTGAAAAGCTAATGTGATAGGAAGGTGCACTCTTAGCAGCAACGCTTTGGCTTACACATCCTGATAGTAATTCCAAAAATGGAATTACAGTGAAACAGTAAAAAAAAATCAACAATGCAAAGCATTGCAGAATTACAGTGAACCAGTAAATAAAGGAATAAAGTCAACAGTGCAGAGCATTGTAGAATTACAGTGGAACAATAAATAAAGGCATAAAGTCAGCAATGTAGGGCACTGTGGTATTACAGTGAAATAGTAAATAAAAAAGTAGTCAACAATGCAGAACACTGACTTTAACAATAAATTAAAAAATATTTTTGCAGAGGAGACACCACAAGGAGTTGCATCTACCATAATTCTGCATCTGTCTCTCTCTCTATATATCTATATATATATATATATATATATATATATATATATATATATATATATATATATAAATATAAATATATATGTATATATATATATATATATATATATATATATATATATATATATATATACACACATAAACTCATATATATATATGTGTGTGTGTGTGTATCTCTCTCTCTCTCTATATATATATATATATATATATATATATATATATATATATGTGTGGATCTACTTTACATGATCAACATTTCAAAAAGCCGAAGACCATATGGCCGAGACCATATAATCGACTTTTGAAATGTCGATCATGTAAAAAAAAGATAAAAACAATCACTAACCTTAACATTGCCAGCAGAGGGGCAAGCCCCCCTGCACCCCCCCTGTGGGGGACTCCACCCCCCTACACCCCCCTGTGGGGGACACCACCCCCTACACCCCAAAACATAAATATACCAACTCCAAGATCGCACTACAGTGTGGAAGATGGAAATCTTTCCATTCCACACTATACAGAGATGCCCATTCCGCATGGTCCACATTTCAAAAGTCGATCATATGGTCTCAACCATATGGTCTTCGGCTTTTTGAAATGTCAATCATGTAAAGTAGACCCATACACACACACACACACACACACACACACACACATAGTGGATATAAAAAGTGTACACACCCCTCTTAAAATGCCAGTTTTATGTGATATAAAAAATGAGACCACAATAAATCATTTCAAAACTTTTCCCACCTTTAATGTGACCTATAACCTGTACAATTCAATTGAAAAACAAACAAATCTGTTAGGGGGAAAATATAAACAAAGAAATTACAATAAGCTGGTTACATAAGTGTGCATACCCTTAAACTAATACTTTGTTGAAGCACCTTTTGATTTAATTACAGCATTCAGTCTTCTTGGGTACACACCTGCCATCAATTAAAGAGACTTTGATGAACCCCAAATAAAGTTCAACTGTCCTAGTAGGATTTTCCCAACATTTACTCAGTTGACCACTACAAAAAAAGCCATGGTTCGCAGAGAGATTGCAAAGCATCTTTGTTGAAAGGTATCAGTCAGGAGAAGGGAACAAAAATTTTTCCACAGCATTGGATATACCATGGAATACAGTGAAGACAGGAAAAATGGAGAAAATATGGGACAACACTGACATTGCAAAGAACTGGATGTCCCTCCAAAATTGATGACAAGACAAGGCAAAAACTGGTCAGAGAGGCTGCCAAGAAACCTACAGCAACATTGAAGGAGCTGCAGGAATTTCTGGTAAGTACTGCTTGTGTACTACGTGTGACAACAATCTCCCGTACTCTCCATATGTCTGGGCTATGGGGTAGCTTTGAATGGATAAGGATGATACAATGGTAACTGGAGAACACTGAGGCAACTTCAGAAAAACAACAAATCTACCATCAAAACACTTTTATTATAGCAAAGCTTTCAGGTAAACACCCTTTCTCAATGCTAAAATCAATATACAATACATACATCACATTTAAATAAGAGCAAATGAGTATCACATGACCACAACCAACTGATCACATAATACTCTTAATTAAAAACCTCTTCAAAAGAATTCTAAAAAATATATATTTTTTTAAAACACTCTTCTACAAATGTTGTTGTTGGATTTTCACTAAACAGGTTTAATACTAATTAAATTATTAAGACCAGGCTCTGAGTCTGCACATAGCCTAATAATCCATTCGTATTCTTTATTTTCAAGATAGTTATTTATGTCATCTCCTCTAATCCCCTTTTTGTCTTTAATAGCACAACCTTCTCTTCAAACTCCTTAGATTCCTATAAGATATTATGAAATGAAGTTATGAAAGGGTTCTAGTAAGAGTCTCCTGACTATGGAAGGTAATCCATTGTTACATCTTCCGAATGTGTCAGTGTCAGTGAGAGATGCTCCTCAGTCTGAGGACACTTTTGAAAAACGTAACTATTTGTCTGTGCCCTGTCCTAGGATACCACAGATTTATGGAATACCAAAGATACATAAATCAGTCACAAAGTCCCCACTGAGAATTATTGTCTCAGGTAGGGGCTGGGTGACTGAGCCAGTATCTGTATATTTGCAAAGGAGATTGAGTCAGCATTTGCAATTTTGTCCAAGTGTCATTAAAGATACCTCAGATTTTTTAAAGAAATTGAAGGGCTGGTTGAATCAAAGAGATGAAGAGAAACTAATAAGGAGTAGCTATAAGTTCGTAACTCTAGATATTGCATCTCTGTTCACTGTAATACCGAACGAGTATGGGGTTGAGGCCACACGTAATTTTCTTAATAGTGAAGTTGTACTGCCAGCTAAAGAAATAGAGAATATCTGTTTGTTACTTGACACTGTCTTAACAAAGAATGTTTTTATTTTTAATAGAGCCATTTTTACAATTGTCCGGGGTAGCCATGGGAACACCAGTGGCTAATACTTACACCAACCTTGTACTTCATCAATGGGAGAAAAAGTACATTCATAGTGATATTAATGTCTTAAATGAGAATGTTGAATTATATTTGAGATTTGTGGATGACTGTTTCCTCATTTGAAATGGGACTACAAGTGAGTTATCTGAATATATATTATATTTAAACAATACTAAACATTTTTTTAAATTTTACGATGACCTGTTCTGCTAATGATATCATATTCTTGGATGTACATTTAAAAAAGAAATTTAATAAGAGAGAAACTAGTATCCATAAGAAAAATGTGCATGCAGACAGATACGTGCATACACATAAATGCACCTCACGTTTTTGCAGGGATTATGAAAGCCCAATTTAGTTAAACACTGATGATATAAGATTTGTTGAGCAGATAAATGAGATGGTGGATGAGTTTATAAATAGTGGATACAATCGGGCAGATGTATTAAAAACTGTAGAAGATGTAAAGTTAAGCAGGGCACATTCTTTAAAATCAATATTTTTAGAAGGTGAGCGTGCTACATCTCAGATTAAATTGCATCATGATAAAATTAGATATAATTTAAGGACCAATAATATTAAAAAGATTATACAAAAGAACTGGGTCATTTTGTTAGCGTCACCTGAACTGCAGACTATTATAGATGACAAACTTTATTTTTCTTATAGGAATCTAAGGAGTTTGAAGAGAAAGTTGTGCTATAAAGACTTTAAGAATGATGGAAAATGTAAAATAAGAATGAAATGTGGAACCTTTAGTTGTATGGCCTGCAGTTGTAGTGATGTTGTTGTGCGAGATAATGACAGATTTATTCATCCTGTATCTAATAAGCAGTTTAATTTTTATTGCACGGCTACTTGTAACAGTGTGAATGTAGTCTATCTTGCTACCTGCATAAAATGTTCTTCATTTTATCTAGGAAAGACCACCAGAAAACTGAAGATGCACATCACTGAGCACAAGTCAGACATGCAGAGAGATAGTGATAAAAATGCATTATGTAAGCACATTATGTCTCAAGGTATAGACCATTCCTTTAGATTCAGGGTAATAGACAGTGTAGTGTACAAAAAGGGATTAGAGGAGGTGACATACATAATCTTGAAAATAAAAAATACAAATTGATTATTAGGCTACGTGCAGACTCAGAGCCTGGTCTTAATAATTTAGTTAGTATTAAACCTGTTTTAGTGAAAATACAACAAAATTTGTAGGTGTGTTTTATAAGTATATATATATATATATATATATATATATATATATATATATATATATATATATATATATATATATATATATATATATGTTTTAAATTCTTTTGAAGAGGTTTTTTAATTAAGAGTATTATGTGATTAGTTGGCTGTGGTCATGTGATACTCATCTGCTCTTGTTTAAATGTGATGTATGTATTGTATATTGATTTTAGCATTGAAAAAGAGTGTTTACCCGAAAGCTTTGCTGTAATAAAAGTGTGTTTTGATGGTGGATTGTGGTTTTTCTGAAGTTGCCTCAATGTTCTCCAGTTGCCGTAAATCATCCTTATCCATTCAACCCTACCCCATAGCACAGACATATGGAGAATAAGGGAGACTGTTGTCATATGGGGTAGGGTTGCAAGATGGAAACCTTTTCTTACACAGAAAAACACCCAGGCCTGGCTAAAATTTGCAAAACAATACATCTAGTCTCCCAAAAGCATGTGGGAAAATGTGTTACGGTCTGATGAGACCAAGGTTGAACTTTTGGGCCACAATTCCAAAAGGTACGTTTAGCACAAAGACAACACTTTGCATCACCAAAAGAACACCATCCCCATGGCAAAGCATGGTAGTGGCAGTGTCATGCTTTGGGGTTGCTTTTCTTCAGCTGGAACTGGAGCTTTATTCAAGGTGGAGGGAATTATGAACTATGGTTATGAATTATGGTTGGGAAAGTGGCCTAATGGTTAAGGTGTTTGCCTTACAAACACAAGGTACAGGGTTTGAATCTCACAGGGGATAATTGGCTAGGCTTAAAATGGCTCTCAAGGGCAGTTAGCCTAGTACCAACCTATGAACACTTCCAAACACCAGTCACTTTTGGCCCAAAACCTTCAGGCGACAGAAAGCTGAAGATGAACAGGAATTTCACCTTTCAAAATGACAATGACCCCAAGCATATATCCAAATCAACAAACGTATGGCTTCATCAGAAGAAAATTTAAGTTTTAGAATGGCCCGGCCAGAGCCCAGACCTAAATCCAATAGAAAATCTGTGGGGTGACCTAAAGAGGGCTGTGCACAAGAGATGCCCTCACAATCTGACAGATTTGGAGTGCTTTTGCAAGGAAGAGTGGGCAGATATTGCCAAGTCAAGACGTGTCATGCTGATAGACTCCTACCCAAGAAGACTGAATGCTGTAATTAAACCAAAAGGTGCTTCAAACAAAGTATTAGTTTAAGGGTGTGCACACTTATGCAACCAGCTTATTGTACTTTTTTATTTTTTATATTTTTCCCCTAACAGATTTGTTTTTCAATTGAGTTGTACAGGTTATAGGTCACATTAAAGGTGGGAAAAGCTTTGAAATGATTTATTGTGGTCTCATTTTTTTATATCACAAAAACTTGACATTTTAACAGGGGTGTGTACACTTTTTATATCCACTATATATATATATATATATATATATATATATATATATATATATGTATATATATATATGTATATATATATATATATATATATATATATATATATATATATATATATATATATATAAAACTCTTCAGATTGTGCATTCTTATAGATAAGGGGGAATGTCTTTACCCTAACAGTTCTGAGATCTTGTTATTCACAGTCGCTGTTTTGCTGTTAAAACATAACTCTAACATAACTCTAACCTGTGGAGAAGTGGTTGGAAGCTAAAGCAAATGGAATTCTTTTCAGAGGAGGAGGAGGGAAACAGGCTGAATGAAATTTGCAGATGTTCAATCAAATGTGCAGAAAAGTGCATTATATTGACTTAAATGTAATTATATTTTTGTTAAAATTGTAGTAAATCTTACAGCATTTTAAATGTATAAGCACTGCGTTTAGGTCAAAATATTTGGATTTAAGAGGCTGTGTAAATAGAAAAAGCATCAAACAAATTTAAATCAAACATGAGATACAGAACCTGAAAAACATGTAGAGAAAGCAACTATCAGTTTTAGTTCTGCATTGCTTCTGTAAAATGTGCAGTGCTCTTTAGTTGTAGAATTTGCTGCCTGGAAGACTGCACAGCTAATATTTGGACTTATAACCCAAGGTACATTGAAAATCAAGTATCTCTTTAGCTAGGGATACTGATAGGCACAAATAAGCTGTTAGGTAGAACTCTTGTATGTGCCAGCTGACTATTTACACACACAATTTATTTGCAGCTTAAGGGTGCTTGTATAGATATGATGAAAACTTAACTGTTTTTACATTTTGATGAGTTACTGCTCAATTTATTGCTACCATATCATAATTTATTTTAGGGGTAAACCTTCACTTGGCCCTTAGTGTTGTAGAATAGCCTAGTGGGAGACAACATACAGTTAAGCAATACACTACCCCATCAATACCTCATGGAAACTGTGTGTGTGCATGCACAGAAATACTTTTAGATAACTTTTCAGTTACTTTGGTAACATAGCACAGGAAGGCACTGGACTGGGAGTAAGAAAAAGTGAGATCTTGGTGAGCCAGTGATTATGACAGTGCTCTGCAGCTGGTCAGTGTAAAGTTATTTTGGTGTAGCAGGTGTTGGCTATTACTCAAAGTGGCAGTGAACATTTACCATATGCTCTTCGGGCCAGTCACGTTATTTAGGATGATATTATATCCCCTGATCTTTACATACTAAATTGGTGCTAGTAGTGTGGATTTAAAGAAAGTACTATAACATATAAATCGGTGGCAGTTTGTGGGATTATCCAACTTTTCATAACATAAATATTTGTTTACAGAAAAGTGGATATTGTAAACTGAACCTGTATCACCTGCAAAATAGTTTTGTCATCAGAAAGAGTTTCAAGTATTGCAGCCACAAGATAAATATGCAGCAATATACCATGTACAGCACTTATTTATTTTTTTATGTAGAGTAGTCAGAAAATAGCTTTGGTATTCATAGGCAGATAATCTGTTTATTAAAGTTTTTGAATATGCCATCTTTTAATTTAACCACATTTATTTTATAGTTTACTTCTATACATTTGTAGCTGCTTTTATATATTTGATTTTTACCAAGTGCATTGCTTAACTGTATGTATTTCAAGGAGGAGTTTTATTCAGTTTTAAATGCTTATGGCTGGTGGTTTGTGTGTTGGCTTAAGGGCAAGTATATTGAAATGGTGTAAACTCAACTGTTAGCTTTTACCTTTTGATAAGATACTTCTCAAGCTATTGTTAGCATACTGATATGATATTTAATAGTTATCTTATTTAAAGAATACACAGGAATTGTGTTACTGGTGTGCTAGAGTGGTTTGGCCTGTGACAGTGGTACTATAAAGACAATGAAGGGGGTGGAGTGTTGCTACTGTAGAGATATCACTACCTGCTCTTGCAGAACACTGTGTGACTGTGCCTGTGTGTGTGGATGCTGGACAAATCAATTACTCTTAAAAAGATAATTCAGGAAGGCACTGGGTGAGATCCTGAGGAGCCAGTGATTAAAACTTTGCTCTGCAGCTGGTCAGTGTTAAGCTTATTTTTGTGCAACAGGTGGTTAAGAACCAATGGAGTAGTGGCATCTTCCATACACTCTTAAGGCCAGTCTCCCCTCACTTATTATTTGGTTTGACAGCTGCCAGTATGGTTCATAAGATCATAACGCCTGACATTTACATAAGAAACTGGTGCTACCAGCGTGTACATGAAGGCATCTCTGTTAAATACAATCACATGACAGCAGGTGGGATTGAATGTCTCTGTTACAATCCCACCTCTTGACAAGAAACTAACCATAAAAAATCCTATGTACTTCCTCAGAATACCATTTGTCATATTCCTAACCCAAATTCTTCCTAAAACATGCACTACACATGACTTTAGCATTTTTCAGATGAAACACAGATTTTTCTCATGATGTATGACTGCACATTTCAGAAATAGTAGCTGATACTAATGACTGTTTAATTTTTAAATAGCTTTTGCTAGCCTGATTTTCTGAATGAATGTGTTTACTGCAATGTATCCATGCTGCTGTCGCTATAAGGTGATACCTTTTTCTTATACTTATGGTTTTTGAGCCTAGATGTTAAAATATTATTGCTTATTTTCATTTTCTTCAGAACAGTTTTATAGCTTTGTTCAAGTTTATTTTTGTTGATCCTCTGTGTGAAATCTTTCTTGCACTGCCTTTGGCCATAGTCTTGGCTGAAAAGAATTAGTAGATCAGTCCACTTACCTTTTAACAGATAGATAAATTCAGTAAAAATATCATTAAATGTATAATTCATAATGCATGTATTCCATATTAGTTTAACTTACCTTTGTACAAGGCTTTTGGCTGAAAATGGACCCCCCAATGGGCCAGCTGATTTAACTGAATCATTAATTCAGTCTCCAGAACAAACTTTATCCATTTTATTTTCATGCTGGAGATGAAGCCATTCACTGCTTGCAGTGGGCACAAGACACATAAGCTAATGCTGGATAGGACAGTAGTCTACTGTTCTACACACACACACACACACACACACACACACACACACACACACACACACACACACACACACACACACACACACACACACACACTCACTCACTCACAATGAGCAAGTTAGTGGATTTCCAATTTATGCAAGTAATGTGTTTGCATTGTGGGAAGAAACCACAGCAACAAATAAGAAGTCACATAAAGACAAATAAATAATAAAATAATAAAAGCAAATCAGCTAGGCCAAAGACCAAGGAGTGTCTTAGAAGCTTGGAGGACAACTCTTCACATGCTGAGGGGTCTGCAAGTCTATAAGGGTGAGGAGAGGTGGTAAATGAACTTTGGGTTTCATTGCCGAAAGTGAGTTCCTAGGGGGCACATCTCCATGCTTGTCTGCTTTTTTGAGGATGAGGACCTTGTTGCCCTTTTGGTCCCAGCCAGTGAAGGAGTGGAGATGGCCAGAGTAACCATATAATTAGTAAATAAAAGTAGCATGGAGACCATCGGCCAGGGCTCTAGGTCACTCACTTTGTCTTTTGTGCTTTTTAGGTTTAGAACTAAATTTTGAAAACACTGCACACTAGGCTTCTTCAGTTTAAAGCAAATCCTTCAAAATAATGTACACTAGGATGAGATCTGAAATGTGAGAGTGACATGAAAACAAAAGACTGAGAAAGTGTGCCCAGCCCCCAACACTGGTACTGAAACACTATGCCTGGGCAAAGGGTGTGAGCTCTGATATGTTTTTTTTTTATTAGGGGCATAAAAGGAGACCAGAAGAAAGTTTTATTTATTCTCCCAATGCAGTTTATCTCTCAAAATAAGAGTCTCTGTTATTGTATTTTTAGTAACTATCACTCTGATTTTATATTATATTTGACAGTTTATTTTCACTTTTGATATAGTGTGCACAATGTTAACTTTTTGACTGTATTGCCTGTACTTCGACTCGAGTCTAAAATGGGTCAGGTGGACCATCTCCCTTATCTATTTAGCAAAATACATAGCATAAATAAAGTAGAAAATATGAAAATAATTGTATATTGGTAGGCCTGAAAAAATAGCAGAAACAAGCATTTGCTAGCCTTTTGGTATTTTAAGGAGAATCAGTTCCAAACAAATCTGAAGAGGTAGTTATTTTCTTGCTTTAAAGGTACTGCAACCAAGACCTGTATCTTTGTTTATTAATAGGTTTACTGCATCTTCAGTATTGGTCACCACAAGGGTTGCGTTGCTGCCACTTCATCCCATTTAATCCCTCACTCATTGATTTTCATTTTTAAAATGTTATACTGATGAAACTGTTGGGTTTTTCCAGTTTCCACCATGTCCTAGTACACCTGGTTTTAAAATTCCAAAGCACCTTGCAAGATGGCATGAATTTTAAGCCCAGTGTTTACGTCATAACTGGGGCATCCGTTAATATTAGCTGCTACATTGCTTGGATTTGACTTAATGCCTGTTCTTTGGATTCCAGAAATTTGTATTTCTCTTCAATGGTTGCAACATTTTTATGAAAGTACATGACTGGTTTAAGCTGTTGAGAATTAAAGTTCACATGTGGGCTCCTGTTATGAATACTGATCCCACAGCCAAGGACTGGGCTAGCCTTGGTCGACCCAGAAGGACTAGATGTTAGAAGACTGACTGCACTAAGTCCTTGCTGTGTTAAACGTGAACTCGCAGGCAGTGAAGAGAGAAGCCCTTGAACTCCAGTGCTGTTGCCCCTTGGCCTTATGGCATCTGTTTGTCCATTCTGGAAAGTTCTATTTCTTTCAAGTAGACAGGAATCAGAAGACTCTTCTCTTGTACTGCAGTCTGTTGAGGAGCAAAAAACCTGGCTGCTAGCACTCAGGGTTAGAGTTGCTGAGCTAGCGATAGAGACACTGTCAGGCTCTTTGTGGTAAGTACTCTGAAATTCTTCACTTTTGCTAGGCACGGCTGATAGAAGGTCATTGGAAATGTTGGGATAGTGCACATCAACTGCAGAAGTAGTAATCATGCATGCTGCAGCATCCGGTACACCCATTTCTGCAATATAAAAAAACAAATAAAAAGAAAAGAAACAAATGAATACACACAAAAATCTCAGCTGTCCCACAGTATCCAGTTTACTCTCTGAGGTTTGTATTACTTTTTGATAGGTGGAAAAAGATTTGGGTTTTTCCAAGAAACATCAAGCACTTATTTTCTACGTGAAAATATCTACTCAGAAACAGCTTGAGAAAATGAAGCCTCAGCACTTTGATTTTAGTATGTTTGAGAAAAAATACATAAACCCTTGTTATTATCAGGTAGTGACTGTATTAGAAAATACACAAATATAGAACTTAGAATAAACGAATGATTAAGGACAACTTAGACATCCCTGTGAATATTTCATTATTTTATTTTTACATTTGTTAACCGGAGTAGTCCAACTGGGCCTAGACAGCCCTTTCTTAGTGGAGGCAAGCTCCAGGAAAGTAATTAAAAAATAATTTAAGTTGTAAGACACTTAGTTCAAAAACAGAGAGATATACAACAGGAATATTTACAAGGCAAAAGTACAGTATTTTGAGAATGCAGTAACAATATGTTTAAGAAATTTGGTTAACATTAAGTTATTTACAAGGAATGTAGCGATGCCTAAAATAAAAAAAAAATTAGAGTAACATCATGGCATGGTACAACAAAGATGCATTTATTAGCCTATGTACTAACTGCAGAGAGAGTAATATATGTAGACAGTTTAGGTAGACACCAGGCAGATATGTTAATTGGGAGAAGAAGAAAAATTAATTTGGTAATTTCCTGACAAGTACATATCCATGCATATTAGAAATTAATTTTTTGTTGCTTTTTGAATTCATCGCTTTTGGTAGTGGAGCGAAGGTACAATGGACGTTTGTTCCATGAGTATGCAATTGAATGACTGTAAAGTATTTTTGCAATATTTTTGTTTGGCTTGTTCACCAGCAGAAGGTTTTGTTGTGTGTTTCTGAGGTCATGATTGGGTGTGTAGGGTGTAATTATAGATGTAAGGGCAGGGCAGGAGTTGGGGCTATTTTGGATGCTGTGTGCAATTTCTAGTTGTGATATTTGAAGCATGTGCGGGAGCTCAGGCCATCTTAAGCTTTTCAGGGATATACAATGATGGGATTTATAGCTATTACTGGCTGTGGATCTTGCTATCTTGTTATAGGTGGTTTCTAGTTTGGTTAAGAGATTATTTTGGAGTTTAGTAAGTATGGGAGCAGCATACAGCAGGGATGGTAGAATAAATGTTTGAACCAGTATAAATCTAGATTTGTTAGGTATATATTTGTTGTTGTGGTATAGAAGACCTAGTTTTTGATTGGACCTTTTGATACAGTTTAAGATATATAGGTCGAATTTTAATTGGTCTACAGTAACGCCAAGCAATTTGGTGTTTGAGTCGGTGGTGATAATTGTATTATCTAAGGATGAGATGGTGAATTTGTCTTCAGCTGGATCAAGGTTTTTTGGAAGGAAAAGGAGAAGCTTGGACTTTATGGGGTTGGGAAGCAGGTTGTTTTCCATTAGCCATTGTTCTACTAGGTGCAGATGTTGTTGAATGACAGTGGGGAGATTTAGTATATTGTCGGAGGTGATGATAATTGTGGAATCATCTGCGTACTGTATTAAGGTAGAGTGGGGGCAGGAGACATGTAGGTTATTTGTAAATATATTAAAAAGTAGGGGGCCCAGAATAGAATCCTGGGGAACCCCGGTCTTAAGATGGAAAGAGGAGAAGGATGTTTGCCATCTGATGGCCTGATATCTGTTTGAGATGTAGCTGTTAAACCAGGAGGTAATGGAGGGAGAGAGTTGTAGGTTGGAAAGTTTGTTTAGGAGGATGGGTTGGGAAACGGTATCAAATGCTTTGGATAGGTCAATGAATAGAGCTGATATGCGTTTATTATTATCTTTGGCTTGAGTAATGTGTGTGAAAGATAGGAGGGCGGTAGTAGTACTGTGTAAGGGTCAGAAACCATGCTGTGTGGGTGTAATTAGGTTTGCCTGTAAGAGATGGTTTAGTATTTGTCTATGTATACATTTTTCCAGTATCTTGGATAAGGGGGATAATATGGCAATAGGCCTGTAATTTGAGGGTTCTGTAGAATTTCCTTCCTTGTGGAGGGGTATTATGAAGAATTGTTTCCAGATATCTGGTACTGTATTTTCTTGGATAGATCTATTGATAAGTATAGCTACAGGGTATGCTACGGATTGGGCTGCATGTTTGAGAAATAATGGAGTGAGGTTGTCAGCTGATGGGGAACAGAGTGTGAGTTTGTTAAGAAGTGATCTGATGAAGGAAGCTGCTATGGGTGCTAGAGAGAATGAGAGAAGAGATGAGGTGGGAGGTGGAGTCTTGATATTAAGAGTTTCTGGTTTAGTAAGCTTTTCTATTGTTTTGATGAAAAAGTTGTTTAGTAGGGTTGCAGTTTCATTAGGTTTGTTAGGGCAGGGGTTTGGTGAACAAGGGTTCCCTGGCGATAGTAATTTGTTTATTGAGTGCCAGAATTTCTTCTGGTTGGAATGTGGATTACTCAGAGATTTTTGATTTTTTTTTTGTCTAGTAAGACCTGCTTTTTTGTTTGGTTGCGAAGCTGTTTAAACAAGTTCAGGTGGAAAGTTAAGTTGTTATTTTTGCTCCATGCTCTCCAGGCACTGTCTCTCTTGTTCATAACTGATCAGATTGCCTGGTTTAGCTATGGTGCATAGTTACATTTTAGCCTAATGTTTCTACTGGGAGCCAGGGTGTTAAGGGTTTCTAGGAATATATTGTTGAAGCTTTGGACATCCTCATTAATTTGTGGTACTGTGTGTAGGAGTGACCAGTTTACAGTGAAGAGTAATTCATTTAGGGTGACAGGGGTGTAGTTTTTAAGGTTATGAGACTCTTTGTATTGGTGGCTCTTGTAAAGATTGGGAGAGTATCTTACTACTTTGGTAGGGAGGTGGTCACCAAGGGAGTTAGGTAGGGTAGAAGGGTTATGATAGCACTAGGGTTTGGATACTAATATCCAGTATATAACCGAGCCGTTCTGCAAATCTTTTTTGCATGGGTGAGGTGATCAGCTGGGTAAAACCATAAAGGTTTAAAGAGTAGCTATTGGGTGCAGTATTGAGAAGGTTCCATTCAATATTTATATCCCCAAGGATGATGGTTTCATAGGGAATGGATATAGAAATCCAATAAGAAACTGCTTGAGTAAGGGAATGTTTTACCTGACAGCATGTAGATTGCTGCAATGACAATTTTTTTTGTGTTGATTTAGGTTACAGGTTGCTATAAGTATTTTGACAGGGCAGAAATCAGGGACAGCTATTGAGCGGGGGGGGTGGAGAGATAGTCAGAGTAGAGTATAGCTACTCCTCCACCATTTGTTTTTCTTCTATCCAGTTGAACAATATTATAAACTGGGGGGGGGGGGGATTTCACAGTTTGTAATATGAGGTTTTAGCCATGGACAAGTATATCTGGGTTATATTTAAAAATCCAGGCATCAAGGAAGGTATTTTTATTGATGATGCTTTGTATATTCATTGACAAAAAAGATAGATTTGTGGAGGCTTGTAATAATAATGAGTTATTTGTGAGGTAGATGGAAAGAGAGGGTGCTGTATAAGTATGGTTAGAGTGCTGTTGGCAATGGCTTGGGTTGGGGTGAATGTCATCAGATACAGCAGTATTGTGCTTTGAAGTATTTGTGTGAAGAAATATTTGCAAAGGAACTGATGTTTTGTTTTGATGAGAGGTTGGGCATTTGCTATGTAAAATACTTTGAACTTGTGAAATGATATAGTGGTATGGTTAAAGAGAGAGGGGGCAATAGAGGTGGAGTAGTTATTTGCATGGTGGGTAGTGGGATAGCAGAGTGTGGGAGATACAGTGGTAAGCAGATTAGGTGGTGAGGAGTATGGTAAATCAAAAGTCAAAGTACCTGTAACTACTAAAGGTGCACTGATAAAAGTCAGACAAGGAAAAGAAAAATGTCAGTGTCACCACCATGCACCAATGTAAAATAAACCAAGAAGTCTTTAATGTCCAACAACATGATAAAAACAAAAAGTCCCCTTATTGCAAATAATAAACGCTTTCGGATTTCTCCTTCTTCAGATCGTATGGTCTGAAGAAGGAGAAATCCGAAAGTGCTTATCATTTGCAATAAGGGGAATAGTTGTTTGTATCGTGTTGTTGGACATTAAAGACTTCTTGGTTTATTTTCATTGGTCCATGGTGGTGACACTGACATTTTTTTCTTTTCCCAGGAGTATGGTACATGGTTAGAGCTGAGAAAAGAATTAGAAATAGGAGGGAGAGAAATAGAGTTTTGAATGGTATAGCCATGATTTAGTTTCAGCTCAATATAAGGTTAGCAGAAGAAATCAGGATTGACTGAAGGAGTTTTATAAAGTGAGTGACTGAAAGAGTTAAAAGCAGATAAGGCTCAGGATGGGTGGGGAGTGGGTGTTACAGTTAATGGTGATGTGGGGTATGAGTACAGGAGATGGGGTGTCTATTGGCTACTGCGGAGACAGGCAAAGCAGGTTTAGCTATCAAGGAAATGATGTCAGGGTTGGGTGGGAATGGGGTAGTGTACGGGATCGGAGTGAAACCAAGCACATTGAGGGCGAAGGAAGCGGGATGAGCCAGAAAAAACTGACCAGGCCAACTTCCAAAAAACAATCAGAAAAACCAAGCTCATTCAATTCCAGGTCAGTGTAGTGCAGTATCTTCCTAATTATTAGAAATCTTGTGCTGCTAATCTAGTACAGTGTGGTGAAGAGGACCACCACTACTACAGGGAAAAACAATACATGTATGGGCTGCAGGTACATAGGTAAACCTTTTCCAAGAGAAAGAAAGTAGTTTTAAGTAATTGACCTAGAAGTACAATAGGAAGAGAAAAAAATGGGGGTGGGGGGGGGTGGGCAGTAGTGTGCACCCTTACAGTAAAAGGCTATAGCAAAATATGTTCAATTTAGAAGACAAATTAAATACAACTCTAACATACACTAGTTTAGCTGAAAACACTTTAGTGTTCCACCGATGCAGGGTCTCATAGTGCAGGACAACCAGACAGCCTTTAGTTTATTGGAGGTTGGCCAGGACACAGAATAAAACTTTTGCTGAGGGGACTGGAAATAAAAAAAGAAAAGAAGGTAAATATTAGGCCTGAAGGTTTAAAACACTCTGATTACCAAGTAAACAAGACAGAGAATGCAGGGGAGGGACAGCATACCGTGTAAGAAACAGCACAATTCTATGAGCAACACAAAATGCATGGAAAGCAGAAAAAAAAAGGTAACCACAGTTGATACCAAGCTATTATAACATACACTACACTATTACGTATTGTTATTAAGGTTATGAAGAGAAAACAGTAACTACTAAGATGCTACACACAATTTAGCATTCTCTACTAAAAGTCAGAAATAACAGCAGTGGTATTCTACAGAAACACAGTAACTACTAAGATGCTACACACAATTTATGTGTAGCAAATGTGAAATAGTGCTGCCTAGACTGTAGAAGAAATGGGTAAAATGTGGAACTCTTGCTAATAGCTATAAGCAGGGAGGTCACAGTATAGTTAAAATGTTTTGTTTTGTGCTTATACTCATTTCTATGGCTGAAACAGTATGATTTGTTATCACTTACCCTGAAGTTTTCATTTGAATTTGTAAAAAACCCTTTCATAGTGGAACATGGAATTTGTACGAAGCAAGATGATATGCACAAGACTCCAGATTATGACTTTTGCTACTGAAGCTACTGAAGCCAAGACCATCAGACTAAGTGTATTTTGCTAGATTTTGCTTAATATTGGCTGGTTAATAAAGCATCCACTCTTTCTAACTTACCTTAGTGAACCTGCTTTGAATTTAAATTGGTTTTGTTTTTTGTTTTTGTGCCAGAATAATTGTTTTAGGTTTGTGTTTTCTATATCTAAATTTTAATGTGTAACTATTGTTTGTTGTGCTTTATTAGGCTTTCTCTAGCTGATTTCCAGTAATATATATAAGGCCTCTTCTGACTGCCTTCCACTCTTATAAACAAGACTCTAGAGTGTGACCAGCTTAAACTATATCTACTCTGCTACTGATGCCAAGACTATCAATCAAGTTTCTGTTCCTGGCCTTTGAAGAAAATTGAATATTACAATAATACGGTCTGCATTGTTTCTAGCTGACCTTGCTTTGAATATAAATTATTTATTTATCTGCTATATTTTGTTTTTGGTGGGAGAAGAAAAGAACAGACTAATTCTAGGCTTGTGCTTGCTATTGAGGTAAATTTCTGCTGTGTTGCTATTGGCTGGTATGCTGTACTGAACAACTAGTAAGCCTCTTCTGACTGCCTTCCATTGTTATGAACAAGTATACAGATTATGACCACCTTAAACTGGATCTGACTCTACTACTCAAGCCAAGACAATCAAGCTAAATGGATTTTGCCGGATTTTGTATAATATTGAATAAACTAATACAACTTGTACTGTTTCTAGCTACTTTTACTGACTTTGCTTTGAATTTCAAACACATACTTTTTTTGGTGTCAGGGCTGGCAACTCGGCACGCAAAAATCAACTGCCAATCATTAGCAGACCGGAGTTCTGCTGTGGCGACCCCTAACCGGGAAAAGCCGAAAGACACAACAACAACTTTTTTCGGTGGCAGAAAAGAAGAACAGATTACTTTTAGGTCTGTGTTTGCTATCAAGGTGACATTGTAATTTATTGCTACTGGCCTTGTGCTCTATGACCTTTCTCTATTTTCCAGTGTTATACAGAAGACCAACTTGATGCCTTCCATTGTTATAAAAAGACTCCAGATTGGGACCCACTTAAACTGGATTTGACTCGGAGTCTTTTGGCTTGTACTTGCTGTTAAAGATAAATTCTTCTCTGCTACTAATAGTTGGACTGCTCTATTAAGCTTTCTATAGCCATTTCCAGTGTTACAAATGAGGCCCTTTCTGGATTATTTCCATTGTCATAAACTTCAGATTTTGACCAGTTTAAGATGGATTTGACTCTGCTACAAGATCATCAGGGTAAGAGTAATTTGGTTTGTGCTTGCTTCGGTGGATATATTCTTCTGTGTTGGTATTGCTTGCTCTGCTCAACTGCTTTATTTAGTTGTTTTTCAGTATTATGCATAAATCTTTTCTAACCGCATTCTGTTGTTCTGAACAAGACTCCAGATTGTGAAAAGCTTTAGATGGATTTGACTCTGTTACTGAAGGCAAGACCATCAATCTAAGTGCCTTTTGCTGGATTTTGCTTAATGCAAAATATACTAATATGGCTTGCACTGCTTCTAGATGATTTTATTGATCTTGTATTGGATTTAAAATGTTTTCTTTTTCTGGTGGAAGAAAAGAAGAACAGACTATTTCTAGGTTTGCGTTTGCTACTGAGCTCACATTCTAGTACATTGCTTTGATTGGTGTGCTGTACTGAGCTTTATCTAGCTGTTTTCCAGTGTTATAAATCAAGTCTTTTCTTGATGCCATCCATTTTATAAACAAGACTTCAGAATGTGATTAGGTTAAGCCAGATCTGATTCTGCTACTTAGGCCAAAAACACAAGGCTATCTGTATTTTGCTGGATATTGCTTAAAACTGAATATACTAATACAGCCTGCACTGTTTCTAGATTATTTAGTTACCTTGTTTTGAATAAAATTAATGTTTTTATGCTGGGTGAAGAGAATAGACTAGTTCTATGTGCATGTTTGCTATGGAAGTGAAATTCTAGTTTGTTCTTTTGGTGGTTGTTCTCTTCTGAACTTTCTCAAGTGTTTTTCCCCAGCTATAAAATAAGGCCTTTTTCTGGTTATATTCCATTGTTATGAAAATACTCCAGATTGTGATCAGATTAAACAGGATTTGACTCTACTACTGAAGTCTAGACCATCAGGCTGGGTTTCTTTTGCTGGATGTTTGTTAACATTGAGTGTACTAACGCAGTCTGCATTGTTTCTAGCTGATTTTTGTCACCTTGCTTTGAATTTTAATTGGTGTGGGGTTTTTGTTTGTTTCTTTTTTTTTTTTTTTTTTTGGAGACAGAAGAGAAACATATACTACACCCTAGGCTTGTGTTTATGAAATTCTAGGGCATTTCTTTTTTTTGCAATGCCGAACTGAGCTTTCTCAAGTTGTTTTGTTATAAATCGGGTCTTTTCAGGCTTCCTTCCAGAACTGACTCTGCTACTAAAGACAAGACCATCATGTCTTGTCTTTTGCTGGATTGATATTAGCAAATTAATAACCCTACACTCTTTCTAGATTATTTTTGTGACCTTGCATTAGAGTTAAGTTACTGTTTTCTTTTTCTGATGGCATAAGAAAAAACAGACCAGTTCTAGGTTTGTGTTTGCTACTGAGGTGAAATTCTAGTGTGCTGCTATTGGTTAGTGTGCTCTATTAAGACTTCTCTGTTTTCCAGTGTTAGAAATGATACCTTTTCTGGCTAATTTCCACTGATAGCTTAAACAATATCTGATGCTCCGACTGAACCCCAGATGCATTAGTCATTTTCATCTGCAAAAATATAAGTGCAAGCAGTAACATATAGTGTACATTGTATTCTGGGCGGTTTTCAAACCATAGCCAACAGCACACACTTTTTAGGACTGGACATGTTTGGATTCATCTCCAGATTGTTTTAAACATACACATACTATTTGAATGTATAAATAAAGTGAAATTTGTTTGCATTACATGTGAGCAAGTTTTATACATTATTCAATCAGAAGTGAAACATTTACTAACCAATAACACAGGTACAGTTTTAGAACATTTCAACTATAAAAGTCTACTCAAACACCTGCCAATAAACTCCACCAATATCCACATCAATCTCCTAAAGCAACTTTATCAACTGTGTGCACCCCACATGTTATTATGGCAAGGAAAATGGCCACATCAACTTATTTCAATTTGCTATACACAAATGCATACTGATCTACACTACCAAATTAATGAATATTTGACTTAATTATGATAGTATGATTAGTCAATTTTATCCACAGATAGCCTCTATACCCAGCAATTAAAAAAATGTTGACTATGTGCACCACATATACTTGATTGGGTTTAAATAATAATTTTAATAATAATAATGACAATACTAAAAACTACAACAAAATAATAATAATAATAGTATCCACAGTAACACATTTCAAGTTTGTTACTTACACACACACACACACACACACGTATATATATATATATATATATATATATATATATATATATATATATATATATATATATATACACACACACTGGCCATATTAAAGTATTTCAACCTACTTCACAAAAATGCATACTAGTCCTGCAAAGCCAGACTGATAAGTGCAATGAACAAATGACATGAGTGTAAGGTACTTTCATCCACAGCCATGTACACACACCTCTAAGAGTCATAGCCAATTTGTTGACTCAAATGTCTGACTGTCATCCAAACAATGCTCACCATAAATGTATTTCAGTTTTGTTTCACACAAACTGTAGCCACAGTAAAGTATTCCAGTTTGCTTCACAACAATAACATTAGTTCTGCAAGGTAAAATAAGCAAATGACAGCAGTTAGTGATTTTCAGATGTTGGATTACAGTATATAAAATAAATAACATGATAGCCATACACTAATTTTGTCAGTGCCATTTTACATAAAGTACTCAGTTGTTCACCAGGTCCAAGAGCAATATACTCACCCTCCAAAGCTGTTCACTGCCTATATCTGGTTGCCTGGCAGGATAAAAAAACTTACCTGACACTGCATAAGGGGGGGGGGGCAGAAAAGTCTTAGAAAGGCTTAGACTTAGTAAGACATGGGAGGAAGTGACACTAAGGTGGTCACCAATGGCAAAGGACTGAATGTATGCTGTGATGCATATAAAAAACACTGAACCATCAGAGGAATCAGCTGAGGTGGCAGCAAGCATGGCAAGAAAGGTGATACTGAATTGTCAGGAAAGAGAGCTGGAGGCAACATTCTAAGAAGTGTTACCTGTGTCAGATGTCAGCAGAGACAGTCTTGGGGAGTGTAATAACTGGCTGTTGCAGTGGATAAAGAAGGACTTGAAATTGGTTGGGGGGGGCTGAAGGAAGTTTGGGCAGAGACAGTCCAGCTTTATGTAGGGACAGGATGCACAAAGGAGACAAAAATGTTCACATCTCTGTTAGAAAGGTAAGATTTCCTGATCACACCTTTAAACTATGGTGGAATGCGAAAGACTGTCACAGAAGTAGGACAGAGTGGAGGTAGCAAAAAAAAAAACATTATCAGAGGATCAAACAAGTGCAACTTGCTTTATGTTTGTGTAGTATTGCTCTATGGTTCAAGAAACTTTGTAAGGAAAACAGAGTAACTGCAAAAAATGATGATGGAAGGAAGGATGTACATTGCTGGTATCACAGAAACCATGTGATGGTAAAAAGAAGGGGAAGGACAAGGAGGTGGCAGTGTAATGCTCAGTAACAGCAGAGAAGGGAAGGATGGAGGTGGGTTGATTATGGGTGTTAAGGACCCTAGCATATTTATTCAGAGCACTGGAGAGAAGTTACACATGAAAACTCCAGAAACTGTCATAAAATTAGGGGGTTTATATAATCAGAAATTTTTACTAATTCCTATTGAGGGCAAAGGAACATTTCCACTAGAAAAATGATGATCTGAAGTAAAATGGGTCATTTTTGTGATTATAAGAAAACAGAGTATACTGAATATGCTTTGACTGGATAGCTTTATACTTTAATGATATTTGGATAGTTAGATGAGGCAAACTTGACTGTATATATGAAAGGGAATAAATGGCAATATTAGTGTTACTTTTCTTTTTGAAGCATGCCCTGATTAGGACTAAATTTTGCCTCCTGTATGAGTATTACTTGCTCTGATTTCACAAGCCTATGTTTCCTGTCTTTTCAACTGGATTTATTACCAGACATCTAAAACAGCATCATCTGAGATGACTTGGTATACAAAGAAAAGTGTTTGCAGTTCTCTGATGTTCCAAAAGGCTGTCAGCATTTGAGATGTAAGAATTACTAAACAGTGTATTTATTGCTTCAGTAAAGGCATAAACTCCAGTTATGTGACTAAAGCAAACAGTGACACAATTATTAACAGGGAATTGTGAATAACACCATCTAAACAGTGGCTGCAATTCACAGAGATGCACATTAGGATAGCAGATGAACTGTGCAACACATAGGTAGTACTTTGGTGTGCAAAATAGAAATGAGTAACTAAACAGGGACATACTACATGAACAGGCAGATAGTTGTGCTTTAGGGAGGTATAGGAGGCAGGAGGGGGAAGTCTTAAGTGAAGCACAGCTACATAGCTGGTACTAGATGAAGCGGCGCAAGGTAGAGGTCTTGTACTTCCTTGTGTGAACCTTGTGATAATGCATATGAGAGCACAAGTAGGCAATTAGTGTAGCAAGCTGTTGCTATAGGCTATATAGCAACAAAATGTAGCAGAGATAAAGACTAGCCAACTGGTACTTATGGAAAGGGGACTACAGGAAAGTAAGAAAAAATTAGGAGAAAGCCGCTTGGAAGGTGGTAGGGTACATTTTTATGTGAGGAGAGGTCTGTATTTATACACCTGGAGACAGAGAGAAGGGTAGTGGAAAGGGGTGAAAGGCATAAAGGGAAGGAAAGAAGGGGTTGTAGACAGCAGGGGTACACAAACATACATGAAACAGGTGGATGTTTACATATTAGGAAAAGAGACATGAATACACAAAAACAGAGAAAGAACAGAAAAACAGAGGGTAGTCAAGTATGTGGGGGTAGAAAAGGGTAGGGGCATAACAGCAGCTAACAAGTCCACTGACGTGTTACTGAGACCCAGCAGAGGGAAGTCTTGGATTTATGAGGTTGCTAGTGTGGGCTTCTTGTGGCCTGACATACAGCAAAACAAAATTGCAGCCTGTGAGTCACTCTCTAACCAGGACTTTGAAATTAATTTATTAAATGCTGCTGCACCACAGCTGCTCCAAGCATTTTGGCCAGTTACAAGTTTTTACCTTTATACTCAGCTGATGTAACTACTTGCAAGACTTCATATCTGAGAACTATGAACTGTGATCTGCTACATCATTATGCACTCATTCAGATGTCCTTCTTCATTTGTATATTATTATGCAACCATTTTACATGCTGTCTTTCTGTACAGTTTACCTCATTGTCGTATATTGCTACATGGTTCTATGATTCACTTCCTAGCTTCTTCTCGCGTTAGGTGCAGTCCTGTGCTATATATGATGCAACTTGAGTATGAATACTGGCTAATGATACTTTTTATAATCTGTTATGTAAAATTAACCATGGCATATTTGGGGCGAGTTAACAGAATAAAGAGCATTGTCATCTGAGTTAACTATGATGAAATTACATCTTATTTGTAACATGTACTTATAAAAAGTTATATGCTAACATAGTAATGAAATAGAGATTTCTGAGACAAGTTGTAAAAATAAGCAAACAAAATAAGCACATACTCAAACCTAAGGTGAATAAATTCTAATTATACCATGACCCCCTCATTAATATTCCAAAACGTGCATGCTGATTGGTCAGCGTGCACGTTGTAAATCGACTTATACTAATGGAAAAAGGTCCGGTTGCCTGGACTTTTTCCATTAGTATAAGTCTTTTTTAAAACACTGTCTCGCTATGTTAAAGGAGTTTAACATAGCGAGACAGATTCAAAAAAGCAATGGAGATCTCCGTTGCTTTTTTTTAAAGCTGTCTTGCTATGTTAAACTCATTTAACATAGCGAGACAGTGTGTAAAAAGCAACGGAGATCTTGCTTTCTCCATTGCTTTTTTTTAAACCTGTCTCGCTATGTTAAATGGGTTTAACATAGCGAGACAGCTTTAAAATAAGCAACGGAGATTCTCAGTTGCGTTTTTTAAAGCTGTCTCGCTATGTTAAACCCATTTAACATAGTGAAACAGTAAAAAGCAACAGAGATCTTGCTTTCTCTGTTGCTTTTGCCCACAGCTCTGATGTACCACGTAGGCATATGCATGCGCAGTACATCAGAACTGCCGCAGAATACCAGACAGCTGCGGAAGGGCAGCAAGGAGGCATTATACAATGCCATTATTTAAGAAAAGTAATTATTTTTTTTTCTTAAATAATGTCATTGTATAATAGCAATAACCCACTTTTGGGTGTGGGTAATGCAGGATTTACCCACGGTTGGCTTTGTTTGGCCACTCGGGCTTCACCCTTGTGACCAAACCATGCCAATCGTGGGTAAATCCAGCATTACCCACACCCAGGCATGGGTTATTGCTATATTGTTCCCTTTGTAAGTGTTGGATAGTGTACATACTTGTAATATCAGGTTACATATGGAACAATATTGAGGTAAATGCAAAAATCACAATAACAAGAAAGAAGAAAATAAAAACTAATTTTAACATGGAAGCTTTATTTACACTACTCCTTTAGCAATAACATCAATGTAATCTCTGGGAGTCGTGTTATGGCCCCAATTGTAATTATGGCTGTTTTATACTTTATGAAACTATCAATTAATATTAAATATGACCATCAATACTGCATGATATGTTGCATATTATTTCCATAATTTTATCAGATGTCAGTCTTTCACTAAATCCAATTCCTAATACCTTTTCCTGAATGCTACTATGGAACTCAAGCTGCAGCACCACAACTTCTATACTTAGCATATATGGGGCTTTAAAACAGACAGTGCACTGTATACTAAGCCCCCCTCCAAAATAAATATCTGCATTTTAACTGGCTCTACAACATTATAAAGAATGACATTTGTAGCCTGAACTGAATACAGCAAATAGTTAATTTATCGAAATTAAAATGAATGAAAATAAAAAGACAACACAAATTCCCTGATGGCAAGAAGTGTGCTTGCAGATTGTCATGTGACCCCATGTGCCACTGACAGATCAAAATGTGAGAAGTCTGGAGCCACAAAACACCAACAACATTTCATAGTCTGACCATGCCTTTGCTATACAATAACAAAGATTTATTTTCCTGCCTGGCAAACTAAGCAAATACAGCTTCTAATCACATGCCCACTATACAAATTAATGAAATGCATGAATTTTAGAAAAGCATCAGTAAGAATTTGTGCTATATATACATTAAAATATGTTTCAGAAACAGAGAGCAATCATTTGGTACCTCAAAGAGCAACAATATAAATGGAAATGCCTTTGTACTGAATAATTTGAAAATCGCTAAATGTTTTACAGAAACATAAGACAATAATCAGCAATTATTTTTGCAGGTGCCTATCCCATCTTGCATTCTCAATTAGAAACTTTGCTCCACACATCTTTTCAATTTACATATCTAACTCTGAAGCTGTATTCCCCCTCCCACCCCAACACATGTAAAACTTGTAGTCTACCTTTTTTCTGAAGTGGTGTGGCTTTGGAATCAGGGACGCAAGATGGTATACCCCAACATTAACGTATTTTTATTCTATAATTCGAAGTTATGTATTTAAGAAAGTGAAACAGTATGCTTCAAAGGAACAGTATTGGACCTACACTGTCGATTTGTTACTTTAATTGTCATAAAGCTAAGCAAGTAGGATCCTAGTGAAATGATGGCACCCAAAATGCGGAGTGCCAACAAGCCGAAAAAAGAAACTACGGGAGAAGAATGAATCTTGAACATAGTTCTTCTCCTTTAAACTTATTTTTTGTAGGGCGGCAAGTTGCTCTGCACCTCTTATGGGGGGGGGCAAGCTCTCACAACCCCCAAACTTATATATACAAACTCTGAGATTGCTAAGCCTTTGAGAAAGGGGAATATTCTGAGAAATTGATTCTCTGACTTGGTATACATTAGGCCATTCTTTGCGCCATTCAGTCTCTGCGTTTCAGGACTCACTCTAATTTCAAATGGTTATCAAGCAAGTATTTTTCTCTTCTGTTTTTTAGCCGCTGGTGACTCGCAATGACTTTGTGTCTATGCAACTGTTCATTTTAATTTCAATAGTTAGATTCTTTATATGTCACAAAGTTAACTTTATGTGATGAGCAAGCATTAAGCTGATAAAATTATGCAGTGTCATACATTTCAGTCCATTATATTACAGTGTTATTTGATTCAGTAATTCAGTGTTGCATTGCTTTTATTTCAGTCTGCTTAGAATGTGTTAGGTGAGAGTTAATATGATATAGCAGTTTCATTTTAACTTATAAATGATGGTATAATAACCAAACAATAATGCCCTCCAAGGTGAGTATTAGAGAGAAATAACTGATTGCCCAGGGGTGTTATGAGGCCCAACACTATAGGCAGAGTTAACATATCTTCATTAACATACAGTCCCTGACATAATAAAATCTATTGTAGAAAACAGACTTGTTTCTGAAATGCAGAATGTAAAGCTGCACAGTTTTAGAGAAATGGAAATAACTTGGTTTCACTTGAAGAACAAGTATTTCTCCAAGGTCACATGACTTCAATTAGAATAATATTTTAGTGGGTGTTGTGTGGGGTTCAGGGGGATGTGACTCCCTGTAACAGTAAAACTCTTTGCTTTTATTTACTTAATTTCTTTGGTAGTAATTAATAATGTTGCTCATGCATATGTTATGTTGCTGAGGTTTCATTCTTACATACTATACGAGTCTATTACTTATAGTCAAAAATGCACAAAATCAAACCTAAATTGATCAGTCTATAAAGATCAAAAGTCAAAATATCAATTTTTTTAGGGGGCCCACACCCCCCCTGCTACTTATGTATTCCAGCTTCAAGAATACACAACAGTGGGGAAAGGGCTAATTCCCAATCCCTGCTGTACTGTGACTTCTCACTTAATAATGCTGGTATTCTGCTGTCATGACTATCCGGTTACTTGTACCAGCATTACAAATATTCGATATTTAGAATGTTTGACCAAGCAGGTAGTTCCCATATAGATGTATATGAGTGCAACACTGGCTGTTGAAATGCTATGATAGGATTTAACATGAGTCCTACAAGGATGTATATTCCAGTTTCCACATGATCAGATCTCCCACAACACAAGGATGAGTTTTAACATGGGTCCAGAAAGATGGTTGGAGGTATGTCTGACACAGCATGTTTAATTGAATATATTCAACCACTTTCAATGTGTTTGTGATTGCTTCAACCACAATGCACAAGTCAGGAATTTGGATATGCACATGACTGTGAATTCATTTGTAAATACAATATTCCATTGGTTAAAAAAGTTTAGTTTAAGCAATATAATAGGTTTTCAGTATACAAATAATTTTTTACTTACCGCTGCTAGGTTCACTTAAAAACTGATTGATGTAATTATTCATGTCATCAGCAACAACATTTTCTGAAAATGAAAACATAAATAAATGCACTTTCTAAGGCATTCATGTACTTTTTACATAATTTTAAAAGAGCTTGTTTTAGAGCTACTAGAAAGAGTATTTTGAGAAATACTATTAAGTAAACAGGCAGTGACATATCTTGAGAGAACTCAATAACACATTTTTTACAAAATATTTAAACAGCAGTTAATTAATAGTTTACTTGGATTACCGAATTTGGTAAACCCATTAAAACATATGACTACTACCCTAGTTGTGACACAAGACAGATGGGATTAATTAGCTGATACGGGGAGGAACTGGATGGGATGGGGGTGGGAATGTGTGGCATCTTGCCAGCTCACCTATCCCAGGGGAAGGAAGTGGGATTTCTTGGCAGTTCTACAACATGAGGCACAGAATATGGGCTTCAGCTTTACCCCAAATATAGGAAATGCACAGATCTGCATTGATGTCACTGCTTGACCCTTGCAAGGTGACACAAAGGGTAGGGCATTAACAAAAAAATCCAGATCACCTAGAGATGATGGCTCACCTTATCTAGACTCTTGTTTCAGCTGGCAATGTGGCTTCAGTGAGCCATGGGTGAGGCTGGGGGTGGGGGGATAAACAGGTTAAAAGGATGAGGAGGGGGCATGATAGTCTGAATCGGGAGGGACAAAAGCAAATAAACAAAAAATATCTGCTTAGTTCACACTAGTTATTATTAATCCTTTTGCAAAATAAAAATCAATATTTTCATAATCATACCAATGTATACCATTACTAGCTACCACAGAATAATTACATTTTCAATATAAACATTGATTATTTTCTTACAAAATACAAGATATAAAATTTGGATACTAATCTTGTTCGATGTGTTTGAAAAGCATGTATGATTTTTTTCTTGATTTGGAAACGTGTATTCAGGAGGCTAAACTGTAATGTATTTACTTACATGATAAAAAATCTAGATTAAAAAATATGTTAAAAGGTTAACTGCAGATTAATATACTACTCCGAATTTTTGTTACCCATTTGTAACGTGAGATTCCAGGTGTTCCTAAATCGTGACGATTCTTATTCTAGAATATGGACATAAAGCAGGGATCCTTTACACTTATAATCAGTTTTTATTAATGGGATACATGTATTTTGTCAACCAGTATTCAACTCACAGCTTTGTGAAAATCTTTCATTCACTGTTTATCCATCAAACTGCTGGAGATTGAAGAAACGAAAATAATGTCAAACTTGTCATCCTGCAAGTCCCATGTTAAAGTCCAAACCAGAAATTCACTGAATCGGAAGTTGATGCATTGGGTTCATTGGTCAGTGTTCTGATACAGTTTGTCTCAACAAATTGATATAGACCCTTTGCTAGGGACAAGCTGATATTATGTGATAAACTGATTGAATGAATTCCTTTGAAAAAAGTCAGCAGTAGACAACCATATCAATTTTTATAGCCTGAAACGAGTTGAAAAAAATGATTATTATGACAAAACTCACCCAAGTCAAGAATAATTTGGTAACAAAAATAGCTATTTAAGATTATACCTGTTTTGGAAAACTAGTTCCTACCTAGCCTAAGCTAATGAATGTTTTTCCTGTTATTAATTATTGTATTACAAAAATACATTTGCAATACAAACCTGCCATTAACTTGAAGGGATGTAAACAATCAACCATTCAGTCAGTCAAAATGTCATTTAAACAGCACATTTTAAAACTCAATGCATATTCAGTAACAACAGTAAATGCATACACAGAATGAATGCATTAAAAAGTGCAAACTTTAAAACCAGGCATGGTTTGGGTAAATGGATAATTTTAACATTATTTCTACAGGCCATCCTGTGAGGCAGGGGAGAGGTACTATCACTCTGCATCTGGTATCTTGAACTTGCTATGTCTGATATTACACCACTGAATGGCAGACTGTGTGAAGCCTGATCATTTATATTTACACTGGAAAGGGATTTAAAAGTCACCATGGCAGTTCTGCAGTGACCATGATAACATGGGAAGTAGAATGAATATGTGGGGACAAAACCCCCGTATAAAAGTAAGTTTTAATGAAGCTGTGCGTCTGTGTAAGAGTGAGTACAAACCAGTGTTTCTCTTAAGCCTGTATTGTGTTTGTGTGTGTGAGAGTTCAGAATTGTGTATATTCAGAGAATATGAATGCAGTATTGCATCTTAGTCTTAAGAAAAACAACACTCTTGTTCATTATTTTCATAATTCACTGAACATTTTGAAATACACTTGAAATGATTCAGAATCTCTCACTACATTTATCTAAGAAAGAACTCAAGAAATCTCATTATAAACTCTTCTTCTTTTAGCTTTTCCCAGTTAGTGTCCGCCACAGCGGATCACCTGTCTGCTCATGACTGGCAGTGGAGTTTTATGGTGTTGAGTTGCCAGCCCAGCACCCAACCTTCCACGGAAGGCACACACATGCACTCACTCACACCTAGGGCCAATTTAGAGTATCCAATCCACCTACAGCATGTCTTTGGCATGTGGGAGGAAACCAGAGCACCCAGAGGAAACCCACGTGACCACAGGGAGGACATGCAGACTCCGCACAGAAGTCTCCCCAGCCGAGGAACAAACCAGAGAACCTCTTGCTGTGAGGTGGCAATGCTAACCGCTGCACCACCGCAGCTGCCCCACCTTGTTATAAACTCTGACATTAGGAAAACAGCTTAAAGGTGCTGATTCATTATATTATACCACAGGATAAACAAGCACTGTTTGATATCAGCTTGTTGTATAACTGATAAGAAACAAAATTAATTCCTTTTGATTTGCAAAAGATTTTGCTTAGTTCAGAATTACAAGTCCATAAAAGCCACAATAAACTAATGAGTACACCGAGGGACATAACTTTTATTTTTTTTTTGCTACATTCATAAGCAAACACACACTAGAAACTAGCACAGTCTGTTTACCTATGAAGGTATCATGTCCCTGTTTGACTAGCTGCTAAAAGGGGGCACTCTGACCTCAGTACTAATGACAACACTGTATAACATCAACAAACTCTCAGGCACGCACTTCTATTGTCTCACAAATAAGCAGAGGTTCATTTTTAAAATTCCTTTATCCTTGTCTGCTTAGTACACATGGCAACCACACAGATTCATTGGAAACTGCTTTCATTGTTTGTAAACTTTTATGTATCACAATATACAAATTTATTAATAATTTATAAAGTATTAAAATGTCTTGTTTTAATGAATATTACCAATAATGCACAAGGCAGGCCCTCGCTTTTCACACCACCAGATGGCGACAGACATCTACAACTTTAACAACACTTGGAGCATTCATAAAATTCTAGGGGGATCCCTGCTGAAAAGATAAAGTTCTTATGGGAAAACTCAAAACCTAAGTGTCCAGAGGCTCTTGTTGGTTCAACAGAGTTCAGATAATCTTTGAGCCTTTGAATTGAGTTTTCTCTAGGATTTTGTAATGGACATGGAGTCAAAAGGCCTTGGCTAGATCTATGATGCTATCACCTGCTAATTTACTAGCATATCTCACAACCTCTTAACTCCAGAAATCTGGACAAAGCCTAAAAATAATGGTGGGACAAAGGCCCAAAAATAGGGACAGATTTTAAATATTGCTGTTAGAAAGACATTTGCTAAAATAACAGGATGTGTGATAACATGCATTTTCTGAAGGATATGAAGTCTAAAACTGAAATATATGTCCTTAATTAGTGACTTCAATCCACGTCCACATAACTGTTCATCTCTGTCCATATGCAAGTGTAATCTGGATCTATGGAAAGGAAACAGAAAGTTTTCCCCAGGACAGCACCCTGCACTACTTTTGGACAGAGGCAGCTCATAAATGCTTTATCCCATGCATGGGTCCCCTCAAATTATCTACGGTATGATCTAAGTTATTCTCAATAGGGTAATATACAATTATCAACCATGGATTGGGCAAGACCAGTCTCTAAACATGGGGTAGGTTAATTTGAGCAAAAAATGGAAAATTGACTTGACTTAAAATGGCCAGCAAGGGCAGCTAGCTTAGTACTTACCTATGAACCTATGACAATGAGACACAGTATGAGAAAAAAACAGACTATGTGAGAAAAACAAACTTCTGGCATGAAGGTGGTCTCTCTGTTACTTTGAAGTCATCCCTCAGGAAAAAGGGTGGGGATATTTATAACTCCTTAGCTGTGTGCCATGTAATTTGAGTTTATCTCAGTAGGTGAAATGTCCACCTCATTGCAACTTAAAAATTGCAGAAAGAGATGACTCTGCTTTTTTATGCATATATATGCATTAAGACCTTTTCCTAGCATTGTGCCCTTTTAGGGACAATGACTGAAGTCCTTCACAGAGGATTACATACACATTCTGCTGTCTTACCAGAAGATTTCCTCACCCATGTGGAGAATACCAGAGATACCAGAGTGTCATTGAGGAAAAATGAGTCCTGAGTTATTATCAGACCTCTTTGGTAGACATGGGTCATTCATGCTGAGCGCCATTTTTGAAAACCAGGACTCCTCGTAAATGTATCTGTTACTAAAGTACCGTGACACAAATGCTGATGATTCAGTCTGATTCCTACTTGTTATTGACTTAGGTCTATTTGCTAATTATATTTTCTGAAAAGATCGAAGGAACGAAGTGTTTCCAGAACAACTTATTAGTGCAGTATCAGTTTCAGTAATTCAGCAATATACCAAGATTCAGGTGGCCCCGGTGGTGCAGTGGTTAGCATTGCCACCTCCCAGCAAGAGGTTCTCCAGTTCGATCCTCGGCTGGGGTGCATTCTGTGTGGAGTCTGCATGTCCTCCCTGTGGTTGCATGGGTTTCCTCCAGGTGCTCCAGTTTCCTTCCACATCCCAAAGACATGCTGCAGGTGGATTGGACACTCTAAATTGGCCCTCGGTGTGTGTGTGTGTGTGCATTCCGTGGAAGGTTGGGTGCCAGGCTGGCAACTTGACACTGTAAAACTCCACTGCCAATCATGAGCAGACAATGTGATCTGCTGTGGAGACCCCTAACCGGGAAAACCCAAAAGAAGAAGATTTAGTGACTTCAATCCTCAGTAATTTGCCAGAAAAATCATAGATTTTATGAGGAGCAGACCAAACTTATTAGGCAAAAATGTGGACTTTCTGCAAATATCTGGACAGTTGATTGATATTTTTACTAATATTCATATTATTATGAATGTTGTCAGTCATGGTAATTATATCAGTGCTATTCCTTTGGGGAAGTCATGTTGATTTTGATACAATATGTTGCTGATTTGCAAATGTTGCAAGAGTTTGGAAGATAATGACTCTTTCATGTATGCTTGATAGGAGTAACAGAGTATAAGATGAGACTAATCACATGGTTGGAAAGTTTACTGCAGAAAGCCTCAAGACAATAACTGAATCTGAACCTGCTGTACCAAGTTATGTATGATAGCAAGTAAATGCAGTATGTTTCAGGCAATTTTATTTTAATAAATGCAATATGTTTCATTCAGTTTTTTTTAACAAATGCAGCATGTTTCAATCAGGTTTATTTTAATAAATGCAATATTTTTCAGGCAGTTTTATTTTAATAAATGCAGTTATGTTTCAGACAGTTTTATTTTTGTGTATCCATATTCCCTTGCAGTGTGCTTCTCAGTTTGCTTTGTTTCCAATGTCAATGTATTGTTATTAGTAAGATGCCACATTTGAACAGATCCCCCAGGGCCTTAATGCTTTATTTTTAACATTTTTCACTGTATGTCCACCTTAGCAATTATAGCTATGGTTTTTACTTAGGTGTTTATTGGTAGATTCACAAACATGTTCATTAATGTTATGATATGTTTTTTACACACAAACCTGATGAAGTATTTATTTGGTATGAAAGTGATCTTTGTTAAAAGTGTTTCAGTTTATAAGTATTAATATTTATTCTGTTAGATGTCTAGTGGTAAATCTTTTTGTTAGTTAATTAGTCATTTTGTTAGTCAGCTAGTTTCTTAATTAATAAAGTTTGGATTAGTAGGTTAGCCTTAATAAGTTGTTCTTATATTATATATTTTAATTCCCTCTAGCTTTTTAGCTTCAGTTCTGTAGTACAGTCTCAGTTTACACAATAGTGTTAAGGGGGAAGGGGACTTGGTTAAATGAATGAGTTTAAAGTAAAAGAGCAAAAAGCCACATGCATATATTTCAAGTTGTTGCTGACATACATACACATGTCATACTTCCTCACTCTAGACCAAAAAGACAGCCACCCTCGGTATGTTCCTCTGATGTTAGACTGGGGTGAAACTGAAAGAACAAATTATTACAGTACTATATTTCAATTTGCTGCTATCAGACATATATATACAGCATGCCTCTTTGCCCATACCCACAAAGGACAGCCACTTGTATGCAATAATAACAATTACAACAATGTATTTCAGCTTGTTGCTCCTAGATAATACAATGCTCTAGATTAACTACAGGAGTCTTCTATGCACTCATTTGATGACTGGATGTGAGAAGAGTTATAGAAATAATGACCATACTGTCACCAGCTACTACACAAGCTACAGAGAATATCTGTGCATACATTTGAGCAAGGTCAGTTGGTGACAGACAGTGACACCCAGGGAAGAGAAAGAGGATGGAGCCCCCTACTACGTCTGTTCCAAAATCTCCTCATACTCTGAGTATCTAGGGAGGAAACCACAGCACCTAGATAAAACCCACTTAGAGACATGGAGGACATGCAGACTTCACAGAGAAGGAACTATAGTCAAGAATGTAACCAGAGAACCAAGCAGTGGAGAGATGGTAATGCTGTTCACTGCACCACTGTGTGAGTGGCCAGCACATCATGCCCAGACTGCCACAAATAACCACTTATTGTATACAATGCTAAAGTCTAACTGTGATGGAAAGTGAAAGAAATTATGGCCAACTTGCTACTTTTGGATGTGCGGTAACACCTCTTCTCACAGACACACACACACACGGGCCCAAACCCACTTGCATACACTTTGCTCACATCTGAAATTTTTAAATGTGTTAAATAGACACAGTACAGTATACTAGCTAGATTTACACAACTTTACACTATTTATGCAAAGCCAAAATAATGACTGTTGAACATAAGCAAATGACAGCAGGGTCAGTCACTTTCATCCACAGAAATTCACTGTGTGTAGCAATGATGGCAAATTTACTGCATACACATGAGCTATATGATTGTGCATAAAATAATGGCTATGATACTGTATTTTAACTTTGTTTTTCACACACACACACTAGCCTCAGTATAGTATTTCAGCTTGCTTCACAGAAATACACATTAGTCTTGCAAAGCCAGAATAATGACTGTTCAACTTGAGCAAATAATAGCAGAGTCACTCAGGCACCCTGTACCAAGAAAGTATAACCATTCTGTCAACTATTTGACTATGTGCACCTTAGATTTCAAATTGTAGTAAAATAAAAAATAGGCAATACAGTAATTTATTTAAGCCCCCTAAACACATAGACTCACACCTACCAATTACCAACATTTTATTTAATAAATACACCTCAGATGTTTGATTTGTGATCAGATGAATAAATAAACGCATAATCAATGGCCACAGCAATGTCTTTCAGCTTGCTGCTGTTACAGACCCACTGCAACCTCCTTGCACAGACATAGATTCACAAACAGACACACATACATACACTTACCCACTGACACACCCACACACAAAACAGATATGCTCACCAATTACAGTGGCTTTATTGTACACCTCATATGTGTGATTCTTGTGTACACCTCAGATGAATGATTCTTGTCAAATGAATGAATAAATACATAAATAATAGCTACAGTAATGTAGTTCATCATGCTGCTGGCAGATATATGCAATCAACCTACTGCAACCCAGGCACAAAATATTAAGTTTTAAAAAATGAATACTGCCATACTGTCTTACAGGTAGGCTGACATAAGCACCATTAAACAGAAAAAGGGATAAGAGAGCAGACATTGTTTAATGATTATAAAAATATTCAATAACACTTTTTTCTCCATGAGTCTTTCCACTTCTCTGACTTTCATTCAGGCTGCCTCAAGCATTAATCTTCTGGGCAGACATAGCTAATAAACAGCTCCTCATTGCCTCATCCAGCATCTCAGTCAGCTTCCTCTGAAGTCCATCCATCCACAATCCCTACTTCCCATATTTTGCACATGGAGTTGGGGTATCAGTTCAACAGTGACCATCATCTAGAACCAAGGTTGAAACCACTGGGTGGCTAGCCCTGCCATGGTAGTTCATCCACACAACACACACACACTCACATCTATGGCCAATTTAGAGTGTCCAATCCACCTACTTCATGTCTTTGAAATGTGGAAGGAAACCTAACCACCCAGAGAAAACCCAAGCAAACATAGGGAGGACATTCATACTCTACACAGAAGGCACCCAGGCCAAGAATCAGACCAGGGAACCTCTTGCTCTGAGGTGACAATGATACCTGCTGTGCCACTGTGTCTCACTCCACTGTGCTGTCCTGAAGTGTTGTTTTTTTTTCTGTCCTTTCCAAAATGACAGGAATACCTATAATAATGTGCAACTTCCTTATTTTCTATTTGGAAGAGGTCTAATACTGTGCTGTTTCTTAAAAAAAACCAGCTAACTAAGATGATTATATATATTTAACAGAAAACAGAACTGCATGCATATGCATTAGCCTGCACTAAGTTCTAAGCCACAGAAACAGGAAAGTCAACTATTCTTTTTAAAATAAAACATATAGAATACAATTTTATTTTCATTTGGGGGGTTGCCAATTACAGGCAGTACCATGAGCTACACCTGTTCAAAACCTTTTCTAATGTGGAGCCAGAAAGCGGGTGTTTTATGTAAATCTTTTTAGTAAAAAGAATAAAAAAATACCAGCAACGTAAACAAGCTTTTTTTCAGAAGACTTTACAAAAGAAATGCCTTCAGTTCAAGAATAGTTACAGTGTCTAGTTGGTAAACAGCATTTTATGCTCTCCCGTGCTTTTACAAAGAAAATTAATACTGTACCTTTATTTAAAGTAAGTCCCCCTTTTAGAACAGTACATTGGATTTTGGGTATTCAGTCTTGTTAGTTTCACAATCACAGAATCTAAGGTAGCACAACCACATGGGTAAAACTAAGACCCAATCACAGTGTAGCTCACTTCCTCCTCCCTCTATTATTGGTTATGCTTTCCTTAGGTGAAGATCAATTACACCTAATAAATCTTTCTCTCTGTCTCTCTCTGTTCTTCAGGATTTTGCCATAGAATCTTGTAGGTTGGAGATCCTTTCATCCACCTCTTCTGTTAATGCCTTTCACTGCAGAGCGGTGGGTGTGTGCAATTGTGCACTTATTGTGGCCTTGAGGGCTCTACCCTTTCTCTCCCTGAGCCTGTTGACTCTTTCCTGCTTTTTGTTTCTAGGAGATCTCTGTCTTTTGGAAGTTAACACCAATTTACTTTAGCCAGTTATGGCTAAAATAATGGTCATCCTTCACCCATTGCTTCCACTACTACATTATAATCAGGACTTAGCAGGGTTTTAAAAACTAAATGAGCACTGAATTTGCAAAGGTGAGATGTACCTATGGCACAGTGTTTGCACACAAACTAGCAGATGGTTACAGTTTGGGCATGTGCTTTAAGAAGATGAGTTTTACAAAGCTGCAGAAGCCATTCTGTGGAGGTGCAGAAGGTTAATCTACTCAGGTGTTTATATTCCTAGCCTGATAACACATCCACATCATGATACAAAGAGATATGGCATGCTGAACAAAGGAGGGCTATGCTAAGCTGGTGCATTGTTTAGCTTAGCAAGCAAAGCTCCTTAATTATTTATGGAACCTGCATTTTGAATATGAATTTCTGGTTAAGGACAGTCCAGACACCTCAGTAGAGGCCAACATATAGAGCTTAAAAAAGTTTATGAATAGCCACCCACGGGTCTATATTACAATGCTGAAATATCAAAAGAGTGAATGCTGTTACATCAACACAGAATAACCGAAGCTCCTAAACCTCAAACGGCCAGAACAGCAATTTTTTTCCCACAGAAACAAATCGCTGGGCCAACAAAAAAAAAACAAAAAAACAAATCTACAAACAAAATAAAGTGTGTGTGGGGGGGGGGGCTTCACCACCCATACCCCCCTACTTAAATATACCAACTCTGAGATCACACTACAGTGGAGTAAATGGCAAAGTCCTGACAATGGCCCAGCAATTTTTTTCTCTGGGAAAAAAATTGCTATTCTGGCCATTCAAGATTTAGGAGCTTCGGTTATTTTGTGTCGATGTAAGAACGTTTGATCTTTTGATGTTACGACGTCGTAATATACACCTGCTACTCACACCCCTGTTATTATCATTATCATCTAGAAAGCAGGAAAAGAAAGACTTTCATCCCTTCAGAATTCACATAACCTACCAGTAGTGCATCCCTTGTAAAATATTACTTTTACAAAGTTGGCAGCATTGAGTAAATGCATTACTTGCTATACATTCATGTAACATCTTAATCAGGTAATCCCATTGGACACAAGAACTGTCTGGTTAAGTGACTTGCTGCTAGCGAAATAGTTGGCAAATGGAAGTGAAAGGAATCAAACTCTAAACTTTTGACTACAGGTGTTAGCTCACTAACAGCTTATAGCCTTAATACTCTCCACTAACTGATAAGTCTTGAATGGGTCATATTACCTGGATCAGCTTTGGAAAACATCCCTTGGCCCAGCAGAACTCATCCATTTGACAAAATGCAATATACAGGCTATTAGTTTCTTCTTCGTCTTTCAGCTTTTCCCGGTTAGGGGTCGCAACAGTGGATCACCTGTCTGCTCATGATTGGCAGCGGAGTTTTACAGTGTCAAGTTGCCAGCCTGGCACCCAACCTTCCACGGAAGGCACACACATGCACACACTCACACCTAGGGCCAATTTGGAGTGTCCAATCCACCTACAGCATGTCTTTGAGAAGTGGGAGGAAACCCACGTGACCACAAGGAGAACATGCAGACTCTGCACAGAAGGTACCCCGGCCAAGGATCGAACCGGAGAACCTCTTGCTGTGAGGCGACAATGCTAACCGTGGCCGCCGACACAGGCTATCAGCTACATTGCTTAAACACAAACATCAGTATGAATACTTCCCAGGCCTCGCATCTATAACTATGCAAACAACATCTAATGATTTGCACCTATAGATATGACTTCACTCTGACATTCTCCTCTTAAGTGTTAGATTGACAATTCTTTGATTTGAAGATGTACGTAATAACTTATAGTTATATGTAAATAGTAGACAGTCTTGTGCATTTAGATGCATATTGTTGACTCTCTTCACATAGTGTTTGTTACTTCTCTTAGATCAATATAAAATCTGTTTACTTTACTATGTCAATTACATCTACTGTCATGAAAATTGTATACTAACTCATGAATGTATATGTCTACAATCATATATTTGTATGTGGAGCTTTTTTCCCCAGGCCTCTGCTGAAAAAGGACTTGTGTCCAGTCAGATTTTCCTGGTTAACAAATGTAAAATAAATAAATAAATAATACAAAAATCATTACTTTTCTACAGTGAATCTGCAGTCTCTTACCATATGATTATATATTATGATACCAGGTTCAGAGGTGCCAACATTTGGCAATGAAGGGTCAAAGATAACAGTGTTTCAAGGTCACATTTAACTGTGGCATTTCTAAAATATTATAGCACTCTGCAACAAGCTCTAGCTAAACAGTGACACATAAACTTTACAGTTTTAAAAGAATAACACACATACATTCCAGAACACACTAAGTAAATATTGTGATATTACAACAACTACTGAAATGCATACCCGACCATATCAATGAAGGTACATTTTCAATGCTTCTTTATAGTCTTACACCAAGAGCTCATATTACTCAGTTTTCAAACATACATGACCTCCGTGATAAATAAATGGATTAAGAAATACAGACACAGTGAAAATGCAATGTGTCTGTGTCCAGATATTGTGCTTTCCTGATTTTTCTTGGAATGTTGGTGTTTTTTTTAAAGGAAACAGAATTTGAATGTTTAAATGTAGTTTTCCTTCACCTACTGAGAGAATAAAATAACCTGGATATGGCTGTAATAGTAAACCTGGTATGTATAAAGTCTAGCAGTGAGGGTGTTAAATGTAAGAACGACTGTGACTGGGTCATGTTGCAAAAGATGCAAATACAGGAAGGTAGTTAACAGACTAGAACTGCAGGGAAATTATTCAATAAAGAGCGGATGTCATACTGTCAAAAATGTTTAATCAGCTTTTTTTTCCAGAGTTACTACAAACTTGACTTTTGTAGTACAAGGTTGTTGCCACTATAAAAGTTAAACAAGTTTCTGTCTTCATTACTAAGGAAGTAAAAATATGCAGCAAAATTAGATAAATAATACAATTATATAAGTATACAAGTTATAAATACATGTATAAGGAAACATTATACTGAATTTTAAACAGTTTAGTATTGTACATATACTTTGAGTGTGATCAGCTTTTCTTGAAAATAAACTTTTGCCAACATGTTATTTTTTTCACTTCCCCACTGTTGTGCTTGGCATTAAAAGTAATAAATGCTGTGCTGTCATTTTTCAAGTTTCTTTAACAAGAAAGAAATTGTGTACTTCCCTTTTTACTTACAAGTGGGTGTCTAATGTCAGTAACTTGATAACTCAAGATGAAGGGCTCCTGTGGCCATAAAGTTCAAGTAATTGCAAAACCTATGCTGCCCCAATAAGAGGTATTGCATCATCCCAGTGTTTCAGTGACTTTTTGTTTACTGTTGTGTTTAGTCAGTCATCCACCTTTTGTTTCATCTCTTTTAACTATTTAAATAACACCACACTGAAGGACACTGAAGGTTTATCGTGGAACATGGGATACAAAACCAGCCAATTTCTTGGTTCTGGCAAAATGGTGTTTAGAAAGGTTCTCTTTCAGTACAGTGTACTGGTATAAATTCCTGCCCACTTACTAGGGGGATTAGAGCAAGAAATGACTAACAAGATAAATGAACAGAGTACATTTAGATGTTAAAAAGTATCATTCCCCTTGAAACCCGTTCCTTGATGTTTATTCTTTCACTATTTCAAAAAGCAGAGTCTGTTCCTTGGATACAGATTTACCGCTCTCCCTTGAGTATCTGTTGCTTTCCACTGCATTGTGGTTTGCAGGTAAAAGAAACAGATGTTTTCTGTGGGCCACCTTTTTGATACAACATGGCCCAAACCACTACGCACTATGTATCTGAAATAGACTTGCACCTGAGATGGCAATTTACTCTGACATGGAAAGGGAACATGCTTGTTTCCCTTGTCTCATTTGATCTTAAAAGCATTTCTGGCCCCTGCTGACTCTTAAAATGCCTGAAGTCAAGAAAAGTGTTTTGTGCTAATGCCTTAGTTTATGAAAAAGGCCTTCAGTCTAGCTCAGGGCAATGCCATCTGATTAGTAATATACTGCAAGGATGTGGCAACTATCTCATAGTATAACTACAGCTTTGTTTCAGTCATTCATAATTCAGAATAAATTTGCCATTCATCTGCAAGAGAAAAAACAATTCTGTTAACATGTCACAGGCATCTGTAAATGTTGTGTTATATTTTAACTCGTAATGAACATAGCTCTACAGCAGATATATTCAAACCAAGAAACAGAACTGTCAAAGAACAAAAATAAAACTCCTGACTTAGAAAATCATGTAAAACTTTACTGATACATATCATAAATCCTCTATGAATACCAATAAATATCCCATTCTGGACTTCTCTTTACACTTTAGATCATATCTGTCTTCAGTATGTTCTTCAGATTTCAGAGAAGGAATAGAAAGTTACAGTCAGTGTCAATGGTTTAGTGCTATTTACTTGACAGCACACTTATCTAGTGTCAATGTTTTAGTGCTGTTTACTGGACAGCACACTGAGCTAGTGTCAATTTTTTAGTGCAGTTTACTGGACAGCACACTAAGCTACACCCGCGGTAGTGGTGCTGCGGTAGTGTTGTCGCCTCACAGCAAGACGTTGTCCCGTTCAATTCTCAGCTAGAGCGGCTTCTGTGTGGAGGCATGCGTGAATGGGCATGCCTTCGTTGAAGGTTGTGCGTCAGGGCTGATAACTCGGCACGTAAAAATCCACTACCAAAACATTAGCGGACCGGAGTCCCGCTGTGGTGACCCCTAACCGGGATAAGCTGAAAAGCACAACAACAACAACTGGACAGCACACTAAGCTAATGTCAATCGTTTAGTGCTGTTTACTTGATAGCACAGTAAGTTAGTGTAAATGTTTTAGTGACGCTTACTTGACAGCACACTAAGTTAGTGTCAATGTTTTAATGTGATTTACTGGACAGCACACTACGTTAGTGTCAATATTTTAATGTAATTTACTTGACAGCACACTAAGTTAGTGTCAGTGTTTTACTGCTGTTTACTGGACAGCACACAAAGTTAGGGTCAATGTTTTAGTGCTGTTTACTGGACAATACACAAAGTTAGGGTCAATGTTTTAATGTGATTTACTGGACAGCACACTACGTTAGTGTCAATATTTTAATGTAATTTACTTGACAGCACACTAAGTTAGTGTCAGTGTTTTACTGCTGTTTACTGGACAGCACACAAAGTTAGGGTCAATGTTTTAGTGCTGTTTACTGGACAATACACAAAGTTAGGGTCAATGTTTTAGTGCTGTTTACTGGACAGCACACAGCTATTGTCAGTGTTTTAGTGCTATTTACTGGACAGCACACAAAGTTAGGGTCAATGTTTTAGTGCTGTTTACCGGACAGCACACTAAGCTAATGTCAATCTTTTAGTGCTGTTTACTTGACAGCACAGTAAGTTAGTCTCAGTGTTTTAGTGATGCTTACTGGACAGCACACTAAGTTAGTGTCAATGTTTTAATGGGATTTACTGGACAGCACACTAAGTTAGTGTCAATATTTTAGTGCCATTTACTTGACAGCCCACTAAGTTAGTGTTAATGTTTTAGTGCCGTTTAATGGACAGCACACTAAGTTAGTGTCAATATTTAAGTGCAATTTACTGGACAGGACACTAAGTTAATGTCAATGTTTTAGTGCTATTTACTTGACAGCACATTAAGTTAGTATCAATGTTTTAGTGCTGTTTACTGGACAGCACACTAGTACTTGGCTGGAGAGGCTGTTTCTTGCTTTTATTTATTTATCTTTGTTTTAGAATTTGGTTAACCAATTAAATACAGAAGGTACAAGCCGCTTTTCAAGAGTGGTCTAGGAACACATTCAGGCTATTTCATCAATAACAGCAACAAAGCAGTGCAGTGTTCTTGAATAGATATTAACAAGTATTCTAGGAACTAAAAGCAGATTCCAAGTCTCTGTCCATCAGTAAGTTATTTATCCAACATTAATGATGAGCTTAGTGACACCAGAAACATACTGTTCTATATCACTGAGCCCAGAAATATATGGCCTGTGCATTTTTTTTAGCAATGTGAGATTGCCCTCCATGCACTGGTTATCACTATATACTTTCTTCTCAGATTCCCAGTTTTCCATTGGTTCATAGATAACATTATAAAATGCATAATTCAGTATGTTTTGTACACTTGGAGTTCATCTGTAATTAAAGAGAAAACATAGCACCTGCCTTTGGAAAACAGAATAACTAATCTTTGTCTTCTTTAGGGAGTTTATATTTGTATTAGTTACTAAAGAAAATATGGCCTGTGTTGTTGATTGTTTTATTAAATGCCTTCTTACAGTATAACAGATTTTTGCCAAAGAAACATTTATGATGACACAGAATTTTGTTGTCATCATGAACAAAATATTCCAAACATATCAAGCTGAGCACTAGCTTTGTTCTACCAGTATTTCATGCGTGACAGATGTTATTCTTTCATTTTTAAATTACCCACTTAATCTGTGACTGAATCACACAGGAGATGGCATATATACTGGCATTCCGTGTGAACAAAGCAAAGAAATAATTCTGGACAGGCCTCCAGTTTATGACAGGATACACACACACACACACACACATGGCTCACCATTTAACATAACGGCATGTCTTTGGAACATAATATGAAACTGGGGGACCTTTGTGAAATATTTATGTCATTCAAGCCTATATCACCTTTTTTGTATGCTTCTAGGTAACACCCATAGCTCCTTATGCGTCTGGACCATTTTTGGTCTGTCTTCTTTAACTAAGTGACTTACCAGCTAATAATAGTCATTATTAAAAAGGGTAAGGAGTAATTTATAAAATAACAAAAAGATTGTTAAACTAATCACTGTTTGCCACTTATTATTCATATTTATGTTCATATGTTCATAACTGAGAGATCTACATGCTGCTTGATGGATAATATGTGAAATGCCATGGTGGGAGATAGGAAAGTTTATTGTCAATGTCCATTTATATCATACTATGCTATAGATACTGCTAGCTGTTTGCTAGTAATTATGAAAATAAGCAATAATTACATATGTATTTAACACTTCAAAAAAAGTGACTTACAAACTATTGTCTTAGATCAGGTGAAATGTAGGTTGAACATCTTGAGAGATAATTAGTGGCATTTATATTGCTAATAATACAATTAATACAATTAAGCATATTATGTAATATTTCTGTAAATATATCAATAACATTGCACTCAGTGGGGAATTTCTTGCTGTAATGAGAAAGCTTATCCCTGGGATTCACAAAGTCCCATGCAAGAATAAGACTATTCTTGCACGGAATGGTTCATGTCCGTTTAGAATAGCAGTGCACATTCATGCATATGCAAGGCATGCTGCTATTCTAAATGGACATGAACCATGAACAGCAGCAGAGGGTGTGTTTCAGCAGTGCCTGCACATGTAAAACGCCCCCTTAACTCAGAAAGTGCCATACGGCACTTTGTGACACAGACGAGTATCAATGTACATAATATTAGAGCCTGGCTCTAATATTATGTACTAAAACAGTGTCCTCAGGCAGTGAAATGTAAGTAGCTAACATTTCAGTCTCTGTGGACACTGAAATAAAATGAAAAAAAAAAAACACAACACACCTAGAAGTCAGCAGCCTTCAAGTGCACCCCCCCCCATGTATGCACTCTTGCCCTACTTGCAAATTAGCAGTAGGGCAAGAGGAAAGTTATAAAAATACAAAAAAATATATTTTTTTCATTAAATAAAACCAAAATTTACGCACTGCACAGCTTGGGCACGGCATGCCACTATGCTTAGTCCGGCTGAAATCCTGAAAATTACAGACAAGTGCTACTGTGATAGAGAACATCATCAACCTGTTGTAGTGTAGTGGTACTGTCATGGTTTAGCATGCAGAACATGCTTGCTTTGAATCCCCCTCTGCCAATTTATTTAATAAACTTTTAAGGAATTTGAATGATAAATGTCAATCCAATGGCTCACATATAGCACAGTAGGGGTGGGAATATGTAAAATGTAAATGTAAAAAATAATTTATAAATTTACTGAAAAAAATTAGATTTAAGCAATGCTTTGCTAGTGTAAGCATTGCTTACCTGCTTTCAGCTATACTTATCTGGTGTAAGCACTGCTATGCGGATTTGCATGGAGCTAAGCATAGTTCAGCATATTAAAAGCGACCAATCAAGAAAAAGTGCGGGAAAACTGCCCTATTTAAACCACACAGGTGGGAATACAGCCATAACCATTTGGGATTGCTCACAGCAGGACCAAAATGTCAGGTGTGGGTGAAGGTGTTCACTTCCAAGCACAACATTGGGGCATCCAGGAGTCCAGGGTCATGGTTGGGCTCCTAGTAAAAAAAACATGATGCCAGGCTGCTGCAGGGCCAGTATCAGGGCTCCCAGTACAAAGCGGAGGCCTGGCACCAGCTTGCACGTGATCTCACTAGTGCCAGTGGCATACCCCAGACTGGTGAGCAGGTACGTCACCACCACAACAACCTGAACCGGAGGAGGGGTGCACTCTTGGACCAGTGGATCTAAGAAGCCCAAGTGCAGGATGTCCCATGTGTCTGTAAGTATGCAGTCTTATGTATCTCTAAGTATGGAAAAAGTTAAACTTCAGACTGTGCAGGTGTGATTAATGTGTCATCTCTCCCCATACAGCTGCTGTAGAGAGGTCTCAGAATGTCGAGACTCATGCCCAGCGACTGACCCGGCATTATGGTGAGTACAGAATACCTCCTAATATTAGCAGTAATAAATCGAAAATATAGTAATGGTAGTGCTGTCTGTATATATAATTGTGCTGTAAAAGTCAGGAATAAATGCCTGTGTCAGGCTGCCAGCATTACAATGGAGTATTTTCAGCTGCTGTGTAATACAGATGTCATAGCAAACAAGGTACAATATGCAGGAGTGGAATAGTAGAATATGTATGAGTGTGTCCTTGTGAACCTGCCAAGAAAGTGCCATGTCAAGGCTACCATAATACTTAGAAATGAAAAGCATTCCCCTGTGCAGATCATGCAGGAATAGTAATTGTGGATGTCTGAGTTGTACACAGATATGTATGTCAAAACTAATAAAGGTGATCCCAAACACTGGTGTGTGTCATCTCACTTGTACCTGAAAAATAGAAATGTGTATGTCCTGCAAAATGCATTAACTGAGGTGAACTGATTTAGCACTGCTTGTCTGCATACTTTAGAATGGGCATGTCAAATAACTGAAAAAAGCAACAGTATATATTTCCATCAGAATGTGTTGTACTTGTGTGTCTGCCAGCATTGCCCTGTATTAATCTTTCAATTTCAGCTGTATGTAGCTGTGAATGTACTGAAAAATGTGTAAGGCTAACAGGTACAGACTTAAAACCTACACTGTGTACTCAAAAATCTAAATTACAGTAAGTAGTTGTAACACAGTGAAATGTGCAATCCAGCGAATGAGCACATGTTTCTCAAACACTGACACCAATGTTTGTTGTGTATGCATAATTTGTACTGAAAATGGGAAGCAAATAATGCAACATTTGATAAGAAAAGTACTGTGCAAAAAATATGTACTAGATAGAAATGTCACAAGCAACACACAGCACCTCCCCAGTAACTCAGTCTGATAAGGACTAGGCCCGTAGTTCAATTTTGCACACATACACACCACGGTTCAAATCCAGGGACTGCCATTAACATGTCAGTCTGGTTCTACAGTTGTAAACTGCAATCTGAATAGAACAAGTAATGTACTGCAACACATACCTTTTCCACACAGGGCACACAGGTAAAGAAATCTGAATAGAAATACTAGTATGATGTGTATAACTATGGAATGTGTACAAGTGCTGTGTTGATCAGCCCCAGTCCTACAAACAGATGCAATCTACACTCTGCAGTCTGGCCCAGACAAGCCCCTCAAGTGTCATGCTATAACGGATAGTTTCCCCAGTTGCCAAGAAACCTGCACACAGAGAATGTCACTGTAGATGTATGTCAAAAGCACAACTCACACTCCAGGGTCTGCAACTAATATGTGAATCTGAAATATGTGTAGAAACAGCAATGTAATGTGCACAGAGTTCATCTGCACAGGCCCACAGGTAAATAAATCTGTATATTAACAGGTATGATGTGTACAACTAAAATAAGGGTACAATTGATTTGTTGATATGTACAGCTGTTGGTGTGCTGTAGCAGGCCCATGGCCCAGATAGAGTGTAAGTGTGGTCAGAATGTAGAGTAGTGAATAGTAGTGTACTGACAAATATACTTGATAGCAGTTGTCAACTGAATCTTTTCCCTTCCCCCACCACTTAACTGATCCAGTCATCACATTGAAACCAGCATGGGTATGTTCCTAAATAAACCTCTACTGTTGGGACCATTGTTCCATTTGGTTAATCATTTGTTTAAACTGTGTGCATACTAATATTTCCTGTTGAATAATCATTGTTATTACCTACCTTACATACCTCTAACTGGCATGCTGTTGCAACTCTGAATGCCATTCCATATATGCATGGGTTCTGTTTGCTATGGCACTGTTATAATTGCACTGTTTTGTATAAATGGGAATATCCATGCATGCTATTTTGACTAATGTTGTAATGTGTTGTTCATGACTAATCAATATCCATTGTTAATTTCCACACCATAGCACGTACGGGAAGGCAGATCCCAGCGGATCTGCCTCTCCCACCCCTACCTGGCCAAGGCACTGGGTCCCAGCATATCTGGGATCCAACCCAGCCCTCCCTCATCTGTTGGTCCTGCACCACCCTTGGGTGGAGCCACTGCAGGGGACGGGGCTCACCTCCCCCTGCAAGTGGGCACGGTGAGGATATTGTAACCCGGGACGAGGTTTGTGGCATAGTGCGCAGTGTCCTCCAGATGGAGCTGAATGACCACCTGCACCAGGTGGAGGGCAGGGTGACACAGCTAGAGGAGTAGGTGGCCCCTCCTGCCCAGCCCCCAGCACAGCCACCTTTGGGCTCTGAAGAAGTAGTGGTGACTGCCATCGGGTGGGGACATCAGGGCCACTACTACCATCTGCGGGGCTCATGAGTCTCCGATTCCCAACCACCCTACCCATCAAGGGGTTTACCCCCCCATGTGTCATACACTGCCCCTGTCTGCTGTCTTGTCTGTCTGCAAATGCAACCTCTCCTACCAAACCATTCTCACCACACTTACCTATAATCCTTCCTTAATATCCCACTCTTAGCTTAAAAAAAAGGGGCATCTGTCCCAAAAAAAAAAATCACGTCCCATACATAGCTCTGCATTTTGTCCACAGACATGTACCCACAATCAAACTCTAACAATCATCCTTATTGTATGATGTCCACACTCTTCCCTGTAGGGTGTGAGGCTCCAAATTCTAAATTGCCCATACTGAAAGTAGCTGTTGCTGCCGAAGAAATGCAGAGCTATGGTCCTCTCCTACACCTGTCCTGCATATCCCTACCTGTTTCTCATCTTGTTTTTCCCCCTGCTTGCCCCAATTTCACCACTTTACTATCTCTCTTTTATCTTTTCTTTATTTCAAATTAGCACAGGTTTAACCGGCCGTAAGCAGGCGTAAGTGAAGCTGAGCTCACGTAAGCATCGCTTAGCTCTGCGCAGCTCCTCCCAAACCCACTTACAACTGCTTTAGAGTGCCTTAATCACTCTGTCTCCAACAGATCCTGTCCTGCCTAGCAACAAAATTATCAGCCCTTGAAAGTCTCAAACCCAGGACCCTGCACACTATAGCCAAAGTGATTTACCATTAACCATTTGACATGTACATAAATGTGATGTTTTCTCAAACATATCATGCAGCACAGTCATTCAAAAATAGGGAAAATGTATTTATAGATGCAGATCTATGTATGTATGTATGTATATGTATATATATATATATATATATATATATATATATATATATATATATATATATATATATATATATATTGTGTGTGTGTGTGTATATACACATCTATATATATATATAAACATGTTGTGAAGACTGGGTGAAGATAGATGAAGGCTGCCAGACTAGCCAGATAGAATTTTGAAGATAATTCTGTCATCTGTAAATATTAATGTAAACCACAGGCTTGTTGTCTTAAATGGTAAAAATAATGTTATATGTGGAACTGAAAAAAAAATGTAACAGTGCACTCTACTGACCAAGTAAAGCATGTTGTGACCCTTTGATGTTAGGACTCGGAGCCAGTGAGTCTAGAGTGGGGGAACCTGCCTATTGTTTTAAGGCCAAAGTTAATGGCTAGAATTTGCATGCATAAATGTCCTTTATTGCTCTGGTTTCTGCCCAGAAGTGAAAAATGTAAATGTAGTGTGAAGTGTGAAGAATGATGTAATGAACCCAGGGAAGTGTGAAGTAATGATGTAATGTGAACCAGGAATGTGATTTTAAAAACAGAGAGAATCAGAGAGCATTAAGCATTTTTGTCTTGACCATCCAACTCATCAGCAATGTCTTGCTCTATATGAAAGTTTATCTTAGACTTGTGCTTTCTCTTAGAAATAGCTAGAAACTAGAATGATTATACTGTTTGTCTGCGATGTCAGAACTGTACTACTAAATTATTTTAAGTATTTCTCTGTGATCTCTGAACTCTTGACTAGCACTGTGTAGTATAAGTATTGTCTTGTGTGTTGACTATTTGTTTTTAAATATTTTTAAACCCTTTCAACTGTGGCTGTTTTTGTAGATATAATTTAAGCTCTTTAGAGTACTTGCATGCCTTTGGTAAAATTGTACAAAGCCACTCTAATAGCTTTAGCCCTGTGCTATACTACCAATTGGGTAATAATATTGCACAGCAATAATTGGACACCCTTTTAAGGGCCTTTGAGTAGCTGATAAATATTAGTGGGTGGTGGTAGCTGGTACTACTGTATAGTCTAGGAAAAAGTGGCACAGCTGGATAACCTGTGCCAGCCTTCCCCAGGAGTGTCTGTGCGGTTGTATAAACTCTTCTCAAAGTGTGTGTGTGTGTGTGTGTGTGTGTGTGTGTGTGTGTGTGTGTGTGTGTGTGTGTGTGTGTGTGTGTGTGTGTGTGTGTGAGCTATTTTGGCAGGGGCACAAAGCACTGGTTGGACAGAGTGGGTTCTGGAGGTTTTAGCTTGCCCACTAGGCTGTGATCTGGACCCTATAGCTGTGCCAGTGGAGAGTTTTATTGGGGACCTGGAGAGCAAGGGAGCGACCAGCCCTGGACTGACTGTGATTCCTGTGTGCTCTTAAGGGAAATTGCACTTTACTGTGTGTATTTTTTATCCTTTCCTCCTATATGAGATGACCCTCACCAGCGTTAGTTGTGAGGATTGAGGCTCCTTGATTGCTGGGCCAGGGCACAGGCATCAAACATGTATGTGTAAATATATATATATATATATATATATATATATATAAATATATATATATATATATATATATATATATATTGTATATATATATATATATATATATATATATATATAGAGAGAGAGAGAGAAAGAGAGACATGTATGCCTACATATATACAAGCACACATACACACACACACACACATATATATATATATATATATATATATATATATATATATATATATAAATACATTTCCCTACTGTTGAATAACTTACTGCATGTTATGTTTGACAGAACATCATACATATCTGCAGGTCAGATGGCTTACTGGTACATTGATGTGGCTATGGTGTGCAGGGTCCTGTGTCACACACTTGCAATGGCTGATGATTTATCTGCTGGCTAGAACAAGGGCTGTTGGATACAGAGTGATTAAGGCACCTGTAAGCAGTTGTAAGTGGTTGTGAAGTGGACAGTTATGTCTGGTGTGAAATGTATGTTGGTAACATATTATTCTTTGTTTGTTAAGGTGACAGTGGGATGTTGGGGAAGGATAGCAGGTATATTTGGTGAGGTTGGTTAGGTTGGAAGATAAACAAGACAGCATACATGGGTGGAATATGACACATAAGGTGGGTAAACACCTTAGATGGGGAGGGGTGTATGGAAATTGGAAGCCCATGAGTCCCCAAATGGAAATAGTGGGACTGAGGTCCCCACCCATGGGCAGTCACCACTGCACCTTCACGACCCTAAAGGTGGCTGTGCTGGGGGCTGAGCAGGAGGAGCACTCTGACCCTCTACTTTTATCATGGAGGCCTCAAGTTGGTGTAGCAGATCCCCCAATTCTCTGCAGAGCTCCCTATGCACCAGACCCTAGACTTGATGTCAGGTGACAGGATCCTGTCTGTGCATGCTCCTGGGGGGGAACGAGCACCATCTCCTGAGGTGGTTCCAACTGAAAGTAGTTCAGGACCAGCAGATGATGGGGCCCCAGGTTGGGTCCCAGACATGCTGTTGCCTGGTAACATGGCCAGATGAGGTGGGAGAGGTGGTTCTTCTGGGAACAGCCTTCCCAAACATGCTATCATGTCACTGTTTTAGAACGTGTGGGTAGTAATAGTCAACACAATCCAGGATTAGTTATTAACCCAAAACATCAGATTTGGAGCAGTTGCATAGCAAACAAAACACATGCATATATGAAACCACAGTGGCCATTACAATGGCATGCAGGTTACATTGTTAGCAACAGGCCACCAATGATAGTGTTTCAACATGGAACATGAATAGAAACACATTTCAATATTTGTTGCACAATAGGCTATATGTCCCAACAGTAGGTTTGGTGTACAGATACCCATTGATTTATGTGTTCAGATTATTGTTGCAGATATGGTGGGGGGGGAGATGTTAAATAAAAACTATATTATCCTTGCAGTATGAGTTCCTCAGACTTTATTTCCTCTTTATGTCTTCCAGGTACTATATTGAGAGAGCACCTTCCAGTGTATACAACCCAGGAAAATGACATCCTCATAAACTACTTGCTGCAGCACCATCAAACCTTCTTTGGGCATACAGCCTATGATCTGCAGGAGAGGACTGCCCTGTGGAAAGTGCTCATCCACAGGGTAAATGATTTCGGCCTGAATAACTGCAGTTATGAGCAGGTGCAACATTGGTGCACTGACCTAATCCACCATGTCCGTCAGCATGCTGCTGCAGTTGGGAGGGACCAGCTAGCCACAGGTGGGGGTCATGCCATGCAGCCCCCAATGACACATGCAGAGGAGCTCCTCACCAGCCTTGGGGAGCCCGCCCACCAGACAAGCCAAGAACCTGCTAATAGCATTGTGGAGGTGGGTGCTACCCACACAATGGATGAGGAGCATGCAAGTAAGGCCCCAGGGCACATTAGTACACCACTGTTGCTTCTCCATCTTCATCTGTAAAGTATCTTCATACATATGTCAGATAACATAGTCTGTTGCCGCAGTGTAGTAATGAACAGATGTGCATAATCTCTAGTATTGTGGGTTTGTACTGTTGTTGTACTGAATGCTGCTCCCACCCTGTACCAATGTCAGGTGTGGCTACTGAAATTGCATCTCTCACACAACTATGTAGGTCCATCTGATATACCTCTGGGGTAGCAGCCGAGTATGGTTTTATTTTGATCAGGTTTTCCAAAACACCGGCCATGTTATGGCCATGGTATCTGACATGCACACATTTAACACACCTACCCATAATGCATGCTGTACATGTTCACTTATTGTTGCTGTTAACTGCATTGGATCACAGTGGTCACCATGGTGGTATATCTGAAGGGTATGTAAGAGTCCTGCAGTATAACTAACAACCTGTCAGTGCAAGATGTGTGGACAGAGATGGACATAATGGTGGGACAACTGGCTTACAGTAAGGACATGTCTGAAACATTACCCTTATACAGTGGCTACAACACATAGTTGTCAAGCATATACCACTATTACAATGGCAACTGTTACAGATCTGCACAATGGCATATCACAATACCACATTCCACAACTTTTACAACCTTTAATGTGATCCTAACATAAGCAATGAATGTGTAATATGGCATCCTATGTTAGGACAACAAATATGGAGAACACTGGAAGCATATGTGTGCGCACACTCCAAATAACATATTGTGGAAGCAGCTTTTGAGGTACTGACAGCATTCACTCTTCATGAGTACGCACCTTCCATCAAGTACAGGTCCTCAATGTCATACCAAGTAATGGTTTGCTGTCCAAGAAGTATGTCCATGACATTTGCCCACTCACCTGCAACAGAGGCAGCCATGGCTTGCACACATCTTACAAACCATGGATCCCATATCCAAAAAGTAATACTCAGGAGTGGGAGCTGTAGCCTTACCTCACCATTGCATATACCATGGCAAACAGTGCAGACAGTCATGTATGTGACGATGAAGTATAGGACAACATTAATGTAGAAAAGAAACAGATGGCCATCCAAGACAGATGACACATGTTGCAAACTGGTCACCGAGGCTGCATAGAAACATGCTGCAACACTGAGGGACTTGCAGGAATGTCTAGCAAGTACTGCCTCTGCATTACCTGTGTCACCAATTGCATGGAGTCTGCATAAGTGTGGCCTATGGGTTAGAGTAATCAGATGGAAGAGCTGTTCCACAGAAAACATCATCCAGGGCTCTCTACAGGTAGCATATGCATAACATCAAAAGTCTCCCAAAGGCATGTGTTGCAATGTGTAATGGTGTACCGAGAACAAGGCTGAAACCTACAGACAGTATTAATAAAGATACATGTGCTGCACAAGCAACACCTCACTCCACCTCAGGCCCACCACCACCATCTTTACCTTGCTGGTGCCAGTGTACACCTTTAGGTTTGCTGTCCATTAGCAGGAACTAGGCTGGTAGACATGGTGTTGTGAATTTGGGACACTGCAAAATGACACTCGTGTGGCACATAGCTGTCAAGCATCTGCAAAAAGGCTAAGGATGGGGAGGGGTTTCATCCTGAAGCACAACAGTGAACTGAAGCATACGTTCAAAGCTCGCTAAGAATGGCTGTATCTGAACACAGTCAAGGTCATGAATTGTGCCAAACATAAATCTGACTCCACAGCAATATTGAAGGCACTGTGTGACCTCCAAGGGCTGTGCACATGAGTTGACCTTGCAATCTGGCACATTTGGGGGACATTTGTAGGGTGGAGTGATCAAATAATGGCAAGTGCAGATGGGCCATGCTAGTATACCCCTTCCAGGAATAGTGACTTCTGTAGTTCACTTAACAGGTGCTGCAACAAACCATCATGTTAAGGGTGTGCACACTTATGCAACCCACATATTGTATGCATCTCAAGCAACATCTGCACAACTAGCACATTTGTTTGACACTGTGTTTGATTGCACAGTTCATATGGCACATATCAGGTGTGTGTAATGTTAGCATAGTCAGTATTGTGGCCCCATGGCATATCAGGGAAGAGGGTGGCATGTCAATAAGGGTATGTACACTCCCCATAGCCACAGTAAGCTTTGAAGGTTGTCAGTATAATTGTATTTTATTGCTCATACATGCACTGATGATGATGAGATCTGGAAATCAGACATTAGGCATTCAGTATTGACATCTGTCCTGATATCATCCCAGGTATGTGTCAGACAAACACATAGGTGCTGTGAGCAACAGAGTAAACATAACTGTCACACATATACACATTCAGCAATGGTGTGTATACCCTTGAGGTATGGTGCACAGTATGTGCTAGGGTGCTGAATAGGTGCACCGCAATACTGTGTACATGTATGCAGTGTGTTCCAGGGTAAGGGCCATCACCTCCTAACACAACTCATGCATCACAGAGATGTATAATGTTGATAACAGGGATTGAGTATAATTACAGTGCATGCTGTTGAGTGCCATATGTCATGCATGTTGACAGTTGGGTAATGAGACGTCTGTGTAATATCTTTGTGCCACCTCATCTGTAAGTGTGTGTGTGTGTGTGTGTGTGTGTGTGTGTGTGTGTGAGTGTGTGGAGGTAAGCAATGATGTACAGGTCTTAAAGTACGTATTTTGTTTTCCCCTCACAGGTGGCGAGGTGGGTCAGGGTCCCTCCTGCAGGCAAACTGATGTTAGTGTCCATACAGACTCTTACTATGATGATAGGTATAGTGAGGAACAGGTGGGGTTGTCAGGGGCAGAAGCTGTGCCATCAGTTAACATCCCACTGTTATCCACCCCATCCCCGCACACAGTCACATTACCTATACATACCCCATCACCATTGGCCATAGATGAGGGACAGTTGGCGAGTGGTGGCATGGGACAGGGCAGTGTGGTGATTATGGGAAGTTTGTCTGGACACAGCAGCCATAGCCAGATGACTGGTGAGGTACCACACAGGCAAGATGTACAGGGGTGCTCGTACGAGGGCTGCTGGCCATCATGCCCCTGGCAGAAGTACCACAGCAGGTGTCACCAGATGCATGTTTTGGGCCATCATGGAGGCACAGGCATGTATGGAACGTTATACCAGACAGAGTCTCAGGCTCCAGAGGGCTACTCATTCTGTTGTTATTGACAACATTTGTGATCTTGCCGGTGCCCACTGTTATTTTGCAGACCTCCTGGATAGATGGTTGGGTGAGATGGTGGGAATCCTTGACTGTGCAATGTCTGTGTTCGAGCATATGGTGGGAGTAGGGCGACAGCCATGTGGACGTAGGTCAGCAACACCAACAGGAGGAGGTCTACGTGGATGTGCAACAAGTCGCAGCTGCTCCCACAGTGGCAGTACCAGCGCAAGCACTGCAGAGGGGGTGCTGTCCACACCACAACATAGCAGGCCACATGCACGTGGCCCTGGCCAGTCCCAACAGGGACCCGGCTCCAGCGGACATTTGTCATCCTCAGGGGAGAGTGCCATATCTGGCCTTGTACCTGGTAGTGCCCATGAAAACCCTGACAGGCACAGTTCTCATGTCCATGGCTGGAGATGGTGACATGCACACCCTGCCATGTATGGTCTGCAGCTGTCCAAAATAAACCCTGTATAGGGCAGCCACATGGTAGAACTGTGTGCATGCATACACTCACACATCACCAACACAGCTAGGGAAACCCCATACCTACACACACCACATCTGCACAGCCCAATGAATAATGAAATCCCCTAACACACACACATGATGTCAATCAAACAGCTCAGCCTAGGTCTCTGGCAAACCCACAACACACCCTGTGCATATGATGATACCTGTGCCACATCCGTGTCATGCATAACTTTGATGTAGGGACAGGCTAATATGGTTTTGATGCACAGGGTGAATGTAGTGAGGTGTACCAATGTAATGCAGTGTACCATGTTTTCAGCAGGAATGTTTAAGACTTACATGTCAGGATGTGTAGGTGTCCAGCCATGATGAATTATAGCTGTTATTAACAATGACTGACTGTAGTCTGCATAATGTATTCAGTTTGTGTTGTAGGTGTCTATGTGTCAACAGGATGTTGCTCTGTTGTTGTTTCTTACAAGGGGTATGGCACTGTGGTGACACCTTGACTGTGCCATATCCTGGGTAAAGCCGAACACAAGTAACAGGTCTGTATAACAGTTTCTGCATGTATACAGGTGAGTGAATGGTGGCTGATGTCAGCAGCCCTTCTACAGTGGACAATGGTAAGTGTACTGGGTGGTACACACCACATGTTTGTGTATAACATGCACCCACAGAGGCTTTGGTGTTGATGCAATACACAGAGAATATTGTACACATGGATGTACTTACTTTTGCAGTGAACCCATTTTAGCCTATGTAATACCACCAAGACAAAATAGGCAAAACATCACGTCACTAAATAATCAGTCACTAGTTTAATGTCATTGACGATGGTACTGGTAGGGTATATGTCCCCTTCCCTAATGTAGTGCAATCCTGGAGTTGGTAAACATAGGTGTTCTGGTGTGCGTGGCACAGCCTTTCACTTTGGTGGGTGTGGGGTGGTGTAGAACTGCACATAGTGTGATTGACAACTACTTAACCTGTTAACATAAACTGTACAGTATTACAGCCAACTAAGCAGGGGGATACACACAACAATAATCTGAATGAGGGTGGCTGTGTCCACAACATCCACACCCAACTATATATACCAACTCCAGTATCGCTGTACAGCTATACATTGGTGAAGATGGCATTTACACATCTGCTACTAGATTTGATGGAATTAATGTCCACTAGAGGATACCTTTGAAATGTTAGCAATTGCCAGTCAGTTCTCGGACAGATGACCTTCTGGGACATGTATTTTCTGCAAACTGAAGTAGATACCTTCACATACACACACACTTACTTCGCAACACTGAGAGTAGAACCCCTACCTAGATATTTATTGCTACTAATGTGTTTGGCCTTAATAGCACACACCACACAGCTTTTAGGATGAGGTGTGTATCGAGTTTCTTGTTAAGTGAAGAACATCACCAGGCCTTGTACAGTATGGTAATGGGGGATGTACTGGTTGTTAATGAACAATACATAGTGTGACATACTGTCATATACACATTGTGAAACACATAACAGTCATAAACACATCTGAGAGACCTGGGTTTATCAGTGCTAACTACCTTGTCAGTGAGTCCATTCTGTTACAGATAATTTGCACATAGCACATGCATCATTGGGCAGGATAGTGTAATCAGTTACCTGTATGGTTGATGGTGACAGTGGTCCTCATACAGTGGACCTTAGGACATGTATGGGGGGACCATGGTGTAAAGACAGTATACCCAGCACCCACACCCCACATTGGATATTTTACTCACTGAAACCCTTGATAATACTTTGACATACCCACAATCACACATTGACCAGGACTGAAATACATCCCCTGGTCTATCTCATCAGTGCTACTAAAGGGATGTGCATCTATTGCACATGCCACAGGGATAGTAGGGTGATGGTTTGTCATGGCTTGTCTACTGTCAGCAACATCTGTATCCCTTATACTGTATGGCAAGGTGTATTGTATTTGGAAAATGTGGCCTCAGAATGCTGTATCCTACAAATATACACACTTACACACGTACACCCACTTGCCAGGACTCAGAGGGTAGCCCATGCCTATCTACCCATTTGTACAACAGTGTTGTGCTGGTACTGCAAGTTCCAGGTAGCCTTTAGGGTGAAGAGTGTAACACGGTACACTTAATGTCCATTACAGCAGCAACCATTTCTAATTATGGCAATGGGGGTGTAGTAGGTGAGAAAGCCCTCAGGGAATTATCAACTACAAGGTTACAGACACACAGACACTGTTATTCTCAGTAATGCACACTGTCACATTTGTCAGTACTGGGGTCCATATGTGCAGGCATTCCTATGTGTGTACCAGGATACTGTACATGGAGATATGAGAAGAGTAGGGAATGTGGGTACAGTGGTATCATGCCACCTGATGTTTGTCAGCAGGCCATCTATCAACTGATGCCATGTGAGTGATCCTCAGGGTGTGAGTTAAATGTGACATCCAATCATCTGGTTGCCTCTTGTAGAGGGCCAGTGAGGTGCTACAGTTGACATGTATGCAACATATTTGACATAACATGGCCAGTGTCTGTGTTGTAGACCTGTACCCAAGCATGTTCTGTTGACTGTGGTAGTGTAGTTGAGGTATCCATGGCATGTGGTGCATACAGGGTGAGGTTTCCTAGCTGTGGCATGCATAACACAGCTGGGCAGACATGACAGTGTCAATCAAGCACAGATTGCCTGTAAGCAGTCAAGATGGATACCTGACATCTGCACATCTGTTCAGAGGACAGACAGACATCAGCTAGCAAGCAGGTTATGCATTAGGATGAATGTTTGGACAGACAGATGTCTGACACTTATAGTTATGCCATTACTACGTCAGCAGCCCTAAATTACATGTCCTATACACATAGTAGTCTACAGTTAATATCCACATATCAAATCAATATCTAGTAGCAAATACTTAATAACACACAGCTCACATACCAAGAACATGATAGTCAGTACTCAGAGTCCATCTTTGCATGCAGGGGTGTTTGGTTCCAGTACTACAATCTGCAATCTACTCTTACTTGGGAATGCACTGTTAACAGTAGTAACGTAATGATACACTACACGCCAGTGTGACTGCATATAACCTGGGATACTACCCATGTATGAAACACATTCAAATGGAAAAGATTGTTGTACAAGCCATATATACACAGTTGTCCCAGACAGTAGACTCACACCCCTTACTACTGTAATGACAGCAAATAGAAGCATGATATATACATGGAATTAAATACACTTATTAAAGATGCCATTACCCTACTATTTCATCAGACTGGAATGTGATCCCTGGTTACCAGGGCTAAGCCATGCTTAGCAGGTTTCAGCATTGCTTAAATGTAAATGCTAAGCAGATTTGCGCAGTAGTAAGTGATGCTTACATGGTGTAAGTGCCTTTTCATTTAACCAGATGTTAGCAGCGCTTACCGTCAGGCAAACCCGCGCAAACCCACTTAAAGCTGCTTAAAACCGCCATAACCACTCTGTATCCAACAGTCCTTGTTCTGCCTAGCAACAAAATAAACAGCCCTTGCAGGTCTTGAACCCAGGACTCTGTACACTATAGTCACAGCAGTTAACCACTATGCCATCACAGCTGTCAAGATGTTTGTTGTTTTTTCCAATATATCTGTCAGTACACATACTAAATAGTAGTGAACAACTGCTTTGACTTCTACAATTGTGTAGTACTTGTTAATGAAAATAGTGTTGAATCAATATGTTGTTATATCTATATAAATGCATAGATACATATGGTGGGATATGTCTGGAAAGGTATATGCAACACTCATGTTTACACAACAAGGATATGGATATATCTATACATATGTAGATATATGTATGCATATACATACACTGTATTTATACACATCCGTATATTGCTTTATATATATATATATATATATATATATATATATATATGTGTGTGTGTGTGTGTGTGTGTGTGTGTGTATCTCTCTCTCTCTCTCTCTATATATATATATATATATATATATATATACATACATATATATCTGTATAACCTATGTCCATAACATGTAGTGGAGTCATACCTCAGCACCAATAGTCACAATATCTTAGTGCAAGGGGATGTCATGTAAGTATTGTAGATATAAATGTAGAATGTTGCTACAGTAACAGGGGTTGTCTTAACAGAAATGTGTGGGAAGTCACATCTGATACTGACATGTATGCCATCAATTACTGCCAAACATCATAAGATCATCATAGTGCAGTACCACACAAATCACAGTAATGATCCTGTGGAATACAGCAGAGGTATGACCAATAAATGTGGACAGTCTGACACATTCTGGTCAGTCCAGAGGTATACACAGAACTCCTTAGTGCAAGGACCAAGCCTGACAAAGTGGATGTTTACAGCCATGTAAATGAGGATATGAAAATACTGGAATAGATATGCTCACACAGTTTATGCATTCACACACTCCTGTCTGTCCTGACACATATTAACCGGAGAAGCGGAGGTCACAAGCCCACACACTACCCACTAGTTAGTGATATACATCTGTACAGCATCCCACTACTTTGTCATAAATACACAACAGTTATGGTGGCCCAGCAACAGTACATCTGAAAAATATCTGGACATAACATCACACTAGGTAAATACACTGAGATGCTAGGCATGTCACAAAGCACTCTACAAACTACAGGCAGACTGCCACAACACTGTCCTACTTTTCTTATGGGGGAATACACATGTACTTGCAAATATAGCAGGCACTACAGGCCTGTAAAAGCATGGAGTAACAGATGAAGTGTAAAACTGCATACCCACAACCAATCTGAACACAACCACAGCCACGTATGGTAAGCCTAATTAATATTACAGTATATGGACTGTGTGAACAACTCCATCCTCATATGTGCCACTCACACACACTAACCCTACATATTATGGGCCAATACACAGTGTAGTCTGATGCCTGACTGTGGTATGGGACATGTCGGTCTGGCCCTACAAACGTACACCAATAGGATCCAAGTAAAACAAAAATAGAGTAATAATTAATAGTAATAATAATTAATAAGTAATAGTAATAAAGATTATTACTCTATTTTTGTTTTACTTGGATCACTTTTCTGTGTATTTAATAAATGATTTTTGACTGGAAACAGACTGCCTGCCTGCCTTGCTTGGATTACTTTTGAATACTTAGTAATGCTGTACAATTATATATATTTTTTATTATTATTTTTTGTTTTGTTTTGTTTTGACGAGTTTACGTTTGCTACTTCTACTGCTATTGCCTGATCTGTTTAATATACAATGATTAACTAGAGATATATGGACTGAAAATCTTCCACATAGAGAAGTTTCTTACAATGTTTTGTTTTTGGACCCACTACACTTCATAAGTTCATAGGTTCATAGATTAGTACTAGGATAACTGCCCTTGTGAACCATTTTAAGCCTAGCCAATTACGCCATGTGAGAATCAAACCTTGTATCTTATGTCTGTAAGGCAAACACCTTAACCATTATGCCAACCTCCCACCCACTTGTTTAGTGGGTTGTTTTTGAGACTTCAGGGATACCACAGAGATTACTTGTTTTTTGTAAATAATGATGTACGGAACATGTGCACCTCTTACTGCATGACATATGTACAAAGGCTGACAAACTTGAGGTTGGAGGCACAAACACAGGACCAATATTGACATGGTGCTGTGATAAACTCATACATTTACTGGTGTAACAGGGTTTGTTGTGACATATGTCTTCTGAGGGATATGAAGTCAGTAACTCACATGGATGTCACCATGTACTGACTGCAATCATCAGCGTATGCTACTGCATTTCTAAAGATAGGAAATGTGTGAGTAACACAACACATGTAAGACTCCAAACTCTGGCCAGTCTGCAGATAGACCTACAGGTGAGAGTTTCCTCAACCACATAACACTGTCATGCCAGATTTTAAATCATGTAGAACAGCCATATCCAAACAAACTCTGTTAAACCAACATTACTTCAAATGTAGAAGAGCAATACTTACATTCTGTCCCCATGTCTGGAACATCCCCCTCCTGTTTGTTGGCCTGTCTCCACAGTGTATGTTGTAAGAGGTTTTTCCAACTACCCTCTGTGGTGCTGTTTGTCAAACACCCACATGAAGTCCTGCTCACAGTGAAGGAAAAGGGCCAACACCCACATGAACAGCTTAGTTATAGGAGTGTGTTTCCATGTAATTGGCTATAGGAATGATAACAGAGCTATTCCACATGGAATTAGCAAGTGGGGGACTGCAATTTGTGCACAGGCCATCAGCTGATCATGAGCATCACTTACAAAACTTAAGCTGCTGCCTAAGCAAAGCAGATGTACTTTTCCACATCTACCAGAGAGGGAGTGAGAGAGAGAGAGACAGAGACAAAGTAAGAAAGGAAGGGAGTAGGACAGTAAGAGCCAAGCATGTTAGTGTATGATCCATGGGTGGACAGTGGTATCTGGGCATTATGACGGTTGCCTGTATTGTGTACTAATCCATACTGTCACATGGGAATTGCACATGGCTGTACACATTTATGGCTGAGGATTGTCTACAACAATCTTTACAGTGTTTGGAAAATATTGGTCTTGTAATGTGGAAAATGGGACATGTAGCGCCTCAATATAACGATGTAGCAAAACCCACACTGCAATGGATCCTGTCATTATACAATCACCCCAACACCCACTAATGACATACACCCAAACACACACTTACCAGTACTGAGTTCCAAACCCCTACCTGACTATGTATTGATATTACATTGTCATGCAGTTATTGCACGTGCCACAGAGCTTACATGTTAGAGAGCTGTCCAAAGGTATCTTTGAAGGCGAGTGACATCAGCAACAGTAATAAAGGAGGGATAAGGGAAGTGTGGTATATGTGACTGTCCACAAAAGCAGGTGTCAAGGAAGACACACCCACACTCTTTCAGGGAATCGCACACATTATCACAGTTGGCAGGGTCAGGATTAGAACTCCTACATAATTAGTTTTCTATACTACAGTATTACAGTTATGACATGTACCACAGAGCTTATCTGGCTGATATATGGCCAAAGGGTTATTTCAATGTGACTGACATCAGCAGGAGTGCTACAGTAGGGCAATGGGAGGTGTAGTGAGTGTGAATGGCTTCAAAATCATTAACCTCCACACACACACACACAAACACACACACTCGCACTCACACACACACACACACACACACACACACACACACACACACACACACACACACACACACACACACACACACACACACACACATACACACACACACACATACACACACACACACACAAACACACACACACACACTTGCCAGTACTGAGATGCATGGGTTCATTGCTTCACAGGTGTGTAGTAGGTGACTGTGCCTGAAGGCTGTACAAGGCTAGGCAAAAGGAATACTTTGGCATCAGGCCACATAACAATGGCTCAGGGGTGTAGTCCCTGGATTGGTTCCCACAGGTGGTTATTGTATTCACCATCCACTCATTTGGGTTACTATTGTGGGTGGCCAGTGCTGTGCAATGCTTGCCATGTATGTGATCTATATTCCATAACATGGACAGTGTCTGGGTTGTGCACATGTTCCACATGCATGTTCTATGGCATGTGGAAGTGTACTTGAGGTCTCTGAGGCATGTTGTGTGGACAGACTGTTATCTTCTGATGTGGCATTCCTGATCTCATTTGGTGAGACCTAGCTATGGAACTGAGGTCGTGCTTGCACCTACATTGGCAGCATGTAACAGGTATTCAGTTGAGTTAGTGGCATATGTCCATGCAGGGCATGTGTATAAGGTCTGGTATTCTTTTTGTGGGTTACATTTGCAGAATGTACAGTTCTTGCAGGCGACCAGTGGGAAACATAGTAAAAGGACCACTGTAAGCATTTATTTGCCTACTGTAGGGATGGAACAGGGTGCCATGTCCTTTTACTTGCTGGATAGCACACACTCAAGTCAGGAGATGTAACACATCACAGTACTTTCTGCTGTCATTGGCACTGTTGCAGTCAACAGGCATGTAGTGCGCTGCAATCACACCATGGGTCTGTGACGCAATATGCAGGGAACTACCAATATAGTGGTTGTTGCCTAGCCAAGTGTGTTTGTGTATGAGGCGTGGGTGGAGAATGTTCTCCGAGTAATACAAGGGTTACCTATATTGTTAATCAATCCATAATGTCACATGTAGGGCTATGGATTGTCTACACCAGCCTCTCTGGTGTTTGACGTCTGTTGTCCTTGTAAGGTGGACATTGCAACATATACTAGACTCTCAACATAATAATTTAGCAAAACCCACCCCACAATGCATCGTGTTGTTACACAACCTCCGCACAGGATACTGATGACAGAGACACACACATACTTGCCAGTACTGAGATTCAAACCCCTACCTACCTATGTATTGCTACTACAGTGTACTGCATTTATTGCACGTGCCACAGAGCTTTGGGGATGGATGTTGTTCCAAGGTAATTCTACAGTGAGGAACATCACCAGCCCTTATAAATACTGGCATTGGGTGATGTAGTAGGTGAGAGATCTCAAAAATAATTTCACCCTACACACATTTATATTTGCCAGGGGTGAGGTTCATACCTCTACCTAACAATCTTTATGGACCATTAGGTTACACATTTACCACATGCACCACTGACCTCACATTAGTTTGGGTTGGCAACAGGTACTTCTCAGGTGGATGATCTGCAGGACTGCTAAAGTCAGGCTCTCAGATATTTACTGGGTGTAAATGGGGCCAAAATGTTTGAGGTACACACAAACACTTGCCACAGATGAGATTCAAACCCATACCCATGTAGTTACTGCTACTACATTGATCCACATTTATGAAATGTGCCACAGAGCTTACAGGGTTGAGCCTTGTCCAAAGAGGTATTTCAAGGTGACTGACATCAACAGGCTTGCTAAAGTAGAGCAATGGGAGGTGCAGTGACTGTGAATGCCTCATAATCATTGATCTCTACACACACACACACAGTTTCACAGTTGCCATGTCTGGGATTAGAACTCTTATCTAACTAGTATGTCACACTATAGCATTATGCAGCTATTGCATGTGCCACGGAGCTTACAGAGCTGAACCTTGTCCAAAGAGGTATTTCAAGGGGACTGACATCAGCAGGCTTGCTAAAGTAGGGAAATGGGAGGTGTAGTGACTGTGAATGGCCTCAAAATCATTGAACCCTACACACACACACACACACACACACACACACACACACACACACACACACACACACACACACAGTTTCACAGTTGCCATGTCTGGGATTAGAACTCCTATCTAACTAGTATGTCACACTATAGCATTATGCAGTTATTGAATGGGCCATGGAGCTTACAAGACTGAACCTTATCCAAGGAGGTAGTTCAAGGTGGCTGACATCAGCAGACTTGCTAAAGTAGGGCAATGGGAGGTGTAGTGACTGTGAATGGCCTCAAAATCATTGATCCCTACACAACAGTTTCACAGTTGCCATGTATGCGATTAAAACTCCTACCTAATTAGTATGTTACACTATAGCATTAAGCAGTTACTGCATGGGCCATGGAGCTTTTAGGGTTGGACCTTGTCCAAAGGGGTATTTCAAGGTGACTGACATCAGCAGGCTTGCTAAAGTTGGGCAATGAGAGGTGTAGTGACTGTGAATGGCCTCACAATTGTTGATCCCTACACACACAGACTTACAGTTTCACAGTTGCCATGTCTGGGATTAGATACCTAACTAGTATGTTATACTATAGCATTGCGTAGTTACTGTGTGTGCCACAGAGCGTATAGGGTTGAACCTTGTCCAAAGGGGTATTTCAAGGTGACTGACATCAGCAGGCTTGCTAAAGTAGGTCAATGGGAGGTGAATGGCCTTAAAATCATTGATCCCTACATACACACCCACACCCACCCACACATACAGTTTCACAGTTGCCATGTCTGAGATTAGAACTCCTACCTAACTAGTATGTTATACAATAGCATTACACAGTTACTGCATATGCCACAAAGCCTATAGGGTTGAACTCTGTCCAAAGGGGTATTTCAAGGTGACTTGACATCAGCAGGCTTGCTAAAGTAGGGCAATGAGAAGTGCAGTGTGTGTGAATGAGCCATCAACCATTCCTCTGGAAACACACACACAACACTCAGTCACACACAATTTACATTTGACAGGATTGGGTATATAAATGCTAGATGGCTACTGATTTGTACTGCCATGTTACACAGTTATCACAAGCACCACAGACACTATAGTGCTGAGGGCTAACAGAAGCAATTGTCTACAGTGATAGACCGGCACATCTGTCACTCTCTTCCCCACATCTCTGTTTGTGTATGTTTGACCTATTATAGTGTGTTGTCCTTGGATATATGTGTGTATTCCTATCCGATGTATGTGCAAAGCATGAATGGTGTGCAATATGGTGTGTGTGCACAGAAATCTGCAGCTGTCAGATATGTATAGTCCACTGTTGTCAGACATGGGCTTCATTTCTCTAAGTGTAGGAGCAAGCCCAGTATGATCTTCTGTATTTTGTTCACAGTCATGTGCTTTGTTTCTCTAAGTGTGGAAGCATGCCCAGTATGATCTTCTGTATTGAGTGTGAGAATCCATTCCAGGTAGGTTGTAATCCAGTGCAGGATTCTGTGTTCCACACCTACAGCTAACAACCTGTTTCTGCTGGATATCTGTAGATAGGTTGACAATATGGAGTCACAATGAACAAAAGATAGTGGGATAATGTAACTACTGTGTCTGTGCTGCTTGTGTTACATGGTTTTAGTGTTAGCAGAGATATTCACACATATATACTGTTTTAAACTGTGATGTATTATGTCATCAACTACTGACAGACATACTTATTTGCTCGCAGTAATTTCCTGGGGAATACAAGATGAATGAAGCTGTGTCCAGTATTGTGGTCTGCAGCCTACATATTCTTGCACACTCATGCCATTATGGAGGGGGAGCTGCAGGCACTTGCTGATGGGTCTGTGTAAATATGGGAGGGTGCCTAATGGTTAAAGTGTTTGCCTTACAAACACAAGGTACAGGGTTTGAGTCTCACAAGGGATAATTGGCTAGGCTTACAATGGCTCACAAAGGCAGTTAGCCTAGTACTACCCTATGAACCTATGAACCTATTGCAGCACCTTGGTACTGTGGTGGCTGAGGATCCCCTGCTTGTACATCTATTGACGTAACAGAATGGCCATATCCTGCTGTGGCCATACCTCTCAGCTGTACAGATTCACCCAAGTTACCCAGAAGTAGGGCTCATATATCTGGTCAATTCCCCTTCACATTATGGTTTACAAGCAGGTTTGTCGCCACCCATTACTGGGTTTTCAGGCAGGGGTAGTATGGGCACACATCAGAGTTTCAGACTGCACACACTCCATGGCATCCATGCTTCCCTGTTATTCTATCCTCTGCCTAACATTATGCAAGCAATATCTGGGACATATCCCTATAGCTGTCCCTTCATCCCAACGGTATTTAGGGGTTGGTCCACAGTTCATGCAGTAGGACATGGTGGGCATGCTACTGGGATTTGTCAACATGGCCTTGCATTTGTGTTCTGTGGACTGTGTTATGTTGTTGGTTGGCACCCCATGAGATAACATACATTGGCAGTACGGGTGAGGCACAGGCCTTTGACTGAGGACTGTAGGGCATTTGATAGTGATGCAGGCCATCTGTAGCAGGCCAATGGATTCTGTCACTCCTACAGTCCTAGGCTGCAAGCCACTGGATTCCCCTGGGGTGACAGGGTTAGTGTGCAAGGTGTTAATAGCAATAGTTCCTGTCCATATTAATCCATTGTTCTGGATGCAGATAGGGTGCTGCTTACAGCTAGGGACACACCTGCATGGGACACCTCTTCAGCATGCTGCATTCTGTGGGTATTCCCATACAGAAGTGGGGGTCATACTGTACTCCTTCCCAACAGCAGGGATATGACCTGTGATAAAACTGTGTCTGATGGTGGGGTGAGCTGACTGCATGTGTGATATGGAAGCTTCTTGCAGCTGACTCAAAGATATACCTGGGACATTCCCCTTATGCTGCCTTGTGCGGGGACATCAGGAGTCTCTCATTACTTTTTAACTGTGCCTTTTGTGGTCTGCCAGTAATTGGCCAGACTACATCAGTATTCCATATTACACAGACAACTAATATGCTGCTAACCTGTATGTACAATTCCAAAGGTGTGTGCAGTTGAAGTTAAATTTTATGTACTCTGTCTGGGGTACTTCCACCTGTGTACTGTGTGTATGCCTGGGCCCACATTCATGGCATGTCCATCTTTAAGATGGTAACAGATATTACATCCAAACAATGAGTATGGATGACTGCTGAATTGGGTCTTGCTGGGATGCATTGTGGTTGGCACTACAATTATCAAAACATGGCCCTGTCATCAACAGTACTGGCCATAGGCCACCGGGACACAACCCTCCATGCCTACATACTGACCACTTCCACACAGTATACAAAACACAACAACCTAACACACAGAGCCCTGCATATTGTACACATGCAACAATCTATTCTGCCAGCTCAGGTAATCTGTGCTCCACTGTTATTGAACCTACACATACATGTTACTGCATTTCTACATAGGTTTGTGTGGGGGCACACCTGACAACTGTAAACATTTGCTATGACTGTACTGGTATTGGTTTCCATTTCATTTTGTATTCTGACCTATCATGCAGACTTGAGTACAGATCTTAGGTTTTATTGATCTACATTTCAGTTTCAGACATCTTACCCTTCAGAACTAACATCCAACTGCCTGACTTGTTGTAGTCTGCCTGTATAGGTCTGGAGGGGAGCTGTTCTCCATTGCTGTCAATTGGAGGCTTTCGCACATCCTTTCTTTGTGGTCATCTATAACTATCCTGCTGGCTGAGACTGTTGTTGTGTATGTGAGCCTCACTGACATGCATGTGTGTGTCCTATGGACAGACATTTGGGCCACCACATTTACTGCAGTGGGATTTGTCACCTTGTGTAGTACTGCCTACTTTGTTGACACCAGTATGTGTTATGGATTTCATGCTGCCCATATAGGTGCCCACTATCTGCTGCCATCCCATTCAGCCACCCGGTTACCTTGCATGCTCACATCCATACCATAGATACAATTAGCAGTACATACTACTCCATTCAGCAATCGATAGGAAGAGTGAGTTACTTGTGGATATGCCAGTATTGAGGATGGTGCTGGAGGGCTGACTATGTCGGATGCACATAGTACACTTCCTATACATGGTAAAGCACAGGTAGTGTCATGTTTGGCATCCCTTTTACTGTATGTGTGAGTCAGAGAGAGGTGTCATTCCCTGGATTCCTACCATGTCAGTGTATGTACTATGCGTTTACTCTTTGCCAAAGCCTGGGCATACTGGGCATGCCTCCATCTGCCTACAGGGGCAGGCTCAGGTTGTTCCTCCTCTGAGTCACTCTGTGCCTGTGCTGGCCTTGGCAATGGTGGGGGGCTGTGTGGCCCTGCCCATTGCTGTTACTGCTGCAGTTGTTTCCTTAGGATCATATTGTGTAACATAGCACATACAATGAAAATTTGTGTACATGTAGCTGGAGAGTACTGCAAGGCTCCACCGGATATGTCCAGGCACTGGAGCCATGACTTGAGCATCCCAAACACATGCTCTTTTATGATTCTGGTTTGTGCATGTAGCTCATTATGGAGTTCTTGTTCGGATGTGTGTGCATTTCTGATGGGTGTCATCAACCACAGCTCCAGTGCGTAACCAGCATTCCCCACTAGGTGGCCATATGGGATGTCCCCACTGGCAAATCTCTGGTAGAGCTGTGTCATATGCCAGATGTGGGAGTCATGATAGCTTCCAGGGCTGCCAGCACACACATTCATTATAATGCCCTGGTCATCGCACATGACCTGGCAGTTGATGGAGAGGAAGCCCTTGTGATTTATATAGACCCTACCCCGCTCACCAGGTGGTGCTTTGATGTGTATGTGCGTGCAGTCTATAGCACCCACTACCTCAGGGTATTCTGCTATTTGGTGGAAGAGATGCATATTGCTGGTCAATGCCTCACAGGTGTTAAGGAAATATATGTGGTCACTGGCATGTGCTGAAATGGCATCCAGGAACTGGTGGAGAACCTTGGATGCTGATGCCTGTGAGATCCCCATGATATCCCCAGTTGGCCTTTGGAAGGTACTATGGCTAGTATTCTTAAGCCTACACATACCTTGGTATCCACTGGGATGGGTTCCCCTCTGTTGGTTCTGTGTGTGAGGAGTGGCTGGCACAGCTCAACAATTTGCTGTAGGATGTCCCTGTCTACCCTATATAGTGCTCCACTATCTCCAGCTCATGTAGCCCCTAGTAGGTTACCCTGGGTCTGTAAACTCTTCTCCTTCTCCTCACTGTGGGTTGGTCATCAGCATTCTCATCCTCACCACCCTCAGCCTCTTCCACATATTGATGTATGAGAGTGACAGCAGCCCCTATCATTTTGTTAGTTTTGTCTGGTAAAATTTCACCATCTGTGTACACCGGTGGTGTAGAGTTTGTGGGAAAAAACAGAGTGAAAGGTGTTTGCATAGTTTATAGTAGTGTGCTGGTCTGGGCTGCCGCCTGTGTAGTTGGCTGATTCTGTTACAGTTCACCTGCCAGCTATGCTAGTTCTTCTTGATTGCCTTCCTACTGCTGTTTTCCCTTCCCATAGCCTTCCCGGTTAAGCTCCAAGGCGCGCCACGCATACCCAGTGCACAGATGTGAACAGAGTTGCTACTTCCTGTTTTTTTTTCAACCCAGTGCATGCCGCTCACACCCATTTAGGCACTGTAAACACTGTTTAGCAGAAACTGACCCTCCCTGGACACGAACACACTTTGCATTTCTTGGTATAAGGCAATACAGCCTTAGACACACACCCTGCCTTAGCTGTGCTTAGCTAAGCGCAAACACGGACCACAGAGCTCCACTCAGCTTGCAGCAAGCATGACACACCCCCTTATGAGGTTATCTAGCTCTTACGCTTACACCATGGTCTTGCTGCATCTACACGGTTGGGTGCAAGCTAGCACTGAGGGAAAATCTGTGATTCAGTATCATTCCCCTCATTTGCATAGAACTGACTGTTAATGCATGGTTACAAAACTAACACTCAGCCTTCCCCCTTAGCAACCACTATTCCATGATCTTGTTGTCTTATGCATGCCATTGACTATAATGGCAAAATGCATAATCATCTTAAAATTGACTTTTCTCATTTATTTTTAATTTTTGGGCCAATCCCATTTGCACACTGTTGCGCTACACTTAAACAGCTGAAATTGTCCAAAAAAAGTTATTTTTTACAATTTTTCAACTATTTCCTATGCCAATGGCCATATATCTGGCGATTGGCATGCCTCCTACATTGAATACATGCTTTCTTTCGAGCTGTCATGCCTCCATTTTGTAATTTACAGAAATGTATTCAGTTAGTAGCCGAATACATTTCTGCAGGTTACACTATTCCTGCACGGATGCCTGCCTGTTTCCTGGATCGCTAATTCACCCCATTTGCATGCTTTTCACCAGCAAATGGGGTAATTAACATACAGGAGATGTATATGTGCAGGAATAATGCAGGAGTACTCGTGCACGTCCCGGGAGCTCGTTCCTGGATCGCACGTCAGCCATATTGCCTGCAGCTCTTGCACTATTCCTGCACACCATGCAGAGCTTGCTGAATCCTGGGGTAAGTCTTGTTAACAAGAGTATTCTAACAATGTGTGTCTAGGTTGTACAGTTTCCAAGAATGACAATTTGTATGTGAAAGTATAGAAAAAAACATCATTTTAGGTTTGTGTAATTTATAATATATTATAGTATTTACAGAAAGGCTATGAATGCACTGACTATTATCACTATAAAGAACACTTCTTACTGATAACATTGCTACCTGCACTGTTTTAATAGCTTTTATTGTTCACAAAATATTTACATTTGATTATCTTATACTTTTTAATTTGACTTTTCAGAAAATGCTCTGGAATGCGAAGATGTGTGTAGGCGGCTAGAAGTGTGATATTCCACACCACACAGGTGTTAATAAATGTTTTGTTTTGTAGTTCATAAGCTACAATTTTTTTGTTTTCTTTTTAGCAGCAATATTTAATCATTTTTGTGGGGCTTGAGCTGGCTCTAACTTTGCAAAATGACATTTTTAAAAAGCGTTTCCCATTTGCACTGCCAGAATGGGTGACTAGAATTTGTTTCAGTATTCATGGGTCCCAGTCTGTCAGACATGCAGAATGTTAAAATATCCTACATACAGCCACTATGTAGTTCTTTCAGCAGGTTGTGCATAACATTACTATGGCCCTGTCCACATATTCCAGATTTAGATAGATATATGCTCATTGATGTATTACTACGGAAAATCAGTCCTTGCATTATAACTGCATATGCTTATCTTGGTCTCTTCCCACTCAGGTGTTCACAAACTACCCCCATAGAGTTTCTTGCTCAAATGTTTCTCTACACTCTCTTCCACCATTATTGTGTGTTTATTTATAAACCTTAGCATTAGCGACAACCACATCCCCCAAGAGCGGTGCCACAGTGTACATGGGCAGTCTCTGTAGTGTCCTCCTCACCACTTTCCTTTCACTGTCTTCATGCAACAGACTTCTGCTTCTGGTTCCACTTGAAGCAAAGTGAGAAGAAAGCTTCACTAAGGAGAAGGACTGCACAAATTATGACTTTTTATTTAACATTTTGCAGCTTTATTAACTGCACAAAACAGTATTTTTTTAAATGTGCAGTTTGAGTAGTTCCTATAGTAAGTTTACTGATAGCATTCCTTCAGCTGCCTTCTACAGCTTTGCAGCAACCACAGTTATTATGGCTAGCATTGCTGCAGTATTAGAGAAGTGAAAATGGACAGACTCTGTAGGAGGTTTGATAAACTTGTCACAATCTGGTAAATATTAAAACACTGAGCAGGAACAACAGGTCATTAAGAGAAGTCAACACTTATGTTACAAAGTGGACAATAAAGACTATGTAGCATGAAGATCAGTAGATTAAGACTTACTGAAAGTGCAGAGAATAAAAGACAGGTTTCATTTACCCTTGGACCGCTGAAACATAACCTGAAATTCTGGTATTTTTGGACTCAATAATCCAGTAAATTGTTTGTGCTAAAACTGTTAAATTTAAAACTGGTTTATAACTGTAAGATTATTAACAGTTTGGCATATGTAGATGTTTTAATGTTTAATTCATTTTGTGAAATTATTTTTAGCATTTAAGGGTTAATTATGCTAAACTGTGTAACTGAAACGGCAACCCACAGAATTTTACACAGTGGGGTATATTTTTTAAATGTAAGAGATATAGTGAATTTAGACATATCTACATAAGCAGGATACCGATACAATAATAACAAATGTAAGGAAAATAGTTACGGTAAAGACAAAAAAATGGTAACATAAGAAGCCATTTGGAAGAAGGCCAAAGTAAACAGAACATATTGTTCATCATTGGTAGTAGTAAGAGTTTTGAAAAAATGGTGAAATTAATGGAATGAAGGTAGAAGACAAGATGGAAAACAGAGATATGGAAAAGAAAGTGCGAGAGTAAAGGAAGAAAATTGTAGAGGGAAAACAATAATTAGACAATCAAGAGGAAATCTCAATGGGGAAGAGGCACATGACCAGGCAGGAGGGAAAGATGAATATGAATGTATAGTAAAGAAAACAGAGTAGGATGAAGAAGGGTCTTAACATGTTTTATTGAGTCCACTGAAAAGGATACTGACTCAGAGTAGTAGAAGAAGCTGCTGAGACTACAATTTTTAAAAGTGTCCCATGAAAATAATTGGTTAAGACAACTTCCTCACCAATAGAAGAAAAAGTAGGCATTTTAAGTATATATAAAGATATGTTATATGCAATATAGTAGAAGCAATCAGTTCCACAGCTATCTTCAAAACTGAATATAGCTGCCTTATTCAAGTATTTATGTCTTATTTGATAGCTTGCCCCCCCCCCCCTGTAAATTTTCTTGGCTCCATCTTCCAGTGTCTGCATGGAGTCTAAACTCAGTTCCACTGCACATTCAAAAGGCAAGTAAAAAGATCAACACACAACTGTTCTGGGTGAATAAGCTACTGCTTCTTCTGTCCAAGCCAGCCAAAGCTGTCACAGGCAAAGGGATACTCTTCTTTCAACTCCAATATGGACTTCCCATTATACCTGCAGCCTCAAAAAAAATGCCACCATCTCACAAACCATCTCCAATAAAATCTACCAGTTCATTACCAGCTCCCAAATAATGAACACCACTTCCTAACTCTCACCAAAGCTAAATGGAGCCCCGTGCATTTGAGAGCCAACATCCAGTTAGGATCACTAATTCACGAAACCTTTCATTCTATCTCACTCATAAACTTTTCACCAAACCACCCCACATATAATCTTAGGGTATCTCTTTTTCTCAGCCCTCCCTACTAACTCCAAAATGTAAACTCTATTTCACTGACCATGCATTCTCCATCACAGCACCTAAACTAAGGGTCTCCATTCCTCTCTCAGTCTGAGACATCCAAAAGTACTCTGACTTCAGACAACAGCTCAAGCAATACCTCTTCACCCAAGCAAAGTGCAACTGCTCTCACTTGGGTCATGTTACATGAACCCTGCAGCTCTCTCTCTCTCTCTCTCACACCCCTTTATCCCTATTTTATCCTTACTTATCTCATCTTTTCAGCCACTTTACTTACTGCCTGTCTTTTATCCTACTTTCCTTTTCTCTTTGCATCTCACTCACTTCTTCTCCATTCTACTCCTCTTTCCTCTATATGCATTTCTCACCATTTCTCTGTCTTCTCCTCTTGATATTCTTTTTTGCAACTACTGTCATTTGCCTCTTCTAATGTCTTCATACCTCTCTATAATGATATGCTAAATGTTGTAGGATATTCTTGCATTTATTAATATGTGTGTGTTTGTGTGTGTGTGTGTGTGTGTGTGTGTGTGTGTGTGTGTGTGTGTGTGTGTGTGTGTGTGTGTGTGTGTGTGTGTGTGTTTGTGTGCACGTGTGTGTGTGTGTGTGTGTGTGTGTGTGTGTGTGTGTGTGTGTGTGTGTGTGTGTGTGTGTGTGTGTGTGTGCATATATATATATATGTATATATGGGATCCGTACAGATGTTCGACTGCATCTTACACCGAATCCCAATTTGGTGAGCATACTTGCGTGAAAGTGCTGTTCACCAAAGCAGCACTTTCACATAAGTATGCTTGTTGTTCCGGTCATACTACGGTGCGGTAAGGGAAAATTCCCTTTTCCCCACTGTAGTGCGACCTTGGAGTGAGAATATTAAAGTACGGGGGGTGTGGGGGGGCTTGCCCCCCACATCGGGAGTGCAGGGGGGCTTGCATATATTGCAAATATAAATAAATAAATAAACAAATAAATAAATAAATAAATACAAAATTTAACCTTTGGGATGAAACAACAGCAATCCCTCATTCAGACTGGGAGACTAAAAAATATTACGTTATTGACATCTTTTTGGAATCAAACATCAACACTTTCACACAGCAGCAGACAACTAGCACTTGCAAATAAAAGTCTTTTGTCCCATTTATTTAAGTTTGTATGGAATTATCTAACTATTCACACAAAGCACTTACAAATAAACTGGCCTATTGACAAAGGAAGTGTGACTTTCATCTTATCAGCTGCCGCAAATATGGAAATATTTTAAAGATATAATAAATCCATCCAGTAACCAGCCAATCCAACAGATGCTATTCCAGTGAACATGCTGGACTCCAAATTTTCTTATATGAAAGATGCTGGCACAACTGAAATTTTACAGGCACCTGGAAACATGTGGTGGGGTTGCCCAATCACATATGCATGTTGGCACACAAGAAGGAAGTGTTGTTAATAACTAGCTACTCATTTCCACTAGAAGTCAGAAACAGGATACTTTCATGCAACTTTCAGTTGCATAAAAATCAGATTTTTTTCTTTACAGATCAGTGAAAACTAAAATACTAATTTTAGCAAAATGGACCTGGACTTTGGCAACATGCTTTGCTTTAAATGAATGGATGGTAGCATAAATTGCAGGTTTCCCTTCATTTTGACAAACTTACCCCTTTAGAGAACTAACAAGTCAATATTTATAAACATGTCAATTCTTCTTTCTTCATCGCACTAAGCATATGAGAGGATATAATAACGCATTCAAAATTCACTTTCTTTTAATTTCTTAAACTAGTAAGAATTAAACATCCCAATGTTTCTACTTATTTTTATTTATCAATTAAACTATAATACAATTAAAAATTATTAAAAGTCCCAGGAATTAGCTTAGTTACTTTGGAAGGATGCATCATAAAATGTTCTTGCCTTTATATGTTCATAGACTCATAGATTCATAGATATTCTCCTCACTTACTGACTCTAATTCATTACGCCTCCCCTTCCCTTTGAATCTCTCACACTTCTCCTTTCTGCTCCTCTTCCTTCTGCATGTCTCTTTCTCTCTCCATTTCTTTGTCTTCTCCCCAAAGAATTCTTTCCTGCAACTACTCTCACTTGCCTCTTCTAATGTCTTCATACCACTTTATAATGATATCCTGCTGTCCCTGTAGTATAAGCCACCTCTGTCATTATGGCTACATCTTATCCATAAAGCTCTGCTAAGCATAATTTCATTTCTAGCCATGTTTTGACATTGTAAACTTCTTTTTGAAATTAATATTGTAACATATCCTTGCATCCATAAACATGTATATGTATTTTAGCATATCCTTCTATCTGTAAATATGTTTTGTTCATTTCCTATGTGATTATGTTCATCCGACCTGTGCCTGCAAATGGTCCATAGAGATCAATTGTGATAGACTTTTGTACTTGTTTGTTTGAGACCCCTACTCTGCAGGGGGATATGTCTCCTTCCATACAACCCATTCCCAGGAAATTATGCCCCCACAGAGGATTACTTGTCTCCTCGGTGATATGTGACATTGAACCTTTCTCTAGGATGGGCGAGACACATGTTGCTCCCCTTCTGCAGGAGGATATGTTTCCTTCCATGCAACCCATTCCCAGGAAACTATGCCCCCAGTGAGGGCTTCTTCTGAAGAAGCATAACATGAGCCATTTCCTCTCCTCAGTGACATGCATTGCAGCAGACTGGACTGCCACCTTCTTCCAGGATGGGAGAGACGAATGTTGTTCACTCTCACTCCCCCTTTCCTGAATCCTCCATTGCATTATTACTTGAACTTGAGTTGAAAGCCTGGCTGTCAGGTTTCCTTTCCTCTTTGCCATAGAGACAGACTAAAATTTTCATTTTTAAAAACATTTTTGTAGTCCTGTGAAATATTACATCACCAGCTATAACATCATGTCATTGCATCCATTAAATCAGATTTGTATGCTATTACTTGTCTAATCCTGATTTATCTGCCACAACTATTCTGGCTATCTAAAAGTCTTTCCTTTTCAAGAGCATATCTGCAATACTGTTTTGTACATGTTTTCACTTGCAGAGCATTTACAACTATTTTCTGTGACATGATGGCGAAATGACAAGGCAGTGAGTGGTACTGCCTCACTGCTCTTGGCTCATTTTTTAGGTTTCCAGCCTGCTTTTTTCTGCATGTTCTTCCTGTAACCAGGTAGGTTTCTTCATAGGGCAGAAGATCCCATACTGTTACTAAAATCAATCACATAACTCCCAAAATGTAACAGGCTGAATGGTAAGGCTTCCAACTGCACTACCAGTAGTGGCTTCAGCTTCCTTTTTTTTTTACAATATGGGCACAGTTACTTTTTTTTTTTTTTGCTGGGGAACAATATGGGCACAGTTGCTAGCTGGTGGGCCATATGATGACCAAAATAAATAAATAAATTGACAGAGCATGCAGAAGATCCATAGATATAGTCCTATAAGCATAGGAAATCGAGTGACTTTCTGAAAGATATGTCATAATCCTCAGTTATTACACAATGTACTTATCCAGTAATTCCAGGTATAATGAGTCACACTTTCTAGATTACTAAATTTTCCAGCAAATATTTCTGAATCTTCCCCCTGGCTTTTCTTGACTTACATCTACGCATGCAGATAACTTTCACCATTACTTTCCAAAACTCTCTTTCATGTAACCAGGCCTCTCAACCATAATAAATCTTCTGTTATCCTCACCATTAGAGAAAGGTAACCTAACTGGTACACTTTACCTATAAAAGGGCTTTCGATACTTTAAATTACTTCCTTCTCATAAATAAACTGCTCTTACCTGCTATCTTCATGACCAGACAACAAAGTATCTAAACAACAATCACAAGAGAGCCTCTAAAGAAGTATATGGAGCTCTCAAAGGCTAGATAGACCCTTGCATTTTGCTGTTCACGCAGGTTAATTATTAACTTTGTTTTTCCAATGTAAAATGAGTATGTTATGTTCAGATTATCTGGCCTTTTGTAATGGCCCCTCGCTCTCCAGCAAATATTTTCCTCGAGAAGATGTTTAATAAAAATTGCATATTTATATAGCTTAATCTTTCACCAGCTACGCCAGCAGAATGTACTGGGAAGTCTGGGCACATAAAATAATGGTGTTCCAGGGTGTTATAGCATTATAAGTAGATATAAATGTGGCTGTTAATCCAGGCTCAGATGCTACATCTAAACTATACCCCAAATTAAGGGCTGCTAAAAATAATGAGACTGGGTTATGGGTGGGATCACATGTGAAAGAACATCAAATCACAGTAATTATCTTTAAACTGGAGCTTTCAGACAGTAATCTGTGTCCCCAACTCTCATCAATCAAAACACAGCGATGATCACTTTAATGTGTCAGCCCATGGCTTCCATTTGTTGTCTTCCACTGACTGTCTTTCAAAACTCTCAACATTCTCTCTCCAAAATGTGTGGAATTAATGGACAGAGTGTGGAACACAGGAACACTTACAAACAGCTTCAGCTAGTATGATTAATAATAGCTTCTTCACACTTTTTTAAGTTGTTTTGATGAGGTAATATGATTCAATATTATTTACCATGGCTACTTGTTTAAAAAAAGTCTCAACACTGTAAGTGTAACAGACCTCCTAAATGAAACAGTGGGGAACATGGAATTTTAAATATTTAAAATGAGGTTGAGCTGAAAGCTATGCTTCCTCTCCTCTCCAAACAGGCAGCTGCTTTTGGCAATCAGCTGTGATCACCAAAAGTGGTAAAAAGTAGCCACAGAAATGTATACCATTGCAGAGGACTGAGGGTGCTACTACAGGGAACCATAGCTCTCAAATGTCCTTGATTTTGCAGAACACACCTGATTTTGTCTCTCTTCCTCTCTTTTTTTCCTGTCCCCAATTTTTTGGTAACTAAATGAGGATTGCAGACAAATCAATAATGCCAGACATTAGAGTTTCATACTTATTCTTCAGAAAATGCATTTTGATGTAAACCATATTGTTCTCTCAACTTTTTATGTGAACAAAAGTAATATTTAAAAAAGTCCCTGATTTTATTCTTTGTCTTCCATTATTTTGGTTATATCCAGAACTCTTGAGCACTGAAGGTGAGATATATACACGGAACCATACTCAACTGTTTCTGATTCTTGCAGAATGGAACCATACTCAACTGTTAATGATTCTGCAGAACAGAACCATACTCAACTGCTCCTGATTCTGCAGAATGGAACGATACTCAACTGTTCCTGATTCTGCAGAACAGAACCATACTCAACTGTTCCTGATTCTGCAGAACAGAACCATACTCAACTGTTCCTGATTCTGCAGAATGGAATGATACTCAACTGTTCCTGATTCTGCAGAACAGAACCATACTCAACTGTTCCTGATTCTGCAGAACAGAACCATACTCAACTGTTCCTGATTCTGCAGAACAGAACCATACTCAACTGTTCCTGATTCTGCAAAAAGGAACTATACTCAACTGTTCCTGATTCTGCAGAAAGGAACTATACTCAACTGTTCCTGATTCTGCAGAACAGAACCATACTCAACTGTTCCTATGTAAGTCTTTCGGCTTTTCCTGGTTGGGGGTTGCCACAGTGGAACTCCGGTCCGCTAATGATTGGCAGTGGATTTTTATGGTGCCAAGTTGCCAGCCTGACGCCCAACCTTCAAAGAAGTCACACCTATTCATGCACGTACCTACCTGCATGTCTTCAGACATCACTCAACTGCGGGGAGGACATGCAGACTCTACACATAAGGTGCTCCAGCCGAGAATCGAACAGGAGAACCTCTTGCTGTGAGGTGACAACTCTAACCGCTGCACTGATTCTGCAGAACGGAACCATACTAAACTGTTCCTGATTCTGCAGAATATGAACCATACTCAACTGTTCCTGATTCTGCAGAACTTCTCTGATTTTGTCTTTGAATTTTCCCCCTTTCCCTAATATTTCTGGTACATCACTAAGGATTACAGAATGTCAATAATGCCAGACATTAGAATTTCATTCTTCTTAATGTTGAGAAAATGCATGCAGATGTAAAACCTGTTCTATTAACATTTAACATGAATTACAGTAATGTTTTAAGAAAGTGTTTCTGATTTTGCTGCCAGACCCCCAATGTTTTTTGTCTATGTCCAGATTTTGTGAGCTAAGAAACTGAGGTATTGAGAGAACAATTCATCTCAACTGTCACTGAATTTGCCTCATATTTTTTGCTTTAACCCTGAATTTCTGTAAATTCCCTGAGGATTACAGACAAGTGAGCAATGCAGGACATTAGAATGTCATACTTTTTATTGTTCTCAAAATGCATGTTAATGTAAAACCTGCTGCTCCATTTACTTTTTAAGGTTAGTTGGATTAATATTTAAAAGTTGTTCATGGTTTTGTACCATCATTTGTTTTAGACATACCCAGATGTAGACAATTCCTTTATTTATAAGCTGTGCAATACAGAAGGATTTTCTTATAACAATAGACACATGTTAGGGGTGGCACAGTGGCACAGCGGTTAGTTTTGTCACCTCACAGCAAGAGGTTCTCCAGTTTGTTTCTCAGCTGGGGTGCCTTCTGTGTGGAGTCGGCATGTCCTCCCTGTCTTTGAGTGGGTTTCCTCTGGGTGCTCCATATTCCAAAGACATGCGGTAGGTAGACTGGACTCTCTAAATTGGCCATAGGTGTGTGTTATGGAAGAACAGCCACAGCACGGCTAGCCACTTGGTGGTGTGAATACCGGCTCTAGATGATTGTCACTACTGAAGTGACACCCTAGCCCCATGTGCAAAAGTGGGAAAAGGGGTTGTGGATAGATGGATGGATGGATGGATGGATGGATGGATGGATGGATGGATGGATGGATGGATGGAATAGACCCATGCTGGTCAAAAGTTAGGTTGCTGTCTACATAAGTTCCCAAATCCTGAACAACTGGCTCAACCATTTGGGTTGTATTGTCAATGTGGTGGTATGCAGACTTCCCAAAGGATACAATAAAGCATTTTTTGACTTTTAGTTACAGACCCTAATTTTGATACCAGTTATTTATTTGAGACAAACCTTCCTGCAGGATGGCTAAGTCATTTGGGGATTAAATTACCGCTCCCAGCTTGCAATCATCTGCAAAATTAGTCAGTCAGAGCCATTTGCTATTGGCCTTTACTTCAGAAAAGTAGATGCCAAAATGGGAGGGGTCCCAGCACAGAACCCTGGAGGAATCCACTTGTGTCTGGTCTCTTTGTGGAGGTTACTTCTCCTGTTTTTATTATCTGCGTCCTAGCTGTGAGCCAGTTGGCAATCCAGCAGGTGGCATAGGGATATATTTCCAGTTTATTTAGCATTTCTATTATGTCTGAGTGGGAAATTGTGTTAAAAGCGTTGGCCAGGTCAAGGTATGCAGCATGTACTATTTTGCCTTTATCCATTGTTCTGGTGACCTTTTCAAAAAGGTCCTCCAGGTTGAATAAGCATGATTTGCCCAAGACGAATCTGAACTGAGTTGGGCCCAGTGTTTGTAGGCTCTCTATGCCCTTATTGATTAATTCCATGACAAGTCTTTCCATGGATTTGCATATGAAGCTAGTAAGACTTATGGGTCGGTGGAAGGTCCTCCCTTATGCAGGGGAATGATTGTAGCTGCTCTCCATTCACTTGGTACAAAACCTGTATGGAGGTTGAGGTTGAACAGTGTTGTTAGGGGTGTGGCTAAGTTGTGCTTCATGCTATTTAAGATGCATGCAGGGATACTGTCAGGACCCACTGATGCAGTATTTTTAGCTTTTGATAGCACTTTTAGGACCTGGCCTTGTGTGGTAGCTGGAAGTTAGCCAGTTTCAGGTATATCTTGAAGAACAGATGAAGGGGAGAGAGGGGTAGAGTTAGAGCTAAATTTAACAGCCAGCCACCCAGTAGGTTCGCTATATCTTCAGCCTCAGCGTAGGAAACATCGTTAACAATCAGCTCAGTGCCTTGGTGCAATGTGCTTTTGAGATTACGAGCATAACTAAAAGATGCCTTGTGATTGTCTTTGGCTTGGGTAGCTATTTTAGCCTCAGACTTGGCTTTGATGGATTTTATTAAGCTTCTGAATTGTTTGTTCATTTTGGTGACAAGGGCTCTAACGTTCGGGAATCATGACATTATTTGATTAACTTGTTTTACCTGTACTCTACCTGTATGAATCTCTGCATGAATTGCACATGATTTGTATGATTCAGAATTATTACAAGAACTAGATGATGTTTACATATGATCAACGCTAACTATTCTTTGAGGTACTGGTCTTTGTACTAGTTTATCACATTCCACAGACTGTGTTAATTCATGTACTTAATATGCAAATTACTTTTAAAAAAAGTTTTCTGTCACTGCAGTTATAATTGCTCAAAACACTACTCTTACCTCTGTCCGTACTACATCCCCGTGAAGAAAGATCTTTTATACTAGTTCAGGTTTCATCTTCTTCAAAAAAATACTTGTTTTTCTCATTGCTTATATTTTGCTTGTAATATACGTTCATGCATGTTTATTTATATAATGTACTAATTGTTTTATTTTTTCTTTTCTCTGTGTTTTTATGGTGCATACTTCAGTGCTCTATTTGCCTCCTTACTTGATCTGTATATCTTGAACATGCTCCAGTCTGAACCTTTCAGTCCTTTTTACTCAGAGGTTGTGCCTAAAATTATAAAATAAATATTTTTTAAATTAGCGTTTTATTTTTGCAAAATCCCTGTTTTGGATTTATTTGGCTGCACTTAGAATTCGCATCTTACAGGATGAACTGAGTTTCAGTTTCTCTTTACTAATATAAATGCATCCTCAAGAATATATTCCACAATACATCAAGGATAATTACACAGAAAGGATCATGCTGCAGATAAAAGTGTAGTAGTTTCGGGCTGTTGTTGATTCATTTTATCTTTTTTCAGCTGTACAGCATCTGTTTTGTATTTTAGCTGTACTATTTATTTTCTAAAAGCAATGCTTTATTTAATGCCACTGAGCCTGCTTTATCAGTTTTTTTTCAGATTATATCTGTGTTTCTTGGCATTACTTTTATCACCAATACCACACTGTCAGTAGAGTGGTAAATTACACAGAACGTACTAGAAGAAAAGAAACCACAAGCAAGGAAAAATAAAGGGTGTTTCAAGGGATATGAAAACAATTTAAAGTAACATTTAAGCTCAAATATTTATTTCAGCTTGCATTTATGTAAACATACTGCCTATGCATTTTCCAGCAAAGTAATATTACCTTTTTTAACATGTTTTCTTTCCCATGGTTTTCAGTAATTCTTTGTAAATGATCCAAAGTTGCTATGACAAGCATGCAACAGTACTTCTTCAGTTTGTGATGTCACGCTGCTATTAACTGTAACCAGTCCTTATAAAACCATGAACGCAGTGAAAGGAAGGCATATCTAGTTATTTGTTTAACGAGGATCGTTGGATGACTTGATGCTGACACTTTAAACAGATGATGCATTAGGTCACTGGCAAATGACATCAATGCAAAATGCATTTCATCACTATTACAACAGACTACCTTTGATGTCAGATGAAGTACAGAAATGTAACTATAAGGACATGTAGACCTGTGGTTAGAATGGATCAATATATTTGCTTAAATTGATGAAATTGAGGAGCTGTACAAAATAAGAAGTTTTTTTTCTAGTGGAGATGCAGCAAGGATGAGAAATGTAAATAGATGTATAAATTATTTGTTTCAGGATGCAAGCAAACATAAAAAAACAGCATGAAAAGCAATGTGAAAACTATACAGATGTAATTATTTTCTTATAAAGTTGCAGCAAAATATAGAATATAAAGAAACTATACACATAAACTGCAAATTGTAGGCAGCTACATACAAGTAACATTTAAGCTAAAATATTTATTTTGGCTTGTATTTATACAAACACACACACACACACACACACACACACACACACACACACACACACACACACACACACACACACACACACACACACACACACACACTTTCTCTCTCTATATCATTTTCTCCCTCTCTTTAACAGTGCCATGTGCTTCTTATTCAGTATTCCTCTCACTTTCACTTAATACATTACTTTATGTAGCTGGATCTTTCCATAAAATCTACTATATGAAATTTGAGTTTTGATTCACAATTAAGGAAGCAGGAAACTTATGACCTGACGCAGAGAAGTGGAAGGTTGCTAAAAAGGGCTCAGCTGACATCACATCTTCTAGAGCTGACTCACTCCAAGACATCCTTCCAGCAGCTTATAGTCCTAAGGTTTTGTCAACAGCCTCTCTGGGGCATAGCTCATGACATTCCTTTATCATGCCATATGGACATAAGCCATACAAAAGGTAGGTTTATGAAACATTTCTGTTGCATAGGTGTTACCAAAGATGTAAGAGGGTACTTAAGGGCATACAGGTAATGCCAAAGACTGGTAAAACCAAGGCCGCCTGGTGTCTTTGTCTTTTATTGTGGAACCATTTCAAAAGGTGGCCATAGACACTGTGAGGCCTCTATGTACCCCAAATACAATGGGTAAGAGGCATATCCTGTTGGTGGTGGATTACACTAGCAGGTACGCAGAGGTGTTGGCTTTGTCCTCTGTCAAAGTGGAGAAAGTGGAAATGGTCTGTTAGAAACTTTCATCTGAGTAACATTGCCTGAATGTGTATAGGTATTTAGATTGTTCTGCCAACAACACAACCCAGATCATTAGCCCATTTTGTTTCTGTACATGCTTGTTATGACTTGTGGAGAGGGTGTGGAGTACATAACTTATATAGTGGCCAATACTGTTCCGTAAACAATTCCTATGGTTACCCATGTACATTCCCCAATAGCAGGGTGGAGCTGTGTGACTGGTGTTATGTTTTCTAGAAAAACCAAGAGTCAGAACTTCATGTGGGTATTTTAGTAACGATAGTTACGATACCTTGCCATGATAGGAAACAATTAGACATTATGATTAAAAATCTTGCAAAAAAAAAAAAAAAGACTAATTGCCTAACTGCAAGCTGTATAGGACCAGTTCTTGAGCATAATACTTTTTGTCTCTTTACTAAGGGCCATCTTAGCAGTCTTGAGACACTACAAAGGAGGTTCACTAAGAAAATAGTATAAGTAAAAGAAGTGATTTGAAAGAACAGATGTAAATATCTTAATTTAAATACTTTGTATTATCAATACACAAGAGGAATACTCCTATTAGCATGAAATATATTTTATGGTGTAACTTTACAAGCAATTTTTGAAACAGACCTGTGTTATGGTGTATTGAGGTTTAGAAATGATGATTTAAAGTTTCACATGAAGCCATTCAAACCAAGATTAAGGCCATCTTTCATAACTTTACAGATATCAGGACACTGGAATTAGTTTCCTGCATGGATTAGATCTTTGTGTAATTTACACAGAATCATAACAATTGGATTGGTAAATTCGTATTTCATCCTAATTTAAGATAATCAGTGTTCTTTGATGGTCTTCAACTTCAGCACTGTAAATGAGCTCATGAACATATGAACCTTGATCTTTATAGGTATAGGAAGGTGACCACAACTTATTGCTATAGATTTTGGCTGCGGGCAGCACATGTCCACCAAGGCCAACAGGATGTCCCAATCAACTCTAAAGTGACTGATAATCTTCTGGCTGACGGAGTTATGGTATGTTACCCACTGGCAGTATAATTTCTGTTGCTGACAAATGCTACATGTCACATACTAAAGTTTCACATGAAGCCATTCAAACCAAGATTAAGGCCATCTTTCATAACTTTACAGATATCAGGACACTGGAATTAGTTTCCTGCATGGATTAGATCTTTGTGTAATTTACACAGAATCATAACAATTGGATTGGTAAATTCGTATTTCATCCTAATTTAAGATAATCAGTGTTCTTTGATGGTCTTCAACTTCAGCACTGTAAATGAGCTCATGAATATATGAACCTTGATCTTTATAGGTATAGGAAGGTGACCACAACTTATTGCTATAGATTTTGGCTTAATAAATGATGTGTACACCCAATACTGTTAATCCTATATTCTTGCTGTTTGCATCTCTTGATGATTTTGGCATGCTTTACTATGCAATTATGTACACAGTGCTGCACAAATTCCCACACAAATGAGGATTATCATGACTCTGTTCAACTTTCCTACATCTGAACATCATTAAGGCATCATTTCCCTGATGAGTTTCACTTGCATGTAATTATACATTCCTCTATATATTTATTTTGTGACATGCTTGTACTGCACCCCCTGCTGGTTACCGCACCCCCTGCTGATTAAATATACAAATTCTAAGATCGCACAATACCGGGTAAAGGATATATTCCCAGACCCCGGTATTATAATGAACTCTCACAGAAGTTGACAGCTTTTCTGTTGATGAAATTAGCCAGGCAGGAAAGCTGTTGACTTCAACGGCAGTTGATTAATTTAAGTGGAAAACACACACACACACACACACACACACACACACACACACACACACACACACACACACACACACACACACACACACACACACACACACACACACACACACACCCTGATATTTCATTCTTATGCTTTTACACAGAGGCTGTGCCCCCCAAACCCACCTGATTATTATCCCCTCCAGGGTCATAGCAACATAGCAACTGTGGGGAAATGAAAGTTTCAGTCTTCAATCTCACATAATAATACAACCCATCTAATATAAATGTAAACATGCAGTTAACCTTTCAAAGACTGCAAAACAAAAAAGCACTAGCACATGTGTGTGTTTGCTCTTCTTCACATACTAATAACTGACATACAGTCAACAATTGTAGATACAGACACACACACACACACACACACACACACACACACACACACACACACACACACACACACACACACACACACACACACACACACACACACATATATATGTGTGCTCCAGGGATCTAAACCTCACCAAAACAACAAATAGGATGTGCTGGAGGGATAGAGTCCTGTCCCAGAGACTTCCCATGCTCTGGAACAAGATTCCAATCTACATTAGGCAGAGCTCCTTGCTAACCCTCTTCAAGAGAAACCTTGACGAGTGAATGGAAAACAGAAAGTTTACTCCAGGGAGCACTTCAATGGCTTTGCTGGACAGAGGCACAGATAGCCTAGTATCTACCTATGAACCTATGAACCTATATATATATATATATATATATATATATATATATATATATATATATATATATATATACACACACACACACACACACACACACACACACACACACACACACACACACACACACACACATAAATAAATAAATATGCATAGAAAAAACACACACACCTTCTGAACAGTTATACACAGTGGTGAGAGTTGACACAGCCTCTCTTCCCTAGAGATCTACCCTCTTTTTCCCACCCCACACTGCTGTCCTTTTATCTGCCATTTCATAGATTAGTGCTAGGCTAACTGCCCTCATGGGCCATTTTTTTAAGCTTAGCCAATCACCCCATGTGAGAATCAAACCCTGCACCTTGTGTTTCTAAGGTAAGCACCTTAACCATTATGCCAGCATCTCGCAGCCACACTGCTGTTAACACTTATTAGCTCCATTTACTACCTGTACTCCTACCAGCATATCCATTCTTCCCTTTCTTCCTCTCCAAAATGGCATCTAGAAATACTGAGTCTTGGTAGCCTCCTTCCCAGAAGTACACTGTCCAATCCCATGGCTTCCTTTCAATGTCTGAGGAAGTTCCTGTCTAGGACTGTGGTGATGTAGGTGTATTCTTCTGGTTAGCTCTCTGGTTCAGCCTAAGGCCTTAGAAACTCTGAAGCCTTGTATATCACATTTCTGTGGGTAGATCACAATGTATGGCTAGGAGACTCCCTCTCAGCATCTCTGGCAGAAGTGACACTGTTACTGGGCTGCACGTGCTCTGGCCCAGAGCTTTCCAGAGAATGGTTGATCCCCTCATGCACCTGCTTTTTTTCTGATTTAACTGGCTTCTCCTACTCAAACAGGTGACTGTCCCTGATCGGCCATTTCTCTTGTGGTTTGGATATACAGTAGAGAGTCGATTATCCAAACTAACTGAAACCTAGGGTAGTTTGGATAGTCAAACTGTTTGGATAATCAAACATATAATTGAACAGGATAAAAAACTTCTAAAATCTTGTTTTTTTCTGCATGCAGGGAATACACTTTTCAACCATTCAGTGATTCCAGTGGAAAATAAAGAATATTTTTCCACACACAAGCAAGGTACAAACTCAAAAAATATGCACAAGTGAAAACGTATAATATTTATATATTCAGACTTTATGATTTTTCCTACCTGAAAACTTTGGAAGGCTGCATTCAGATAATTGATGTTTCAGATAATAGACGTTCAGATAATTGACTCTGCTGTAAGAGAGTGGTCTGATCACAGTGCCCTAGTCTAAATGTCTTGGTTCCCATTACTCATTACAAATATGAATAGCATTTCTGTAACTCAGGCTTAATAAATGTAAAATGTAAGAGTCAGAAAAAAGTCCATAAAGGTAGATGATTATATTTTTTATACCCATGGTTGGGACTGTCTCCTTTATGTCTTTTCTATTTTATAGATGTTGTCAAAAATCTGGCCCATGATGTGATTTTGGTTAAATAATTTTCTTAGTTTTTGGAATTGTGGAAAATTTGCATGACTGGACCCAGTGAAACTCAAGAGGTAAGGAGCCAAACAAGACGTATGGGTTAATTTCAGAAAAAAAAATCTTTTCATGAGTCTCAGAATTGCCTGAAGCCTGAACAAACTGATTTTCTGAAATAAAGTTAGAAAAAGACTCCACTCTGTCTGATAAATTATATTAGTATACCTGTTTTAGGTGAAGAGGAGCTGTGCCCCTCCCCCTCGTGGCTAGATAGTGATGAAGAAAGAGAATAACTAGTGGACCTTCATATCTGTCACCTTAACTTTAACAAAGTGCAGTGGGAAGGCCCTACAGTTAGAAAAGCAAGGAAAATGTCTAGATGAACAATGAGGAAGCCATGTCCTACAAATCCTAACAGAACGTATCAGAACCATAGCTAAGTTACTTGGTACCTTGTGCAGCTCCTGATCTGGCACCCCCTCAACTCCAAGATAAGGAGGATGGAAAAAAAAAAAGAAAAAAGTTATTCTACTCTGAAAGTGAAAAGCAGTAAACTGCTTGTACAAGTGTAACAACTGTCTTGGTACAGTTAAGTTACCACTCATGCAACACAAATGTGCATTTCTGAATGCTGGTACTGCACATTTGCAACACTGGCATTTGCTGATCATGCCCGTAACACCTTGTGGCTGGGGTAGACACCCCCTTCACAGTTACCCTAGATATACCTCTGGTACGTATCCACGCTTTGAGCTTGCCACTGTCCCTCACTACCAAGAGGAGAAAAAGAGGACCAATACAGTGAAGCAAATACTGGTGTCTCTGCTGTTTAGAAAGACTTAGTGAAGTTAGCCCACAACCATGTTTTGGGGTAGACATTTATATATAGAGAAAACTACAGAAAGAGATAGATAGAATACTGGGGAAGTCTTACTGGCCTGATATCTCTTCAGCTATTGAAAAATATTGTTCCTGATGCCCTGAGTGCCAAAGGGCAGCTCCAAACTCTGGCTGCTGGTGCTCATTAGTACCACTGACCATCACCAAGGTACTTTTTGAAAAAATAACTATGTATGTAGTGGGACCCTTAGTCAAGACTGCAAAAAAGCATCTATATGTATATATATACATATATATATATATATATATATATATATATATATATATATATATATATATACATACATATAAATACATATACATAAATATAAATAAATATATATATATATACATAGATATATATATATATATATATATATATATATACACACACACACACACACATACACACATATATATATATATATATATATATATATATATATATATATGCATATTTTTTTGGGGGGGTATTGGATTATGTCACCCATTTCTTTTGAAAGCTATAGCTAAAAAGGTTACTGCTTCTGTTTTCTACGTATTCCTTTCATGAAACAAGCTACAGAAAGGACTGCCTTCCAACCCCAGAACACCTGTTTCAGTGTAGGGTATTACCTTTTGGTCACCATGAGGCTCCCCACCATTTTCTTACTGGCTGATGGCAGATTTTGTGACCCAGTCCAATATGCACCATGCTGCTATAGATATATATATATATATATATATATATATATATATATATATATATATATATATATATATATATATATATAGACAATGTTGTGTTTTACATTGAAGACTGTGGCAGTCACCTGCTCAAGTACAAGCTACTCTGGCTACCTTATAAATGACAGGCTTAATAGCCTGTCAGTCCAAATGTAAAATAGATATGGAAGAGGCCAGATACATAGGCTTCATAATTGGATGGGGAGTCTGAGACTCCATAACAGGAAAAAGAAGAGGCTGTACAAAAGTAGTCCCACCCATTTACCTGCAGAAAATATAAAAGCCCTTCTATGCATAGTCATGTATTAATGCAAACTCATTCTGACCTTCTGGGATCTGACTTACCCCTTAACAGAACCCATTTAGGTCCAGTCATCTCAGATTGTTAAGCAGAGTGAGGATGCTGAAAAGGCATTCATGAGTTCAAAAACTGCACTTTGCTGATAGTCAGAGCTTCTAACCGCTGATTTTTCTAAGCCATTTCGGTTCATACTAATACCTTGGATGTGAGCTTAGAAGTGTTCTTATCACAGGAATACCAGGGTAAGAAGTACTCATTGGGTTTTTGAGCCAAAAGCATACCCCCTGGAACAAGGAATACTTTGCAGGTCTGTGGGTATTTACTTCCCTTTGGTACTTCTTACTGGGCACCATTTTACAATAGTCACAGCTCACTGCCCACTTCAGTGAGTGGTTTTCTTGCCACTGGGATAAGGATGCTAGACTTTCACGGTGGCACCTGGGGTTTGAGGGTTCACCATCATTTCAATTTTCTGTTCTGTACCACTTGGGCTGCCTTGGTAATGCAGCCAGGCTATCTGGGGTGCACACCATGTTGGCAACAGTTACTCAGCTCCCTGGGTCTGTGCTTTGGGCAGGGGGGGTATCATGTGATTTCTTGCATGGTTGGTCAGTATGAGGACAGTAATTCAGCAGACACTAGTAAGAAATTTTATGCACTGAGATCCCTGAGTTATCTGGGCAACAATGGGTTAAACTCTCTGATGCATCAGGGCAGGGCAGTGCTATGTTACCTTAACCCTGTCCCGTGTTTTAAGACATGGATGAATTTACAGTAGTACAAGGAATGGTGCAGAAACAAAAATCTTGTGGAATTGCTTGTTATGGAATGAAATTAATCAGCTTCAGTAGGGTATAACTGCCCTGATTACTAACAGCTGTGGTAATACAGATATAATGTTTTACTGGAGATGTAAAGCGAATGGGCTCCCATGATACTGATGATGTAGCTGTAAAGACAGAGAAGAAAATGCCCTGTGAACTCCAAAGCATACTTCCTGTCAGTAGCCACATCTGTGAAACCAGGATTTCAGTCATTTAGTTGAACAGGCAATCCAAACTTCAGGTGTGTAAGGAACAGATTTACCCACAGGCTCTTCTAACCTAGGGAGACTTCAGTGCTCTCCCAGTGAGAACGCTGTTAATTAAATCAGTTTTCAGTGGTTTTTGTCTTTATGTTGTGTTTTCTCTGAATTTGAAGTTACTGCTATTAATTAAAGTTATTTTACAGTATGTGGTTCCTTTCAAGTGGTTTCTGTGCTGTGTCTAGCTATTTCTATCACTTTTGAATGGTTCTATTGTTTTTCTGGATTTTTACTGTTATCTCTGAATTTGAATTTGCAGCTATTAATTGAGTCATTTTACAGTTTGCACTGCAAGCCAGCTGCAGGAGCATAGATTCACTGCACTAGTGTGGAACCAGCTTGTAGTGCTAATGGCTTTAGCAGGGGCAGCTAGATATAAAAATAAAACAATTCACTGTGAACCAAAGCTGTTTCTGGATGTATATTTTAAATCCCATCTGGAAATTTTCTTGTTGACATAGTCACTTTAGAAAAAATAGAAAAAAATAGATGTTGCTGGAAGCTGTGAAACTGCCACACTGCTGCTTTTCAAGCATGAGTTTTCTGTGTTGTTAAGTGAACTAATCAGTATTGCTTCATTTATTCACTGTGTTTAGTCACTTTTCAAAATTACAACAAACAAAAGGTTTTGGACAGGTGTTTTGAGTCATATAGAGCTCACAGTAGTTATTCTTGTGACAGGAGTGTAACTGCCGCAGTTCTGGTGAAACATTGGGTACAACTTTACCTGTTCTTCATTGATCCTTTAATTTTTATGTTTATTTTAGATTTCAAGGCTCTGTGCACAGTGCAGTGCTATTCAAATGTCCACTCTGTAGAAGCAGGCACTTTCAGATGTAACTTTTCCTAATATAATGATCTCATCCATGCCAGTAAATAGTCTCTTTCTATGTATAGGTCTCCCTTTCTCCCTCCCCTTTGATATCTCTTTTTCTCTCACTAACCCCTTTTAATCTCTTTCTCTCCCCTTTGATCTCTCTCTCCTTGATCTATCTCTTCCCCTTTGATCTGTCTCTCTATCCCCTTTGATCTCTCTCTTTCTTTCTCCCTCTTTTGATCTCTCTCTCCCCTTTTATCTCTCTCCCCTTTTCTTCACTCTCTCTCCCCATCTGAACTCTCTCTCTCTCTCTCTATCCTTTATCTCCCCTTTGAACTCCATCTCTCCCCATTGATCTCTCTCTCCCCATTTTGATCTTTCGCTCTCTCTCCACTCTTTGATCTCTCTCTCTCTCTCTCTCTCTTCCCCCCTTTGATTTCTCTCCCCCCTTTATCTTGCTCTCTCCCCACTTTAATCTCTCTCTCCCCCTTTGATCGATCGATCTCTCTCCCCTTTTGAGCTCTCTCTCCCCTTTGATCTCTCTCTCTTCCCACTTTGATCTCTCTCTCTTTCTCTCCCACCCTTTGATCTCTCTCCCCCCTTTGATCTCTCTCTCTCTCTTTCTCTCCCTTTCATCTCTCTCTCTCTCGATCCTACTCCTATGATCTCTCTCTCTCTCTCTCTCACCCTTTTAATCTCTCTCCCCCCCTGTGGTCTCTCTTTCCCCTTTGATCTTTCTTGTTCTCACCTCTCTTTAATCTCTCTCTCTCTCTCTCTCCCCTTTGATCTCTCTTTCTCCCTGCTTTGATATCTCTCTTTCTCTCTCACCCTTTTCTCTCTGTCTCCCCCTTTGATCTCTCTCTCTCTTCCCCCTTTCATCTCTCTCCCCCCTTTGATCTCTCTCTCTGTCTCCCTGCACCTTTGATCTCTCTCTCCCCCTCCCCTTTGATCTCTCTCTGCCCCACCCCTTTGATCTCTCAGTCTCTCTCCCCCACCCCTTTGATCTCTCTCTCCCTCTCTCACCCTTTGATCTATCTTTCTCTCTCTCTACCATTTGGTCTCCCCTTTGACCCCTCTTGATCGCTCTCCCTCTCTCATCCCTTTGATCTCCCCCCTTTGATGTCTCTCCACTTTGAAATTTTCTCTCTCTCCCCTTTGATTTATTTGATCTCTCTCCCCCCTCCTTTGATCTCTTTATATCCCCTCCTTTGATCTCTTTCTTTCTCTCTCTCCCCCTTTCGATCTCTCTCTTTCTCTCCCACTTTGATCTCTCTCTTTGTCTGTCCCCTGTTAATATCTCTCACTCTCTCTCTCCTCCCTTTGATCTCTCTGTATCTTTCTCGCTCTCTTCACTCTCTTGATGTCTCTCTCTCCCCTTTGATCTATTTCTCTCTTTCTCCCTCTCCTTTGATCTCTTTCTCTCTCTTACTGTCTCTCTCCTTCTCACTCTCTCTCCCACTCTCACTCTCTCTGTCTCCTTTGATCTCTCCCTCTGTCTCTCTCTCCCCCCTTTGATCTCTTTCTTTCTTTCTCTCTCTCTCACACTCTCCCCTTTGATCTCTTTCTTTCTTTCTCTCTTTCTCTCATTTAATCTCTCTCTCTTCTCTCTTTGATCTTTCCCTCTCTTTCTCCCCTCTGATCTATTTTTTCTTTCTCTCTCCCGCTCCTTTGATCTCTTTCTCTCCCTCTCTCTCCTTTCATCTCTCTCTCTCTTTCCTCCCTTTGATATCTCTCTCTCTCCTCCTTTTGATCTCTCCCCCCTTGATCTCTCTGTCTCCCCATGTTGATCTCTCTCTCCCCTTTATCTTTCTTTCACCCCTTTGATCTCTTCCCCCTTGATCTCTCTCTCTCCCCCTTTTGATCTCTCTCTCTTTGATCTCTTTCTCCCCTTTATCTCATTCTCCTCCCTTTGATCTCTACGCCCTTGATCTCTGTCTCCCCCTTTATCTGTCTCTCTGTCTCCCTCCCCTTTGATCTCTCTCTGTCTCCCTCCCCTTTGATCTCTCTCTCCTCCTTTGATCTCCCCCTTTTGATCTCTCTCTCTTTCTCTCTCTCCCTCTTGATCTATCTTTCTCTTCCTTTGACCTCTCTCTGTCTCTTCCACCGTTTGATCTCTCTCTCTCTTGCTTCTTCTTTGATCCCCCCTTTGATCTCTCCCTCTCTCTCTATCTCTCTCCCCTTTGATCACCATGTAGCAATGATTGTCAAGAAATCCTTATACTTGGTGCACTTGATTGCCAGGAGGATATTAAAGATTGCATTGTACCCTTGTATTCAGCACAAATCAGACCAATTATAGAATATTATGCCACCATTAAGATGTAGCTCACTAGAAATATCAAAAAGATGGAAGGACCCTCGTGGTTCCTACTAAAGATGATGACAGTTTTAAAATCCCTAAGCTACTAGAAAAGACTAGAAGCAAGGTTTCCCTTTCTTGTGCCTTCGAGGCTCCTCAAAGGACACCTATTCCTTGCCTTCTGAAGAGTTAGGGACCCAGTAGTCCAGGATTTGTTGTATCATCACAAATCAAACAGTCCTACAACTACCAGAATGAGGCATGTAAACCTTCTTCAGACGATCAATGAAACATGGCATCTGGAATAGACTACTTCTCCATACAAAGCAGTATGATACACCACCTTTCTTCAAACAGGACCAGGATAACTGGATGGATGAATATAACTCCACTCTGGGCATTACTGGCCTACCCTCCTTGAGAGAGGAGGCACACTATAGGGTGGAAGTTGGCAAGGTTTACTAGCTGGAAGACTTGGTAGCCTAGATGTTTCTATGATTCTGTGAATATGTTGTTATAGTCTTCTGTTGATTAAATTATTACATTTTTTCTTTAGCCATTTTCTACAACCATCAGCCTTTCAGTCCAGCCCTTTTTTCTGCTTCAGACAGCATCCATTTATGAGCTACCATCCTCTGCACAGCTTATCAGTACTTTTTACTGGCAGTACTCCCTGATCCCTATAGCCGCCTTCTGTTGTAGACCACCATAGTGGTGTCCCAGTGACTAATATGTGCTTCCATGCATGAGTTTATTGTGGCTACTGTGCTGATGCACAGTTTTCTGGTGCATGCGTGTCTGCTGTATCCTACACTGTATACTTGCCTCTGTAGACTGTTAGTCTTCCATTAGGTCAGGCTACCTCCTTCCTCCTAGGATGTATAAGCCAGCATTGGCTACTCTTCCGTACCTCCCCATCCATCTCATTGGTGCTGTAGTCAAGGCTTACCTCCCTATGGGACATAAAGCTGGCATTGACTGCATTTGTTTTTCACTCAGAGCCTGTCAAGCTATCCTAAGGAACTAGTAGCCCTAGTGACAATACTGCCAAGACCAAAGCCCTAAGAACTCAGAGTGTCCAGGTGGTGCAGGACAGGTCTATATTAAAATCTCGAAGTCTGACAATATCGAATACGATATTGTCGAGACGAGAATACCGAAAGCGCACTACATCGAACGTTTAAATGGAAAATCTCCGTAGGGGGAGATTACCGTTTACTTCAATGTAGTGCATTCTCAAAGTTGGTATATTTAAGTAGGGGGGTGTGGGGGGTGCAGGGGTCTTGCCCCCCTGCCTACACACCATTTAGTTTTTTTTTTTTAAATTTAGTATTTTTTTGTTTTTGGTTTAGATGGTTTAAGACTTTGATCACTAAAGTTCGATCTTTAGTGATTCAAAGTTTTAAACCTTTGATATTATAATATAGACCCATGCAGGACAGCCATACCACAAAATAATCAATTGCTAACATGAAAATAAAGCAAAAGAAAACTTTATTTTGGAAGCAGTGATTCCCATGGTTACTCAAACAGTACAAGCCACTTAATAAATACATAATCTCTTAAAAATACTGATTTTCTGCTTGTTGTGCTGTCTTGGATTGAACTGAGCAGAGCAGAAAATGAATGGTTGGATGTTTATATTTTTTGCTTTGCAGCGGGAATAGACATTAACGAGAAATCCTTTTTGCAACATTAGGGGGAACATACCGAACAGGAGAGTCATTACAGGTACTCTGTGGGAACACACGACATGAGAAGGGGTGTGTGTGTGTTGTGGGTAATGCCCCATTTAGGGAATACTGCCTAGTTGAATGACTTGTTGAGAGTTAAAAACTCCAAAATCCAAGATACAAAAAACTGAGAAATTAAAACAAAAACAACTGGCAACTTCACTGAAGACTGAAGCCACAAAATGTAATGAAGCGCTTTTCATCCAAATACTTCTTTGAACTTCATCAGATACTAACATTTACAAAAATCAAGTTTAAATAGTCATGTTTAAGCATGATTAATATCAACTGGTCTCTCCATCTTAAAATTTAAAGGAACAGTAGTTAAAATAGCATTGTGAACATAATATGCATTTTCCTGTTATTTAAAACTGCCTTATTTAACAAGCAAATGAATACATTTATCACAGCAGCAATATGGTAAAAATCATATACGAAAATTGTGTAAAAATGTAAAGAGTCTCCTCATTTATCTAACCTTACATTATAAACATTTTCAAGTGAAAAATTAATAAGTAAAACATAATTTCTATAATGTTGTTACTACAGTATTTCATCTCATTAAGCTTCTCAGTTTTAAAGAGCATGTGACAGAACACATGCTCAGTCCTGGAAAGCTATAAGCTTTGAGACGAATTTGCCAGAGCAATTCCAACTTTTCTAATAATTCGGATTACTGTCCACTTGATCAACTATCCAGAATTTAAATGCATGTTCTGGATATTGTTCTATATACTTTGCTAAAGCATTGTGCAGTCTGTGTTTATTAATGCAATATATATGTTCGTATATGCGGTCTCTCATTCTACGCTCGGTTTTACCGACGTAGAATGAATTACAATTGTGACATTTAGCCACATATACGTTCATTTTGGAGTTGCAATTAACTTTTCTTCTGTTACTCAAACGTGTTGTTTATGTGCAGTGATGCACCTACATGAATGTATTTGCAATAGGGACAACTACCACATTGTTTCATACCTATTGCATATGATTGGATCTTGCACTCACCTTCAAATATATTCTTGAGTGTTCTACCCTTCCTAGTAATGAATCTTGGTTCTGTACCCGATTTGTCCACTATTAGTTTGTCCTCTAACAGAATATTCCAATTTTTTATCAGTATGTTTTTTATGTGATGATAATCAAGGTTAAAAGTAGTAATATAGCTCATTGTGAAATCAGTTTGGTTCGTACCTGTCCCAATGATTGTGTCCTGGACCTAATTTTCCATATCAAGCTGACTACCATTCATAGAATAGTCATTCAACCCAGTAGAATGTTGTATACTCAGAATGGGTATGTACACACCATTAATTCTTTTCTCCACAACTTCTTCTATTAGTTTGTCAGTCAAAGTACTCGGGTATGCTCTTTTTGTGAATAAGTTCTTCAAGAACTGGCACTCACTATGGAAGTCCTCATTTGTAGACACCATTGTGGTAGCCATCACTAATTGGCCCTTTACCATTGATCTTTTTTGGTGGCAAGGGTGTGCACTTGTATAGTGCAAGAATGTGTTTGAATACGATGGTTTCCTATAAATCTTTTTTTGGTATCTCTTTTTAACATAATTTTTGGTAAGTTGGACATCTAAGAATGCTATTTCATTTGGGTCAAAATTATATGTAAACACTAAGAAGTCTGTAGTCTCATTAAAATAATCAATGAGATTTTTTGCCTCTTCATGTTTCCCTTTTATTAGTAAAAAGATGTCATCATGAAGAGGAAAAAAGTCTCACTGATTATTTTAATGACACATTCTTGCACTATACAAGTGCAAACCCTTACCACCAAAAAAAGATTGGTGGTAAAGGGCCAATTAGTGAGGGCTGCCAGAATGGTGTCTACAGATGAAGACTTCCATAGTGAGTGCCAGTTCTTGAAGAAATTATTCACAAAAAGAGCATACCTGAGTACTTTGATTGACAAACTAATAGAAGAAGTTGTGGAGAAAAGAATTAATGGTGTGTACATACCCATTCTGAGCATACAGCACCCTTCTGGGTTGAATGATTATTCTATGAATGGTAGTCAGCTTGATATGGAAAATTAGGTCCAGGACACAATCATTGGGACAGGTACGAACCAAACTGATTTCACAATGAGCTATATTACTACTTTTAACCTTGATTATCATCACATAAAAAACATACTGATACAAAATTGGAATATTCTGTTAGAGGACAAACTAATAGAGGACAAATTGTGTACAGAACCAAGATTCATTACTAGGAAGGGTAGAACCCTCAAGAATATATTTGAAGGTGAGTGCAGGATACAGTCATATGCAATAGGGATACAACAATGTGATAGTTGCCCCTATTGCAAATACATTCATGTAGGTGCATCACTGCACATAAACAACACACATTTGAGTAACAGAAGAAAAGTTAATTGCAACTCCAAAATGAACGTATATGTGGCTAAATGTCAAAATTGTGATTCATTCTACGTCAGTAAAACCGAGCGTAGAATGAGAGACAGCATATACGAACATATATATTGCATTAATAAACACAAACTGGACAATGCTTTAGCAAAGCATATAGAACAATATCCAGAACATGCATTTAAATTCTGGATACTTGATCAAGTGGACAGTAATCCAAGAGGGGGTCCATTCACCTTATTATTAGAAAAGTTGGAATTGCTCTGGCAAATTCATCTCAATGCTTATAACTTTCCAGGACTGAGCATGTGTTCTGTCACATGCTTTTTAAAACTGAAAAGCTCAATGAGATGAAATACTGTAGTAACAACATTATAGAAATTATGTTTTACTTATTAATTTTTCACTTGAAAATGTTTATAATGTAAGGTTAGATAAATGAAGAGACTCTTTACATTTTTACACAATTTTCGTATATGATTTTCACCATATTGCTGCTGTGATAAATGTATTAATTTGCTTGTTAAATAAGGCAGTTTTAAATAACAGGAAAATGCATATTATGTTCACAATGCTATTTTAACTACTGTTCCTTTAAATTTTAAGATGGAAAGACCAGCTGATTTTAATCATGGTTAAACATGGCTATTTAAACTTGATTTTTGTAAATGTTAGTATCTGATGAAGTTCAAAGAAGTATTTGGATGAAAAGCACTTCATTAAACTTTGTGAATTCAGTCTTCAGTGAAGTTGCTAGTTGTTTTTGTTTTAATTTCTCACTTGCTCAGAGTTACATAGACTCAAACCTTGTACCTGGGTTATCAGAGGCAAGAGCCTTAGTTCTCCATACAAACTACCAGACCTCTGCTAACTTCTTTTTTTTTCCCATTTGGTAAATTTTTGAGGATTATAGTCAGGCAATGTCAGTTATTAGAGTTTTGTAGTTTTTGTGGATCATAACATACATGTTGATGCAAAATCTGTTGTTTTAACATTTTAAATGACTTAAAATAGTCTGTTCCTATCTTTCTCTAGTTTTGAAGAGCATCTCTAATTTTTTCCTCATATTTATGCCCTGTCCTTGAGCAAGTCACTTAACCAGATAGTGCTTTACAGCAAATGGAAATTTGGGCTAGGCTCCTTAATGGTCTCCAGGACTGCATGCCTATTAACTATGAACCTGTTGTCATTGTTTGCTAGGAATTCCATATTGCACAGCTGCTCTAGTTCAGGCAATGTTATGGCAATATCACCACTAACAGGCCATTTGTTTAATTCAACATAGGCAATTTATTCTTCAAGGGCAGCAGGTACTATGTTTGTAGATGATGGACTGAAATGCAAAGTTGTTTGCCAATAGCAGCCTCTGCAATAGTAATAGCTCTCTTTACTGTGGAATTATTCAGATGACTGCTATTTTTGGAGAGAGAGTGCATACTGACTTAACATACATTACCAGGTGGTTAATAATTCTCATGCTCTCATAAATACTCTTGTATTTAAACCATGCTACACATGGCTAGAGCTTAAAGCATGATGCTAGTGGTCTTTATATAATTTCATGTAGTTCATCCAAAGCTACTCATAAAGTACATGTAATTTATTTCTTTATTACAGTAAGGGGTGTACACAGTCACTAAAGTGGCTATAGGTTCAGGCAGGGGTAGAGGCCTCTGTGTGGATGAAAGTACATTATGATTTATCTGGTCATATTTAAATACTCTTTAATTTGGCTTTGCAGGCATTTTTGTGTGTGTGTGTGTGTGTGTGTGTGTGTGTGTGTGTGTGTGTGTGTGTGTGTGTGTGTGTGTGAGAGAGAGAGTTAACTGAAGTACTTTGGCTACTGTGTGGTTGTGTGAAACAAATTTGAAATATGTGATTTTGGTCATTAGTATTGTTAATTTTTTGACACAGACATCTGGGAAGGATGCAGTCAACAATGTAACTATAATTACTGTGTTTGGGGGTGTTTGTAGATAAAAAAAGACTCCCCTTCCTGAGCTGATAAAGTTAAAAAGTCATTTGAATGACTAGTATGCATTTGTATGAAACACATTGGAATAATTTACTGTGGCCATTTTTATTGTGATCAGACATGTCATGAGTGTCCGTAACTGCTGAGTATGGATATTATAATGGCAGCTGTTCAAATGGCTTTGTTTTTAGGTGGACATATTCTGAAATAAGTACTTTTCTCAATATTAGTTCATACATTTTGTTGCACTGCTTACTGGAAATTCTTCAAAACTACAAATTTAAATGTATTCCATCAAATGTTGTTATATTAAACAAAAAATGTAATTCAGAACAGGTAGGTGAATCAAAGAAGATATGCATTTATGCATTGTCCTAAGAATATGTGCAGGGGCAGTGGGGTGGGGGGGTGACATGCTTTGAAAACAATGAATGTGAGTTTCAATGCATTTTCAATGAATGGGAGTTTTATGGGGAAAGAAGTTTACTGTTGCTCATGCTAAGTCTGTTTTCAATGTCAGACTGTCTTATTTGGCAAATGGCCATCAATATCTTTGCTATAAAGTTTAAAATAGAAATTTCAAATTGAATTCAAATAAGAAAACGGTATGCACACTGACAGGTTTGAACAGTGTTTATGGTAAGTAGAGGAGAGGGAGACAGAGACAAAGATAAGTAATAGGACACTGGAATGGCTGCTGGGGGTGGGGGCTGGTCCATTACCCTGCCTAGGGCACCATTTGATCATAATCTGACCCTGCATGTGACTATTTTGTGACTGACACATACAAATGCACTCACAAAACAGTGCAGGATTCAAAGGTATAGCCCCCCTCTCCCCATGCACCCTGATACTTGTATACAACTCTGAAATTGCTGTATCTTGGATAAAAGAGGAATCTTTGGGATGCAGTGATTTTGATCATGCAAACCCCCAGTGCTCACACATTAGTGACCCCACGTTACACTGCTGGTCAGTAATGTGTCGGTCACAAGCCAGATACCCAGTACAACTGTTCTCTTTTTTTTGTGATCAGTCAACTACAGAAAAACTATTGGTACTGTTAGGGAAATTTTTTGGTAAAGTGATGTACAGGTATGGGGTTAAGACAGCGGCAAGCTTAGGCTCGGCACACAAAAGTAAAAATCAGACCTCTCAGCTGTCCCTGTTTTGGAGGAATGGTGCAGGCTTGATTTACCCCTTTTCATAATTTTCTGAATCTCCCTAATCAAATATGATTTTTGAATCTGTCTAGTAACAGAAAACCAGGCTACATGACTGTACTAGTGGCATTAATAATATAACTAAAGAGGATACATACCTTACATCTCCCTTTTTCATAATCAAAAGTAAATGACCTTGTGTGGTAAAATTTTGCAATGCTGTTCATTAAAGTCTAAAGATTTTACATTGTCTCTATGTGCATTGTTCTTTGTTTTTTTCATCAGTTTTATCACTCTTTGGATAGTGTGACAAATATATCTACACGCCACAGTTTGGAAACAGTTTACATTAACCCAAAACATAAAAAGCCATTTCCTTTACTATGTGGCAGGGATTTCTCTAAGTTGAGTGATATCTGTAACCACTGCTGTTCTGGTAGAAAGTGATTTTGCTGTGACAGATATGTGAAAGGTGAATTTGATACAAAGAAGGAAAAAGACAGGTGGGTCTACACAGCTATATGGCTTTTCTGATTGCAGCTTCACGTGCTAGGGAGCTTATTGCTTCTCACAATTTCATTTCTCCAAGTGTTTTGAGTGTCTAATACCATGATGGGAATGGACCCCATTCCTAAGTCAGGGTATGATTAGAGCTCATGAAATGAGTAGTACTTCCGTCTTTGATATTAGCTAAGAGCGCTCTTCTCAACACACACAATGTGCCCAGATTTGCGGCCTCCTGTAATTCATATGAGGGTTACATGTATTTGTAGCATATTTAAGAATGAGTGTCATTTTTTTCTTTTAGATTTGTTTCTCCTGTTACTGTTGCAACTCTCTGTGTATCTTTCTTCTACACTGCTTTTGTTTCTTTTCACATATTCTTGCATTTTATGACTGTGTGTGTGTCTCTTATCATAAGACACTGTAATCACTGGTTCATAGGTTCTTAGAAGATTACTAGGCTAATGGCCCAAGAGCCTTTACAAGCCTAGCCAATATAACCCGATTCTACCTAGTATATGGCCCTAGGGGCAGGAAGATGACATGGGTTTATGGCTATGCCTTGAGTATTTTACAGATTTCCCCTATCCATAAGGAACACAGGTGCTATCCCATGTGTGAATTTGTGATTGCTCCATCCATCAGTCCAAATTTCTCTTGTAAAGGGCCAGGAAGGGGCTCTGTTTAATGTAAATAGGAAGCCTGTTCATAAGAAGGGGCAATCTCTGAGACATATATCTGTCTTTCCAGCATGTTTTGTTTGAGTCCCTGACAAGGTTTAGATCATGAGAATGGGTGACCCTCATACTGTTTGTCTTGGGAATATGTAGCATCTCTATCAGGGGTGGATCTGTGAGTGCCTTGCAGGTCAGGCATAGGTCACCTCTTAATAGTTGGTAAGAGCCAGAGTAAAGGGAAAAGGCTTTCAGTCTATCCATGTAGGATAAGTTGTTAACACCCTGTATTTTCTTTGAGAGGAACCTCTGAGGTCACTCCAGCTGTTGTAAGCGTCTGGTCAATTACATTGCCAGTGGAGCATTATACTCAATTATTGGTCTAAGGGCTGATTACAGTGGAACTATAATTTCCCTAAATCTGGATGTCACCTTTAACTTTAGTTTAGGCTACTATCTACTGTCTACCCAGATTCCTCACCTCTGAGTCTACTCATGGGGTGTGTTGTTAATGATGTACTTAGCTGGGGTATGTGATTTCCCAAAGGGCATGATAATGCATTTCTTCACATTTAGTTTCATCCATGGATCTGATACCAATCATTTGCCTGATTTAGACCCTCCTAAAAGATACTTACATCGTTGGGGGATTCAGTGATTGCCCCCAGCTTGCAGTCACAGGCAGACTTTGTCATCCAGAGCCCTTCCACATTGGTCTTGGTGTCCGAGAAGTATATTCCAAACAGAAGGGTCCCAGCACTGAGCCCTGTAGCACAGGAATAGTAACTGGCCTCCTGCTGGAAATGGATTCACCCATTTTAACCTCATGTGCTCTGTCTGTAAGCCAACTGGCTATCCATCTAGTGATATTGTGATTTATGCACAGTTTTGTGAGTTTATTTATAATACCGGAGTGAGGAATTGTAACAAATGCCTTGGCCAGGCCAATGTAGGCAGTATGCACTGTTTTAACCTCATCCATGGCCTTAGTAACTTTTTTAAAGATGTCCTCCAAATTTAGTAGGCATGACCTGCCCTTGACAAAGTGGAATTGGGTCATGTCCAGTGTTTGAAGATTTTCTGTGTTATTATTTATCAGGACCATGATTATTCTTTCCATGGTCTTACAAATGAGACTAGTCAAGCTTATGGATCTGCAATTTCCTGGGTCAGTTGATGGTCCTCCTTTATGCAGAGGGATGATTGTAGCTGTTCTCCACTCTATCGGGATGATGCTGGTCCAGAGGCAGTGATTAAAGAGAGATCCTTTTGGGCCTGATAAGTCCTAATTTAAGGTATTTATGAGGCAACCTGGTATATCGTTGGGCCCCACTGAAGCTGTATTTTTAGCTTTAGAGGGTGCAGTGGCTACCTGTTCATTGGTGATAATTGGTTGGGCAGTGGTGGAGGATATTTCTTGGAGGTGGACTAGGGATGATGGTGAAGTGCAATTTGCGCTGAATTTATCAGCCAGAAGATTTGCTATTTCTTCTGGCTAAATATAAGAGATGCCATCTATAACTGATTCCACACATTGTTGGGTGTTGCCCTTAAGATTGCGGGCATAACTGCAAATACCTTATGGTTATCCTTTGCTTTGGAGGCTATTTTTACCCTAAAGTCTGCTTTCAGAGATTTTATTAATTCCCTGATTGTTTATACTAATGAAGGCCTTATTGCGCTGTTGTTCACATTCCCTCTTACTTCTCAACAGGATTTTCTTATTTTTGTTATATAATCTAGTAATACCAGGTGTTCACCAGTGCAGCTTGTTTTTGTGGTTTGGTCTAGGCTTATTTCAGTCTGGTACTGCCATTTCTATGCAGTTGTCTACATGGTCGTACAGGGCTTTTGTGTACACCTCTGCATAGGCCTCTGTGTCTTCTGGATTTTTGGGCACTTGGAATATAGCTATGCCAACACTTAATAGGAGGTAGTATGCATTAGAAAAGTTCTTAAAGTTTTTTGGGTTCAGTGGGGAGTCCAGTTTTACCTTTATTTCCAGGGAGACCACTTTGTGATGCGATGCTGCTGGTGAGGACATCACACATGAGGAGTGCGACACTCTCCCATATTTGTGAGTACCAGATATAGGATATTTGTTCCCCGAGTTGTAGTGCAGACCAGCTGCTCCAGGGCATTTGAAATTACAAAGCCAAGAATTCTTTGGGACTGCATGTTAGTGGGCATATATGCCTCCCAGTTAATGTAGGGGTAGTTAAAAAACAGTCATGGGTATGGTATTGGGCTGGATGGTGAATGATTCAAGTAACTTCAGGTATAATGTATGAGGTTCCTGGTTCATGGAGGGGGACCTGTACTTACCAAAAATATGGTAATGGATTTTTTCCTGGTTGGTTGGACATGGAGTAGATCAAGCCAGTTATATTGTCTGACCAGCCTTGAGGTGTGCTTATCCTTTATGTAGATAGGTACACCTCCACCTTTTACTCTTTTACGTCTAGTGGGTGAACTAAATGTATGATATGCATTGTAGCCATGCACTGTTGGAGTGCTTTTTGTGGCTTTAAACCATGTTTCAGTACTTGCAGAGAAGTCAGCATCCTCCACAGTGAGGAGAGCTTCTAGGGAGCAGTAATACTTTTAGCTTTCCTGGGCAGCTTTTATTATTTTGGAAGGTTTGACTGTTTGGCAATGTCTAAAATAGCACTACTGGGGTGGATAATGTTTTTGCCAATATCCAAAAGCCTATAGGTGATGAGTGAAGACTGTCCCTGGCAAAGTAGGGTGGCTTGATGACCATGTCGTCCCAGGCTGACAAATTCTGGAGCCCTTCAGAATGACCCCCGTTTGGGTGGAGCAATTTCAGTAAGTAATGCTACTTTTGTCTTTTTCCATAGACCACTATTTCTGGCCTTCTTGTATCTATTTTTGAACTGTTGGTATTGGGTGATCCTATGTGATATAAACTTTTTTATTCCCTATTATTCTTTGGATGCAATTTTGGTTTGTAAAATGTGGTTTAGTTGCACATATTGCCAGTTTGTTTCTGCTGAAGTAAGGTCAGATGTCCCAAAATGTGTGTTTCTGGCTGCAGATGTACACTGACATTTTACCTAATGCTGTCCATGATTTCATTGGGTCTATATTAGAACATCGAAAAGACAAAACTGCAAATGCTCACATGAGTGAAAATGCCGGGAATCGAAAGTGTGATTGTGGGGTCATGTTACAGTGAGGAGTGGGATAATTGCCCTTTCCTCACTGTAGTGCGAACTCGGAGTTGGAATATATAGTTAGCGGGGGTTGTGGGGGAGGCACAGCCCCCCACAATAGCAAGTTAGATTACCGGCATTTTCGCTTATGTGCGCAGTTGCGATTTTGTCTTTTCGGTGTTCTAATATAGACCCGAATTCATCACGGTAAAGGACAGTCAGAATGGAAGATGCCAAGTGACAACAGTGTGAGGAACAGGTCATATTTTCTGCTCACTGTAATAGGTAAACAGAACTTGTTGCAAAAAAGTACTGGGATTATCATCCTAGGTAGAAACCAGAAGTAAGCTGGGAGGTCAATGAACTGTAGCCTGCTCAGTCTATAGGAACCAACCACCATGCAGGAATGTCAGTGGGACAGCCACTAGTAATTCCAGCTGGAAGGAGAACCAGAAGGGCTGATACAGCCATAGGGGATGCACGACCGATGAGATGTAATAAACCTGTCTGCAAAGCACATGACTATAAGATTCCGGTAAGGCAAAATGAAAAAACAACATCAATAAGGAATCCTTACTGATCAGGTTTTACAGTCAGTAACAATGGTGCCAACAAGTATCAGGGTCACAGTACCAGGAGGCCTTTGAGTCTTGGCTCTTCACAAAAAGCATACAAAATAAATAACCATTTCAGTTTGTAAAATGCGAATATTACTGATGTTGGGAGAAGGTGTCACAGGCTTCTCAGAAAACTGTGAACTCACAAATGCTAATATGTAAACACTAAAAGAAATGGTCCTTACCTACTCATGTTATCTAAGAGTCCATTTAAAATATTTTTCTGACACATGCTTATAACTTTTTGGCTCCTTCATAATGCATATGTTTTCAGCTTTATCATATCTTACCACGATGACTATAATTACATCATGATATCTATAATTGCTACTATCTGTGCATCGCTTGGGTAACAGTGTTAAGCTCCCTTTGTGTAAATTACTGTTAAGGTTACCCAATACTACTTATCTGTGTTTGTATTACATTTCACTTTGCTGTAACTAGATTATGACTGAAAAGGAATCTAGTGGTCCTGTTCACCAGCTGTTAAATGAAAGAATGAATGGATTTTAACTTCTTCAGCACCTAAGATCTTTTAACTAACGGGCTGTAGAGAGGATTGTTCTTCTGCAAACCCTGTTATATGGAATTAGAATCAGAATTCTCTGTTGTTATTGCTGATAAGTCTATTAATCTACAATTCTGTGATGTAAATATTTCTTAAAGCTAAACATTGGACCCAGCACTAGTATGGAATCTGCCCCCCCCCCCCCCCGCATTACTTGTGTGAGCATATCCGTTACTGGCCTGAAATAAAATAGCATTTAGTTGCTTAGAAATGAAACGAGTATAAAATATTGCATACTGCAAATATTTAATGCGGAAGCTGTTGTTGGTGAACCTAAAAAAGAACACTAATTAGCCATCTTTAAACAAATGCAAGTTACTCTCTTAAGGTGTTTATACATCCAAACAAAAGGCAGAACTAAGCAGATGCCACAAGCTGAAATTGTTTTTATTCCTAATAATTACGGAACTTCATAAGAAGTAACAAAAACTTCATTTCTAACCTAATTAAATCATGTGATTTTTAAAATTCATTCTCCATTCTGTTGTTCGCTTACTTTGTATGCTTATTCAAAGTGTTGTTTTCATCATTCTGTTTTATGGCATATGTATATTCATGACAATTTATTTTATATGTGTTTTAAACTAGATTTTATTGCATTTGTCAGTCTTTATATATACATGTGGGAATTTCACATTGGTCTGATTTTTATACTGGTGGAATTTTTCTGTAGGGTGTATTTTACATGTTTTAGTTTCAGTTTTGTTTATGAATAATAATCCTAATATTAGGATCAAAAGGATTTAATTCAAATAAATTTATGACATCTGCCTAGGTGGGTGTGTTATTATTCCTCTGAGAGTGGAATTTTTGGTTCTAAGACGTTTATACATACCTTGATCCAGCTGTGAAATAGTGATGTTTTCGGTACGTTCATCATCATCATCACCCAAGTGTGGTATTATCACCTGGTCCACAACTTTGAACCTTCCACAGTCTTTGCTCCACTCAATTGGAACTTGCATTGCAGCTTCTCTCTCAGCACTTAAATCAAGGTCCTGCTGTGCAAGGTGGGCCCGGAGCTGTCTGATTTCAAACTACAAACCAGTGGATATTAAAATCAGTAGCATGAAAACAGAACTCATATCAAATGCTAAATAATAAGAAGAAATAGCTAAAAATAACCACACATAATCGACACTTCAGAGGTTTAACAATCTTATTGCTTTTAGTAAAAAATAAGATAATTCACATCTGCTGAATGTCTGTGACAGATAATCTAGCAATACCAGTAATTAGAAAACTGTAATCCAACTGCAAATATTGTCAGCAAAATCGGTTGCAAACAATGATTTTCTTAATTTCAGCCGCAGGTAGTGCTTCCTGTGTTCATGTGGGTTTCCTCTGGGTGCTCTGGTTTCCTCCCATATTCCAAAGACATGCAGTAGGCGGAGTGGACACTATAAAGTCTTCATAGGTGTAAGTGTGTGTGTGTGTGTGTGTGTGTGTGTGTGTGTGTGTGTGTGTGGTGTGGAAGAATGACTGCGGCAGGGCTAGCCACCTGGGAGTGTAAAAATTGGCCCTAGTGATTGCCACTCTTGAAGTGACACCCTGACCCCATGTGCACAAATGGGGGAAAAGGAGTTGTGGGTAGACTAAGGCAAGTGTGTAATGTGTCTGCATTAACGGCCTTCCAGAGTGTTCAGTGAAATTAGAAACTGCTGTAGTTAAAGGCCATTTTTCATACTATAGTTACAATAATAGGTAATGAACATAATTCACTGTTACTACATATTTCCTATTGGGACCACTGGACTGGTTGTAGGAAAAATCCTTCTTTTATAGATTAACAGTAGTACTGGCCTCAGTGCAGTCCTTGCAAATTTATTGAAATATTATATTGACAAATGACTGTATTCACTGTTATCCATAATTATCATGTACCAAACTAATTTCTATTTACAGAAAGAGTTACAGTACAACTGCATGTAATTAAGAAAGCAATAATGCTCAACAGGGTGTGTGTTAATGCCTGCTCATGGGTGTTCTGAGGCCTCTACACCACTGGAAGGGTATTATTTACAAAATTACATGCACCCTGGAGGACATTTTTATGTTTAGAGAATGGGCTATCTGTTAAATCATTTTGTATTTGTTTGTTTTTTATTAATTACTGTATATACTTTTTAAACATTTTTGATGTAAAATAGTTCCACTGCTAATGTTTCATATTTGTGTAGTATATCTAGCTGCTGTTGGAGGAAGTGTTTTACATCGAGAATATAAGTTTTATAAGTATTTAATGTCTAGAATCTCTCTCCCGTGTTTACACACACACACACACACACACACACACACACACACACACACACACACACACACACACACACACACACACACACACATAAACACAGTCATATACACACCCATGATTTGCTTTAATCTTGCACTCGCTAAACAGCAAAAGCACTGCTTAGCGAGTGTAAAATAATGTCTTGATCAATTTCACTTTCATACATGCACATAGACGTACATACAGATTTTTTTTAATCCACTAAACAGCAAAATCACTGCATAGCGAGTGTAAAATAAGGGCGTTTGTTAGCGCCATTATAGTCAGAGTTCCACGCCAGCTTAGTATGCTGCAGTGAAGCAGTGGACTTGGTTTTCAGTGGGCATTACCTGTGCATTAACACCCTGCTGTAGAACATTTGTTCTGCAATCAGAGTGACAATTTAAAAGCCGCCCATTTTCTAAATGCTCATTACTGTACTCTAAGTTACAGAAAATAAAGGAGACGGGATGAGATGATTGATTGTCATAAAGGATAGCCTGCACCTCTTGTTTCATGGGTTCCATGTACTGACTAAAGTCCTTGATGCCCCACAGTCCTTTTTTAGGCAGAGTCTGTCTGCTGGAAATCCTAACATAACAGAAAAATACAGAAAAATGCAATTAATTCCCACTCCAAATCGGACTACATCAAGGTAGTTCTTCTCAGTGTCATGCCTTAATAACAAATTGACAGATCTTGTAGTTCTCCTGCAAACTGAACATATCTATACACCTTGTAACTAAAAATTGGATCCACTGTAGAGACAGCACTTTCTCCATAACTGGGTTTTGCATGTACCATGCATTCAGGGTAACTGTAGTGCCACTTTCTTGTCTATCAGAGACCACATCACTTCTAAGCAGATTTATTTATTTGTTTATTATTTATTTGACATTTGTTAAGCATGTTAGTCTGAATGGGCAGCAGAGCCCTTTTTCAGCAGAGACCCGAGGAGAAATGCTCCACAGATAAACAAATACAAAACAAAACATCATGCAATATTAACATACAAGTGTGTATACACAGGAGAAACAGAATGCAACTTATAAATGAATATGTTAGAATACAAGAGTAGTATTGAGGGTTTAAACAGCCATGGTACATATTAAGTATATAAAATATAATACAAAAAGTTAGATTTTATCTAACAATGACCATCAGAGAGAAATTCAAGGTTGGTAGTATATCATAAAGACCTTAAATGAGCAGTTGTGGTAAAGTGTGAGAGCTAACAGGGGAAGGGGAAGAGGAGCAGGAGTAGTTTTGGTGGGAGTGGGAAAAAGGCAGGTCCAGGAATTAGTAAAGAACTTCAAAAAACTTCTAAAGAACTTAAGGAAGTTACGGTTTGTTCTTAGAGAAAGGGGAAGTTTGTTCCAGGCATTGGCGATGGAGTGGCTGTATAAAAGTTTGCCAATATCTTTACTGGGTTTGTAGATATCTTAGGAGAGTAAGGAGTGATGAGGTCCTTGAGGACAACACAGTGGGTGGATTGATTTAAGATAGTATGTGTGAGGTAGAGTTGGGGAAGAAAGAGTTGGTTATGTAGCTCAAACCATTGTATGTTTTTTAAAGCTATACAGTGATGAGATTGATAGGGAAGAATGGCAGAGAATTTGACTATTTTGTTGTAGGTGGTTTCAAGTTTAGCTAATTCCTGAGATTCCCTGAGACCCTGAGCAAATCAAATTATCAATGCATTGCTTAATATAGGGCACCCTCCATGACTCAGTGGAGCATGAAAGACTCCCAAATGTGCTCACAGAACTAGACATTATCAAAAATTATTTTATGATGGACAATTTCAACTGTCAATAACTGGTAAGCCTACACTTCTAAAGTAGGATATGCTCATCAATACCCTGACTTAATAAATGGAAATTCCCTTGAACAAATAGTAAATCAGTCAACTAAAGGTTAGAACATTCTAGGCCTTATCATGACCATCATAAATTACCCATGCACCAGTTCTTTAGTATCCACATCCATGGCTAAATCTAACCATAAATGTGTGACTTTTTCCTTTTAAAGTCTCAGATACTAACAAAATCAGCACATTTAAATTTAAGGACTTTGTATATAAACCTGTTTAAATGAGCCTTACAGCCCACAAGTACAAATGAGCTCTATAATACAGTAAAAAAACAGTCATGTAATAAATCTAAATCTTTTCCTATCAAAAATATCTCACAAATCTAAAACTAGAATGGGAAGCCAAGAGTAATTATAAATCCTTCTTTGGTGACATTAAGAAATAACAGCCAGAAAAGTATACAGTCTTTATCCAAAATGGCACCACCCAGTTTCACCCAAAAGGCATAGCTAATATTCTATTAGATTGAGTTAACTTTATCCCAAAAACATTTATCAAAACACCAAAAATCCTGGATCTCACACCCTCTAAAGAAAAACATCCTTTCTCTACTCTCTAAAACCAAAATTACAGATTTCATGGGTTCATATAATTTATTGAAATGCCTAATAAATAGTACCAACACCCCCTGGTGAAACCTTTCTAGAACCTGTTCACCCTAAGATTAGCCATAGGGTACAGCCTAAAAACATGGAGAACTGCTGATCTGATGCTCCTTCATAAATGTGGACCTACCATATACCCCTGAAATTACAGACCCATTAACCTGACTAGTCTAATTTGCAAGGCTATGGAATGCATCATATGTTTCTATAAACAATAGAATCAAAACCCTCATTCAGCTTGACCACTAGCAATTTCACTTTTATCAAGGGGAGAGCATGTCCACTCAGTTTAGTAAACTTTGAGTAGGTCACAGAGACAGTAAATAGTGGTCATTTTGTTCATACAGGTTATTTGGATCTTGCCAAGGCATATGACACCATCTCCCATGCTGGTAATATAAGTTTTCAGTTCTAAATGTTGACCTTTGTATGGAAAAGTGGATATCAAACTGTCTGAAAAAAATAAATAAAGCACAAGGGTAGCTTGTGATATACCCCAAGGTTTAATGATGGGACCTTTCCTTTTTGGTATATAATTCTCTGACCGCCAAACCACAGACCCAACCTATGGCTAACTTAATTTGCTGATGACTGCAATATGGTTGATACTGTCAAACAACCCCTGATACCATTTCATTACTATAAGAAATAACCCACACTAACTGTTGGTGTGTTGGGACAAAAAAAAAAGTTTGAATTAAATCCAAAAAAGTGCAGCATTGTCACATTTGGTAAACAAATATCTTGTCCAGAGTAGAGTATAGCCAGTACCTCACTCCAAACTGGCAAGGATGTTGGGGATTGTAATACATGGGTAGATAGCATCTCCCTTGACCACCATGTAGTATCAGTAGCCAGAAAATCCTTCCATTTAGCATAACTAATATTTAAAGGTATATCATCTAGATTAAAATAAATTATTTTCTTCTGTAGGATGCTATGATTAGACCAGTTATAGAGTACAATGCCCTCTTGTCATGTACATAGCCAGATGCAGGCAACTAGAAAAGCCCAAAAGGTTCCTACCAAAAAAGATTACTTGCCTAAAAACTATGGCTTACCAGGACATGCTTGAAGACTTGGCCCTAATGTCAGCCTCGTATAGGTTCTTATGTAGAGAGCTATGTCTGACATTTTGTGTCATTACAGACCCATTCCTCCTCAGTCTCTTACATTTTGGCAAGGCCTACAGCTCCACAAATTCCAGAGTTAAGGACTTAAATCTCCACTAACAAATAAATCTGTCCCTGCAACAAGTTTTAATTATTACCCAATGTCTACTCATCTCTGAAATTAATCACCACTTCATGTTAATCAAAGTGACATAATTGCATCATTCAAATCAAATTGGATAGTCATCCACAAATTCATCTCTAGACAAACTTGCTTTGCCCATCTAGACACTGGGGATAAAAGTTCAGGGACGGCATCAGAGAGGCACAAATTATCACTGGATTCACTTACCTTATAATTTCTTAAAGCAATAATCCACAACTGTGCATGGGTATATCAGGATTTACTCATGGTTGGTGTAGTTTGATCATGAGGGTGAAGCCCGAGTGATTAAACAAAGCCAACCATGGGTAAATCCTGTTATACCTGGAAACAGGAGTGGATTATTGCTATTATACAATAACATTATTTAATTAATTACCTTTGTTAAATAACACAATTGCATATGGGGACTTTGGCTTTCATGCTGTCTTTGCTATTCCAAGGTATTGCCCATGTGTATGGGATTTGTATTCCCACACTTGCACAGTACATCAGTGTAGGAGAAGTGATAGAGAAAACAGAATCTATTTGTAGGGACACTGCAAAATGAGGAAAATCGGGTATGTTTCTGTTTTAGTTTTACAGAACATACTTGTTTTTTCTCATATTGTGGTGTGTCCTCCAGTATATGCCAATAGAAAAGTCTGGCCACTCAATGGTACTTCAGCGGCTGGACTTTTTCTATTGGTACATGGTCAGTTTACAACAGGTATGCTGCATGAGCTGTCCAGTAGGTGTGCTCATTTTGCATAGTAATGAGCCGTTATTGTATAAAACTAGTTTCGCTTGCTTTCTCTGTGCCAGTTCTTTATCATCCCCTCCTAGTCCCAAATCCTTCTCCTTTGTCCACTGCTATAGCCAGTAATTATGCTCCCTAATCTTTTAACTTCAGTACCCTGACTACCAGCTGAAGTAACACTTCTGAGAATTCTACTTCAGTCCCCTTTCCTGGCATCTATTGTTTTGCTACTACATCATCTTTGTCCTTGGACCGACCGGTCATACCTACGTGTAGCACAGCATTCGTCCATTTTCCCTTTGTTGACTACTTTACCTTACTGGAGGCTAGCAGCTCTATAGTGCAACTCCTAAAAAGTGGAGTACAGTAGAAATAGAAACAAACTGTGAAAACCACCATTATAAATTCAAATCATATTGTTCTCTTTTGTCTCTTGACAAAATTCTTAATTTTCTCTGTGACTGAGTCTCCAGTTATGAAAACTCTCATCTCTATTGTACACTGTACTTCTTATCAGAAATCTTTCCTCCTCCACTTTTCCCTACTCTAACTGTTATGACTGTGCCAGCTTTCTGCCTCCATCCTGTGTTACATCTAATTCCTTCCCCAATCCCCAGTCCTTCTGATTGTGTCAACAGTCTGATTTCCTGCTATGCTGCATGTAATTCCTTCCCCATTCCCTTATGTTCTTCCTATAACATCTCTTTACTGTTTGTGCCTTTATCCAGCTGAGTGTCACTCCTTTTACTATGCCTGTCCTATGCTCATTGTGGTTTTGATCCCTGCATGGCTATCTCTGTCTCCTCATCATCGCTTGTTATTGTTGTCATCCACCTTGGCCACCTTCTTTTGTACTCCCTTTTCGGACTGCATCTCACATTTTCTCCTTTACCTTCCTCTGTGCCATGTCACTTGTCTACAATCCTCTGACAACCTCTGCTCGTGTTGTCTTGTTCTTTGCCTTCTTCCCTTTACCTTAACCCACCTCATCCCAATCTACTGGTCTGTCCTTTCCTTATCTACTGGTCTGTCCTTTCCTTCTCATCTTCACTCCTGCTCTGCCCTTTCTCATATTACTAGACAGTCTGCTACTGTCTCTTGCTCTCATATTTTTCTATGAAGCAACCAATTTCTTCAGCAAAGTCCAACATCCTCAGACACCCAAAAGACCTTTACCCAAACAGCTCTACCAGATCTCAAGTACCACATAAATCTCTCTCCTACTCCTCCATATTCTCATCTAGGTTGCCTTTTTCCTTTCATGCCATCCCTTTTTGAATTGATTATTCTTTCTTTCTATCTATTTAAAGTAATATTTGTGACCTGATTGGCTGAAAGGGACTAAGCGGACTTCTTAGAAAATGGTGAAGGAAAGAGTTGCTGGTGAGGTGATGTCATTTAACGGGTCTTTCTAGGAAATATAAATATTTAAGACAAGTGGTAAGAGAAACTCCATTACATGAGAAGCAAATGACACTAGAAATGTCAAGGGCTCCTATACTGAAAATTCATACATTCCAAGTATCCTCTATTCTCATTAACTGATCTGTTACTGAGGTCAAAGTCCCTGCAATCTGAAAAAAATCTACACCTTACCCTTCCATACAGAAGGCAGCTTTACCAAACTATCCAACTTTAGGCCCATTGCAATTCTATCAACTTTCTCTAAGATCTGGGAAAAATGTGTACGCAAACAAATCCTACAATACCTCATACAAGAGAAACTAATCACCCCTACCCAACATGGCTTTCTCCTGGTCATAGTACTTCTACTGCTCTCATCTCCTTCATCAACACCATTTCACAAGCCAGAGACAAGAACAAACTAGTCTTGTGCCTCTTTCTTGTCCTATCAAAAGCTTTCAACAATATCTTTCAGCCCCTCCTCCTACATAAACTCTCTGAACTCAACCTATCCACCTGTACTATCTCCTGGTTCTATAGTTACCACAGCAATTGTTTCCAATCTGTTAAATGGCTTTCTGCTATTTCAGCAGAACTCCCTATAAAGATGGGAGCTCCCCAAGGATCAATACCGGGCCCACTACTATTAAATATTTTCACCAGTCATCATCACTGGTACAATATGCTGATGACTCCACAGTCATCACCATAGCTGATACCCTCTCTGACCTACATACTACAACTCAGAGCTCCTTATTGTCTATTGAAAACCTGCTCAACCAAAACCATCAAATCTTAAAACCAAAGAAGACTATACTCTTGCTCTTTGTCCCAAAAACAGTGAATCATCTAAAACCTTCTTTCTCTATTACTTCCCACAATAACACACCCATCACAGTAGAAACTCATACCAAACTACTTGGGTTCATTATTGATGACCAGCTGAAACTTGACCTACATATACTCAGTAACATTAAGAAAACCCACCAAAAACATGGACTCCTTTACAGGAACAAAATCTTTTTATCCAGTAAAGCCAAGGCAGCCCTCTCCCATGCCTAGCTACTACCAACCTTTCTCTACAACTCTCAAATCCTCACCAACTTACAAACCACACTTCTCTCTCTAAACTAGAATCCACTTACAACATGGTGGCCAGATTTGCTGCTGAACTGCCATACTTTTCTCATCATCGCTTATCACTCAGGAAATTAACTGGCTATAGAGCTTCCCCATAACCTTCTCTGCTTCAGATAATTCACTCTGTACTGCACCAGCCCTCTTTCTGCCTCAGCATTACCTCTATTATCACCTCCTACTCCCTACCTAGAATGCTTTGGAGCTCAGAACAACATCGCCTTTCCATATACATGCCAAAGATCAACATTGGCAAAAACCTTTACAGCTATTCCCCCGCTGAGAACCGGAATAAACTTCCACTAGACATTCGAAATATTAAACCCAAACACCAATTAAAAAATGCAGTACAAAAAATGACCTAAGCAATAAAAGACTATGCCAGTGTTATCTTCCCCCAGATTGACCTTACTCCTCTCTGCCAACCAGCCTCCCTCCCTTCTCCCAACCTGTGTCACCGTACTTCCTTTCTCTTCTACTATGTTTCTCTTCATTACTCCTACATTCTAATTTCTCTACCTTGTGTCTACATTTTACTATAGCTGCTAACAGAATTTATTGTGCCTAACCAGTTCTTTCCCACTGCTGCTATTCAGCTGAACAGATGATAAAGAATGTACATTTTCTATTTGTATACCTTTTACTCTGTACTGTACCAAATGTACTTTGCTGATTTGTAGAATCTATTTGCTACTCATGTTAAACCCATCATAATTTTTTCGTTTTTTTCTACTTTCAACTTTTGTATAATTAGCTATATATTATGTTATTTATTGTAGTTATGTGAGTGTCTATGTATTTCTGGAGCTTTTCTCACCGGGTCTCCATTGAAAAAGGGTTCTGACCCAGCTGGACTAACCCAGTCAACAAATGTCAAATAACTAAATAAATAAACTTGGCAGTGTTCTATCATTACTGCAGTATTCATATCTCTGCTTCCTTGTGTTAATACAGCAAGTCGATGCATCATTTTTAACTGAGGCGTCTAGCATTATAGCACGTTAACCTTTACTTACTACTTCCTCCATTATTTCTTTCATTACACCTGCCCTGTTATTCTCCCTTACAATCATTTGTGCTTCCTCAGCTTTATCATGAGGATGCTCCTATCCCCACACCCCATTTAATTTCAAGGGGCTAGTGTTTTTCTTTTTGTTTTCCTGCAATCCATGTTTGTGAGTATTCTTCCCATCCAGATTTATATGCAGGTGGTCTGTGGCATATAGCCTCCAAATCCCCTGTATATTTCCCATTCTTTACTACACTGAATGCATGTTGACAGTGTCATGCAGTCTCTCACTGCATTCTGTAATTCGCTCTTTCCTTGCTCTGTTTACATGTAATACTTACAGTACTCCCTGAAGGCAGTGATGCTATCACCTCCCTACAACGCTTTTTCACTAGTACTGATCTCTGCTGTGCTTTGCCACAGTCTTAGCAGCTAAGATCATTTGTCCCCACGTGGAAAGTTGCAGTTAAGGTAGGAAGATGGGGATGGTTACCCGTGTGCAAGTTGGTAGGGGTCATGATAAACACTGTAGAAGAGGTGGCATTCAGACCTTGTAAGCAGTCTTTTTGATCATTTTAGTAGCCAAGATTGAGATAGCATTAACCCCCTTTTTTCCCATTTTATGGTTGAGATCATGGCTGCTAAATGCCATTCCTTCAGACAATGGCTCAATTTGTGCTACGGGTCCAAATGACAATTGATCCTTGCAATTGCAAGGCTGTGAGCAGTATCAATAATCCATTTAGGTAGCCATGACTGAATCACTACCCAGACCAGGGCCAGATCCAGCACAAAGTGACCTAGGCAGCTGCCTGGGGCCTGGTGTTTGCTGAGGGATCTGGCCATAGCAACATTTAGTTTAAAAAAAGTCCAATTTTAAAAGTCCATAAGTAGATATTTCTTTGAGAAGGAAGTCTGCTCTGCATGGCATGCATGCAGCATAATAAATTTTTGCTCTGCATGCATGGCATGCAAAGCATACTTCCTGATTTGAAAAAAGTGGACTTCACACTTACTCCATTCAAATCAGTCAGACTAACACTAAACAAAGATACACAAAATTTTTTTTTTGCAAGAATCCCATGTGGGGGAAAGAAAGAACAGAGAAAGCAGGCTTAAGATTCAAGTTAAGCTAACACTGCGAAGAGATGCTGCTTCAGGATGAGAATCATCTTACACTAATGTTTTTGCTAAACATTGGAATTCCAGGTTAGGGCATGTGTGGTGTCTGTGTCTGTGTGTAATGCCCCAGTTAGAAAGGGCTGTCAAGTTGTAACTTCTCAGAGTCAAACCCTGTACATTGCATACTAGATGAGAGATTCTCAACCCTTTATACTAACTGCCAGACCTCCTTGAGCTTTCCTTTATTTACTTTCTTTGAGCAGTCATGCTGGATTACTGTCAGTCAATATTTTTTGTGATTTACATATATGCTAATTGAGTATGAATCCCATCACATCTCTTGTAGTTTAATGGGTTGCCAGACGCATTTTTACTAAATATGAGCTTCAAGGGAAAAGAAGTTTATTGTTTCTCATGCTTTCAATATGAGAGTGTTTTGTTTTATTTTGAGAATGGCTGTCAGCATTCTTTTGTGCATTTTATATGACAGCTAAACGTCTGTGATAACGGTAATAGTAAAGAAAATTACACTGACAGGTTTGAACAGTGTCTATGGTAAATGGGGAGAGACAGCCAAGTAATGGGATATTGGAAAGGCAGGTAGGGGCCTGAATCATTACTCTGCCTAAGGCCCAATTTGTCCACACTCTGGTGCTATTGACTCTGGAGATGTATGCTGTAACAGTACAGCATTATTAATAATTCAAGTAGGTCATACCTGTACTGAGTGATGTCAGAAAGGATAGTTATTCTCAATGACATAGACATTGGAGGTAAAAAAAATGAGACATAGTTGTTTTGCAAGCATGTAACCCCCTCCCCCCAGAAACTACATAATGCTGTATACAGTACTTGTATGTTATTGAACAAAATCTGCTTAAGCACTTTTGTGTTTAATTGTTTTAATTTATTTCTTGAAATAATGAATGGATTTATTTGTTAATAGGTCTGGATTGCGTAATACTGCCCAAACATGTTGCATTTTTGTAATATATTTTGCATTATCTTATTTACAACCTTCAGCAAATTGAAATGTGTTGACATTTGTTGCATCATATAATCTGCATTATTTGGAATAGTGTTCAGAACCGTCTGCTCTTCAGCATCTGTTACATCTGTCATTGTATATTACTGTGATACAGTCTCCTCTACAGGACTGGATTGTAAAGAATTTCTGCATTTAGTTAAAAGCTGCTACTCTGGAGGACTAAAGCTGTGACTTGGTAATGAGCTGCTTGCTGTGACAAGGGTACAGGGTTTGAATGGAACAACTCACTTAGCCAGAAACTGCTTTGGAACAATTGGGAATTTGGGCTAGGCTCCTTTAAAGGTCTCCAGGACTGCATGCACAGTAAATATGACACTGTTGTTATTTGACAGCCAGTCCCTGTTGCACAGCTGATCTAGTTCACGAAATGTTATAGAAATATTTCCAGTACACCAATTTTTAACACAATATAGGCAATTTATTCTTCAAGGTTAGCAGCCACTGCATTTGTAGGTAAAGCACTGAAATGCAAAGCTGTTTGCCAGGGGCAACCACTGTATTAGTAATAGTTCTCTTCAGTGTGTAATTCAGATGACTAACATGCAAAGATTGTGTATATTGACTTAGCATATGATATCAGGTAGCTAATATTTGGTATGCTCTCATAAATACTCTTCTATTTAAACTGTTTTGTACATGGCTGGATATTATGGTATGATGTTAGTGATCTTTATACAATTTCATGTAGTTCATCCAAAGCTACCAATAAAGTACATGTAATTTATTTCTTCATGACAGAGTATAAACAGTCAAAGTGGCTATAACTGCCAGAGGGGGTGGGTGGTTCTCACTGTGGAAGAAAGTACCATATGTGCTTATCATCTTGGTCATTTTTAAACTGTCTTTAATCTGGCTTTGCAATAGTGTGTGTGTGTGTGTGTGTGTGTGTGTGTGTGTGTGTGTGTGTGTGTGTGTGTGTGTGTGTGTGTGTGTGTGTGTGTGTGTGTGTGTGTGTGTGTGTGTGTGTGTGTGTGTGTGTAATACTTTGTGTCACCCAGTAGTAGTAGTCTGTGGAACAGCAGATAACACTGTCACCTCACGTGATGAGGTTTTCTGGTTTGATTCTCGGTTGTGGTGCTTTCTCTGCAGAGTCTGCATGTCCTCATGTTCATGTGGGTTTTTTCCAGAAGCTCTGTTTTCCTCCCACATTGCAAAGACATGCTATAGGTGGATTGGATACTCTAAATTGGCCATTGATGTGAGTGTACATCTGAGTGTGTGGTATGGAAGAAAAACTGAGGCAGGGATAATCACCCAGTAGTGTGAATCTTGGCTCTAGATGATCCTCACTGTTGAGGTGATACCCTAGCGTCATGTGCAAAAATGGAGAAAAAGCATTGTGGATGCATGGAGTTAGGCTACGGTGTGATTGTATGAAACAAATTTGAAATATGTGACTTTGTTCATTTATTTTTTGACACAGATATCTGAGAAGAATGCAGTCAACAATGTAGCTATAGCCTGGTTTGGGGATGTCTTTGGATGAAAATGGCTTACCCTGCTGAGCTGATAAAAGTAAAAAAATGTGTTTGTCTGTCTTTGCCGGACTAGTGTGCACGTGTGTAAAGCAAATTGGAATACTTTAATGTAATCCTTTTTATCACAATTCAATGTGATGTGTGTGCATTCGAAAAAGTGAGTGACAATAATTGTCGAGTACAGATATTGGTTGATTATAATGACAGCAGTTTGTGGCCTTTTGTAGTTGAAATTATCTGAAACAAGTACTTTTACTTTTTACTTTTGTCATTATTGGTTATACATTTTGTTTCACTGCTTACTGAAAAAAATGTCCAAAGCTGCAAGTATAAAATTTTCTATAACATATGTTGCTGTATTAAAAAAAGAAATGCAGTTTAAAACAATCAGGAAAGTGAACAAACAACACATGCATTTATGCATGGTCCTAAAAAGGTAATCATCTGAATTGCCGGGACCCGCTTGAGTGAGTCCCGAAATACAGAAAGTGAATGGCTGAAAAAACAGACTTAATAGGTCTGAGATGCCATTTCTTGGAATATACCCTTTCCTCCAAGGCATGGCAACCTCAGAGTTGGTATATATAAGTTCAGGGGGTCTGAAGGGCTTGTCTCCCACATGGTGGGAGTGGAGGGGGGCTCGCCCCACTGCAAAAAGAAGTTTTAAGGAGAAGAATGGTTTTCAAGAGTCACTCTTCTCAGGTTTTCATCCTTTTTTTCAGTTTTTTGGCACTCAGCATTTTGAATGCCAACATTTCAATAAGAAGCCTCCTAGAAATGTGTGTGCAGGGGGGCCCATGGATTGAAAATAGCCTGAGGCCCAAAGTACACTTAATTTGTCACTGGCCAGATGCATTTTCAGTGAATATGACTTTTGATGCATTTGCAGTGAATGGGAGTTTCAAAGGAAGGTTAGTTTACTGTTTATGCTAAGTTTGTTTTCATTGTGAGGCTGTTTTGTTTAGTAAATAGACATTTTTTTATTTTTTGCTCTAAAATATTTGAAGTAAAAGTTTTAAATTACATCCAAATAATTTTAAAAGTTAAGAAAATAGTATGCATGCGGACAGGTTCAAATCAGTGTTTATGGTAAATGGGCAGAAACAGCCAAGTAATGGGACACTGGAATGGCTGTGGTTGGGGGCAGCCTATGGCCCCATTTTACGGCTCTGACCCAGACTGATCACTCTCACACATAAAAATGTACACTTTACATGTAAATTCCCTCCATGACAGATTAGTTGCCTACTGGCACACTATCTCTTCTCCTTTCCCTTTTTATACAGACCACTTTATGCTGTTGTGTCTGGATTCCTCCTTTGGGTTTTTATCCTGTTTACATCCTTCCTGTCCCACTTGGTTAGAGATTTCCCTCCACTCACAAGCATCCCAAATTCTCCCATTACTAACAACAATAGTGCCCTCCTCAACTCTTCCTCTATACCACTGGCAGCTTTTTGCTGTTTCATTTCCCTTCCATCTGCTCTTTTGTTCCACTGTTCACATCTTTATATACTTCTGTTTAAATTATCTAACAACTGCCTTTGTGTATCTAATGGATCATTACTCACCATGAATATCTGTAACACCACCATATTCTGAATGCATCAAATCTAATTCACAAATCTCTGTACTACAAAGGCTGTCAAGGAACAGTCGGACTCTTCAGCTGATATTACCCAGCCCAGTTCAAATATTAATTTATTCTCCAGTCATCACCACAACATACAACGTATGTGCACTAAGGATATTTGATTAGCAGCCCACAAACCAGATTTAGACTCTTAACCATTTTTAAGTGGTACATAGCGATTGTGCTTTAAAGCATGCGTCTTGGAACCATAGCAAGAGACTTTTACTATGATCAGAGAAGTTAGATGCCAGTGGTGGCCATCTCCAGCTTCTGTGACAGTCACACATTAGGGATTAAGGTAAAGCAAATAAAGAGAGCAGCAACAGAATTCAGAAAGATCCTATTACCAACCAAGTGACAGGAAATAGAGCTACGTTTGTGCTGTCTGCAGCTTAAAAATATTGCCCTTTGAAGCAGAAAACATTTTCAAATCTTAAGTTTACTGTGAGGGATGGTATGAAAGCCCCATGTTGAAAGTAAGGGAGATGATGCATTAATGGCTACATCAGTTGCGTATAAGAGCCATGCCTTTCTGTGAGAAGCTGGCAGTATTTTCTTTTCAAATTATGCCATTTTCAACTATATAATTTCAGTTTGTAATACACCTTTCAAAGTATGGTTAAACTTTAAATTATATAATTTCTCACTGTATGATTAAACTTTATATGATGTAATTTGTTCATTAAACATATTTTTAGTGCAGGGTGCCCCTTCTTTCATCTTCAATGCCAGCAGTATAAATTTTCCTATCATATGTTCCTCTCAGCCATTTGCCACCCAGATTTATGGTAGTGCAAGAAAAGTGGTGTACATAATCTGTACCATAGCTGCAATTTCAGTACACAGACAACTCTGGTGCAATGAAGATTATAAAATGTAGCTGCAAAAGGAGCATCAGAGATTATCTCTTGCTTGTGTGTGTAGTTGCCTTGCTGTGGCCACATTTTCTGGAAAACTAAAATGAGTGTCGCACTTCATAATGTGTGATAAATGCCAAGTATCACTACTGGAGTTAAAAGGTAGACTGCTACTATTCTTAAATGTGCTTTAAAACAATATGTGTATTGTATGTTTGCTGTGACAAAGGAAGAAGTCTGGAAATGGTAGGAGCATTCTTTCCCTGAAATACTCATGGGTAAAATATAAAACATTTACAAAACATGAGGGCTGTCTTTGACCCTTTGATGTTTCTACCTTTTTTTGCACTCAGTACTGTCACACCAAATCTTATCTCCTTATAAACCTACTTCTTCAATAAAAACATTGCTAATTTTCATGTCTGTAGTGAATGTTTGCTTCCAGGCCCCCAAAAATTATTTTTTTCAATATAGCGATCAATATATAAATATGTAAAACATGGTATAATACATACAGATTTGGCATCATATTTCATTTTTTTATATATTTTAGACAGTTGCCTCCCTTTTAAATAACTTTGACTCTTACTCTTCAGACAGACTTTGGCTCTGCATAGATGTGACAGTCGGGATCCTATTAAGTGATCGAAGTTTTGAAACTTCGAACACGGCAATATCGAACTTGTCTGTTTGAAGTTTCAAAACTTCGAAAATGGCAAAAAAAAAAAAGATGCAACAGTAAACTAACTGTTGCAAGCAGGGGAGGCAAGCCCCCCCTGCACCCCCCACTCTTTAAATATACCAACTCCGAGATCGCACTACAGTGCAGTAAAGGGAAATATTCCCTTTCCGCACTATAGTGCGGTCTCGAAGTTGGTATATTTAAAGAGCGGGGGGTGTGGGGGTTGCAGGGGGGCTTGCCCCCCTGCTTGCAACAGTTAGTTTACTGTTGCATCTTTTATTTATTTATTTTTCTGTATTCGAACTTCAGCAAGTTCTACTATATGGTTTCGACCATATAGGGTTCAAACTTGTTGAAGTTCGATAATGTAATAGGAACCCGTGACAGTCTTCATTCTTGCACATAAATGCTATTAAAATAGACTGCCATTCCTCCCAGATCCCCTTCAGTGTCTGTACATCTCTCTGACATCTGAGCCTAACTTATCTTGTGAAATTCAAGAAGTGCATTTTTTGCATATTAGAGGAGACCTGAAATCAAATATAATATCGTGTAATATAGCAATACAGTATAATAATATATCACTATCTGAATGTATGGAAATAAGTGATGTTGAAATTCCATCTTTCTAAAAATTGAAATGGTACACTGGACTGAGAAATGAAAACATAAAATAAAACATTTCAGTGATCTTTATTGTATGATTTTACTTTTACACATAAGTTTATAAATCAGAAATCTGATGCGGAAAGTGTATGTGTTTCACACTGGCTATTCCATTTTCCATAATCTAGCCTTCATCCTAAAATAACTGAATACACCAGACACACAGAAAGAGATCTGATGCTGTGCTCTCTTTTGAAGTGCCATCATTTTGGGATGACTTGTATTACTTTGTCCAGAGATCTGCAGACAAGTCCATATTTAAATAAGATGACTTTTACACTCCCATGTATTGTTTACGACAGCTGATGAAAGAGTATAACAGCAGACTGCAGATAATGATTTACTACCCCCTCACTTATCCTATTGTCTGCCTGCCTACCTATTCACCCCCACCTTTTTCCCACTTTATATTGCATCTTTTTGGTGCGTGACCTAAAAATCAATTTTAATGAAACATTTCTCATTCAGAACCATACACACAGGCAAGCATAAGTCACCTTGACCTGCTTTCCCTTCAAGTGCTTATATGAAATAAAAAATATCTACCAATAAAAGGTAAACACTTTTTTTATTGTTTATGGACTAAACAGTGAACATGAGATCATCAACGAACATTTGTCTGAAATTAGTATTTTATCTGCTGGCCATGGTGGTGCAGCGATTAGCATTGTCGCTTCACAGTAAGTGGTTCTCTGGTTTGATTCTCGGCAGGAGCACCTTCTGTGTGGAGTCTGCATGTTCTCCTTGCGGTCAAGTGAGTTTTAAAGACATGCAGATAGGTGCATGTTTGTGTGAATGTGCCTTCTGTGAAGGCTGGGTGCCAGGCTGGCAACTCAGCATTGTAAAAACTCCACCAGTGATCAATCTGCAGACCGGTGATCTGCTGTGGTGACCCCTAACGGGAGAAGCCAAAAGACATTGCTATGCAGGAGGCAAGCCCCTCTATACCTGCTAGCCACACCCTTGACACTTACTGTAATCCCTAGCAAGGTTACCATTACTCAGAGAAATGGCAAATAATTAATTTTCACAAAAAAGAAGCACTTTCCTTGCTCTTTTCTTTAGAAAGGATCATTTCTTAAACACTGTTTGGATTTTCTCTGTGCTTGTTTCTCTCTGAAGACGGTATAACTCCCATATAAAATCATGCAGTTTAATGCCATTCACACAGTCAGCCAAGAAGCTTATTTTTGTCACAGTTTAATGCAGTGCTAACCAACCACTTCTGCAGTCATGCATCATTCAAGTGCAAATTTCCATTAACTACTGCATTCCAGTGAAGGGCTAAACTTTTATATCTTAACCTGTCATTTACACTGACTGTATTTTTTTTCCTAAAACATAATCTTCCTGTAAGTTATGGTATATATAAATATGTATTCTTTCTTTATCTTGGACTTTTTCCTCCTCAAACCTTCACTGTAAATGGGCTTTAGTGAAATTAGCTGGTGACCAAGCAGAAATAAACTCCAGCTCTACATGGTTCTCTGCAGTGTGCCTGAGGTCCACTACAAAATGCCCTGTGATCAACAAGAAGGTTAACACAAATAATGACTCTGCTGCAGACTGGTAATGCTTCTGTACACTATCCCTCTCTCCCTTACCATGCTTAATACATACTTGATGTCATCATGAGGAAAGTTCTGTCCTATGCATCTCCAAGCCTTCCCAGAGCTCTCACACCTCACGCACTAATCCTCCTCCCATAGACTGCATGGCCCTAGTAATCGTTTACCTACTCTGTTACTATAGACTGCACGGCCCTAGTAATCGTTTACCTACTCTGTTACTATAGACTGATGGTTTACCTACTCTGTTACTATAGACTGCACGACCCTAGTAATGGTTTACCTACTCTGTTACTATAGACTGCATGGCCCTAGTAATGGTTTACCTACTCTGTTACTATAGACTGCATGGCCCTAGTAATGGTTTACCTACTCTGTTACTATAGACTGATGGCCCTAATAATGATTTACCTACTCTGTTAATATAGACTATGGACCTAGTAATCGTTTACCTACTCTGTTACTATAGACTGCACGGCCCTAGTAATGGTTTACCTACTCTGTTACTATAGACTGCACGGCCCTAGTAATGGTTTACCTACTCTGTTACTATAGACTGATGGCCCTAATAATGATTTACCTACTCTGTTAATATAGACTATGGACCTAGTAATCGTTTACCTACTCTGTTACTATAGACTGCACGCCCTAGTAATCATTTACCTACTCTGTTACTATAGACTGCATGGCCCTAGTAATCATTTACCTACTCTTTTACTATAGACTGTATGGTTCTAGTAATGGTTTACCGACTCTGTTACTCTGTTGATTGCTTTCAGTGGGTGATGAATAATTCCTCTTTAAACTGCTCCAGTGCTTGATGTTTTTTGCCACTTAAACCTTGAATGTCATCATGGGGATAAGTGATTGCCTATGGGTTTTACACAGCTATTAATTGCAGTGTCGGCACTACTACGTAATAGCAGCATACATGGTATAGATGCTGTTGAGAGGAAGGAAATGTCTGTCATCCATACGGTGAGGTGACTTGAAGGAAAACCATGGAGACAAAGTTGGATAATATTTCCTTTCCTGAATGGGGTAGTCAGATAAAACTTTCATTCTTGCTTCTGTCCCTAATCTTAATCTTATACTATACATTGCATGCACCTTCAGACTAATTATAAGCTGTTCAGATAAAGGCAGCTTTTCAACTGATTCAGCTTTAGCCCTCTGAGAACAGGTCATGTAATACCAGTTTGACTTACTAGCATGACAGCAGCATGTCACACGACATGTAGGATTTGTGATTTGATCTGTCTGGCTCGAGTCCCACCAGAAGTTACTTGTGGACCTGCTTTGTGAGAGAGGTGCACTGGGTACTGTTTATTTGTGCTACCCTTCTTGCTGACCATGGGGCACTTCGTTGTCAGTCGTGTCAACAGTAATCACAGCAAAAAAAAAAAATCCTTAAACTGTACCGCAACTCTCAGCATGGCTTTATATATAGCCTGTTATATGAGTCATCCATACCACAACAGATATATAATTTTTGGAACCATGCTCTAACTTCCACAGCATTAAACACCCATCAACCACATGTTACGCAACAACTCACATTCGATTACAATACAGATGTGACAGGTCACAATCGGGGATCTACACAATAATTTTTGGTTTGTATAGCAAGGTCTCTTCATTCTAACCTTTCCTGTAAAACTGTCTACTGTTCTAGGATGGGTGTGTGTGTACATAACATACATATATATGTGTGTGTGTGTGTGTGTGTGTGTGTGTGTGTGTGTGTGTGTGTGTGTGTGTGTGTGTGTGTGTGTGTGTGTATGTATGTGTATGTATATAGCTCAATATAAATCTGTGAATGCATCTATATATATATATATATATATATATATATATATATATATATATACATATATACATATATAGTTTTTGAAAAGATCTGCACTTACACATTTAGCACGTATATTAAAGTATTCATGGTAGAAGCATCTTATTTATTTATTTTTTTTTACAAAAATCTAACATTTGTCAGCTTGGAAGCATATGTCTTCTGTCTTGACTTCATTTATACATATGTGTGTAAGGGACTTATTGTTCTGGAGTTGAGTAAAATGCTCCCTTGTCAAACAGCAGTTTAGTTTGTACTTTGTGTTTCAAAGTTGCACGCATGGTGTATGTCTGGCTACCCATGAACCCATGTAAAATGCTATGAGGCAGTAGGAAAACATCTTGGCTTTGAATGCAGGGAATGGAAATCTATGCAGTGGATGATAAATGCAGAAGTCATAGAGCCCTGGCATTGCTTTCCCACGTAACGCTATAAACAAAGTCTTTGAATAACACTGTATGACAAGCATGGCTTTTATCATTTCCTAAATTGCTTTATCCTGGTAACCAGCTACCAGCAGGTTGCAGGGAATTCTATTAAAAGCCATCATGTAGTTCAGTGAGAACTCTACAGGGGAAAGTCTGATGCAGCCTGGGTCTGACAGAGACTGAAGGGTTTCCATTAAGTGCTTCTAACGGCAGAACATCAATGCATAATGGTAACATTCTGGAGTGCAGCTCTTTTGATAGCTGTTAAAAAAACAAGAATAATGACAGTATAGTTTTACTTGTAAAAAGTTTGAACTCTGACCTGATTATACATAGTAGAGTCAAATCTCTTTGAGACTTTTTCTTGAAACATTTTAAAGGCATATGATTTCTCATATGCTTGAATGCCCTGAACTGAAACAGATGCATACTCCATGGACACATCGGTGCTGTATGCGTAAGGCTGAAGCCTCTAGAGCTGCTCATCTCAACAAGTACCTACATTTGCTTTATCAGAAAAACGCTTATTGTTAGACTTATTAAAAAAGAATCTGAAACATAAAGGATAAGTTGAGGCATGGTTTCTCCAGATCCTGAGACTTTTATTTATTTACTTACTTATTTTTAGTTGCATTGTTATATTCAATGCTACAATTCTTATCACAGATTACTGAAATAAATACAGATTATTTTTCACATTGGTGATATTTTCTATGTATTATCATATTTAGCTGAACAATCCTGGGAATGTTTTTGTTTACATGGATAAACTGAGAGCCATGCAATGTCTGACATTGAGAAGTGCACACAAAAAGTGTGTTTAAAAGGAAAACTGTGAAAATTGAAATTCACTGTTATAAAACGTTTTTCATCGGAGGCATCACTCTCCTACATTCACCAACATGGGATCTGTATCTCCTACACTATTGTTAGTTATGGATTCTGACTCCAAGATCACTACAGTTTGAAGTTAGTGGGAGATCTCCAAGATACCCATGCTTAAAGCTGGTCATGGATGTGGGTCTCTATTAGGCCAAATCAGTCTGACTGGACTAAGGCCAGCCCTATTACAAATGTACTAGACATCTGGCCGACCCACTATGTGAACGTCTTGTAGAGAAAGCAGGCAGCTTACAAGAAACATTCCATTATTAACAGCTGCAGTCCCATATATCACACTTACAACAAATCCTTTACCACCTCAGGTTGTTGGCTCTCTTTCTGATACAAGCTGTAACACATAAGAAACTTTTATCCTGATCGGTCATGTTTCAAATCATACATATTTTTTCATGTTTTCTTCATCTGGTGTGTAAGATTGTCTTCTTGACTGCAAGTACTCCACTCCATAAATCACCTTGTCGACATTATTTATTATTTATTTAATTATTTATTTCCAGTTTAATGACCGGGGAAGTCCACTGGGCCAAGCAGAGCCCATTTTCAGTGGAGGCACGGGGAGAAAAGCTCCAAAAGCAGTTAACAGAATATAATATAAGTAAAGTATGGAATATACAGTATACAAAACCATAAATATACAATTTGAAATACAGATTTATTTATTGATGTTCTCTATTTACAAGGGTTAGATCATCTGAAGTATATCAGTCGTATCACTGGCAGCCATCTGTTGTTATGCCTCTTTGTTATTCTGCATCCTCCCTCCTTAATGGTAGCATAAAGTGTTTCTGTCTGCTTTAGACATGCACAGAAAATGTCTGTAGAAAGAACAGACACAGGCATCCCTCTCAACTGTCCAGATTTTTGTCACATATTTTTGATCTGTTCCTCATAAAATTTGTGATTTTCTGGCAAATCATTCATAGGTTCATAGGATGATACTAGGCTATTGGCCTGGAGACCCTTCCTTACAAGCCTACCCAAGAATTTTGCCCATGTTCATTTAAAGTTAACATCTGTTTCCCCTATCCAGCGGGGTCACAGGTGGGATCCCAGGGGTGTATTTTCTGTTTCCCATCCAGTCGTCCAGCTTCCTCTTAAAGAGGGTTAGAGAAGTACTCTACTTGACATGGACAGGGAGTGTATTCCACAGATGGGGGAGACTTTGGGACACAAATCTATCCTGCCAACAAGTTCTATTAATGTCACAGACCAGGTTAAGGCCTTGCGTGTGGGTTGCTCGAGTGGAGTTTGTCTTACAGATATGCAGCAACTCCATCAAGGCTGGGTCTGAGATGGCCTTGTATGCCAGACACAGGTGACCTCTGAGCAGTCTGTATGAGACTGAGTAGAGGGACAGGGCTTTTAGCCTATCTGTATAGGATAGGTGTTTGAGACCCTGGACTTTCCTGGTCAGGAACCTATATGGTCTCCAACTGCTGCATGTACTTGGCAAGGTACATGCTGAAGGGGCATTGTACTCGATAATGGGTCTGATAAGGGAGGAGTACAAGGATGTTATGACCTCCTTGTTCCTGGATGAAATACTCTTATTTATGAGGTGGGCTGTGTAAAAAGCCTTCCATACAATGGAGACAATGTGGTGATCAAAAGTGAAGTTGCTATTGACCTGGGTGCCCAAGTCCCTCACAACTGATTGCTTGCTTAGTATGCTGTTATTAATGTAATAATTAGTGGGGGTGCCATTTTCCCCAAAGGGGATAATGATGCATTTCTTGGAATTCAGTTTGAGGCCATACTGATGGCACCAGTCATTAGTTTGGGTAAGGCCCTCTTGGAGGATGTTCACATCACTAGGGGAATTTAAGACAGAGCCCAGCATGCAGTCATCTGCCACAGACCACTGGTTTTGGCTTGCACCTCAGAAAAGTATATTTCAAACAGTAGAGGCCCCAAGACCAATCCTTGGGGTACACTACTCATTATGGGTCTACTGCTAGAAGTGGCTTCCCCTACTTTGCCTGAGGGGGTTCTATCAGTGAGCCAGTTAGCTACCCATCTGGTAACTTATGGGTTGATGCCTAGCTGGGAGAGTTTTATCTATTATGCCTGAGTGGGGAATAGTGTCAAAGATTTTGGCTAGGTCAAGGTAGGCAGTGTGCACTGTCTTCCCCTCATCCATGGCTTTGGTTACTGTTTCGAATAAGTCAACCAAGTTTAGCAGGTATGATCTCCCTTTGACAAAACCAATCTGTGCGGGTTCAAGCATTTGGAGTTTGCCAGTGTTCTTGTTTATAAGGTCCATGATAATGCATTCCATGGCCTTGCAGATCAGGCTAGTTAGGCTGATGGACTTATAATTATCTGGGTCAGTGGACGCTTCACCTTTGTGTAGAGGGCTGTTCTCCATTCAGCTCAGACAAAGCCAGTCCTCAGGCTTTGGCTGAATAGGGTGTCTAATGGAGCTGAGAGTTCATGCCTTAGTTCATGTAGGATACAGCCAGGGATGTTATCGGGTCCCATGGAGATTGTATTTTTTGCCTTTGAGAGGGCATTAAGGACCTGCTCCCTGGTGATGAGGGGAGGGGGGCAGGTGCTGGGGATGTCCTGGTTTACTGATGGGGAACAGAGTGGTGAAGTTTTCACTGAACCTGTCTGCCAGCAGGTTGGCTATATCTATAGGTTTTGTGTATGTGGTGTTATTGACCACCAGTTAAGAATAGATTTGGATGTTACCTTTGAGACTGCAGACATATGTGATGAAGGCTTTCTTATTGTCCTTAGTGGATTTGGCCAATATGGACTCGAAGTTAACCTTAGAGGATTTCACCAGTGACCTTATTTGCTTGTTCAGACAAAGGAGATGTTGCTTCCAACTTGGCACCTGCTCCTTTTTGATCCTAGACAGCATTTTTTCCTTTTATTATAGAGTTTGTTTATTGCTGCTGTCCACCAGACAGGTTTACTCTTCCTTGAGGAAGATGATTTGGTCATGTCAGGTACTGCTGACTTCATACAGCTATGTAGGTATTCATATAATTTTTTTGGTGTAGGCTTGGACATTAGTGCTAGTTCCAACTGAAGGGACAGTGGTTCTGAAGTTGCTTATACCTGCTCTGAGGAGATTGTAGTCAGCTTTGGAAAAGTTTTTTCATTTGACCCTGATGGGGGAGGGATCAGGGGAGATGGTGACTTCAAAATTGATTGCTTTATGGACGGATCTTACCATGGAGGATGACACTATTGGGGTGCTACTATGGCCACTTATGTTGGCTAGGACCAGGTCCAGAATATTTTCACCTCCTATAGGGGTGTCAACCAGCTGATTCAATGCATTGGTATTGATGAAGTCAAGGAATCTCTGGGCATTCATGTTTGGGCTAGAATAGGTCTTCCACTCTGTTGTTAGGTAGTTAAAGTCATCCAGGATCAGGGTAGAGGGTTGAATCTTGATGGATTCAAGTAAGTCCAGATAGGTGGAGTGGGTGTCCTGAGTCATGGTTGGGGGTCTGTAGCTAGCTATGATTTGAACAGGCGTTTTGTCAACAGTTAACTGCACTTGGAGTGTCTCCTGTGCATCATACTGTTTGACCAGTCCAGGGGTGTATATGTCTTTGATAAATATTGAAACTCCAAAAAAGAGAGACTCCAAACGGAAAGACAAAGCAGTTTTAATAACAGTTGTATGAACAGTAAATAAAAGGTTAAGCGCTTTCATTCGGGACACTCCCAGGCTTCTTCAGAACAATTCTACACTACAAAGTGCACGTATTTAAATGTAACCAGCAATCAGAACCTGCCAGTCACTGAATAATACATATTCTAAAACCCCTCCCAACCCAACACTACAGTGTTAACTCTTTAATGCTCAGGGCAAACAAATAAAATTAACACTGTGTATTAAATGCAGTGATTAAAATATATTCTTGAACAATGCTGTATTAATAAAATCTTTCACAATTTAGCAGCAGTTAATCTAAGGACACTGTTAATACTAATATAATCATTCAACCCTGGGGGTTGCCTGCATCCAGTTTAATCTGCCAGAATAACTCCATATATTCTAATCTGGCTTCCCAAGCACCACCACTGGGGTCATGTAAAACTTGTTCTATAACAAAGAACCTGAATTTGGCATTCCTGCAGTCTTTAATGTGCTTAAACAGTGAGCTAGTCTCCTTTTCTCTTACTATATCATATGAGTGTCCATATGCCTGCTTCCTTTTGGCTTTGTAGCCCTCCATTTGGGGTCTGAAAGTATGGTATGATGAGTAACCTGGTAAGGCTGAGGTGCTCTCCATAGTTTTGAACCAGGTTTCAGTGACTGCACAAATGTCAGCATCCTCCAGGGCAAGGAATGCTTGCAATGAGTGTAGTTTCATGCTAAGACTCCTAATGTTTAGCAGCACAACCTTTAAATTTCATTTAGAAGAATTTTTCATGTTCGTAATTTTGTGCTCATGACTTTGTCTAAAAAAAGGCACTATGGGGTAGGCAAGAGCCTTTGCCAGAAGCCTGAACCCCAGGGAAGACAGATGAAGGTCATCTCTGGCAAAGCATCATGGTCTGTTAATCAAGTCATCCCAGGCTTGTCAGGTACTGGATCCCCTTGGAATGACACCAGAAACTAAGTCAATTGTTAAAGTCAATCATTTTCTGTTTTTACTGAGGCATCATTCTTGCTGATGGTAGGATGCTGATTAAGGCTAGGGAAATAACTGTCTGGGACACATATTCAGCGAGGTCAGTCATGTCTCTCTCTTCATATTGTCCAGAGAGGTACATCTCAAGTCATTCACACCAACATAGACTATGACAGAGTCATAACAGTACCTGTTGTTAAGAGACTTGAGTGTGTGTGTGATATGGTGGATTCTAGCACCTGACAAGCAACTTACCATAACTTTCTCCTCATCCAGCCTGGTGAGGGACACATTTGTGTGTCTCACGATAGTCTCCTATGACTAGTATGCTGGGTTTGTGACTGGGCCTTAGAGGCTGTGAGACACAGTCTGTGTACTATGTGTGATGCTTGGTGCTGTGGGTTGTGATGTGCATGTGTGTTTTTGTTTCAGAGGTCTCTTTGGTTTGGGTATGTTTTTGTTGAGAACTCCCACATATGTAAGAGTGAGTTGCACATATGTGGGTGGTGTTAGAGGTGTGGTGCTCGTAGTGTTTGTGCAGACAACCTTCTCAGTGCCAAAAATACTGGCTTGTGACTGAGATAGCAAGGATTCTAGGTTCTTAATGTAATGCATCTCTCACATATTGTGTTCCTAGGTGGTATTTGTCTGTGTACATAAGGCAGTTGATAAACTGTCTCAGGATGCCCATATCAACCAGACTAGCAGGAGAAACCATAGGAAATTGTCCATCCATGGTTATCAGAATCTGTGGAAGACAGGTCAGGGATAGTAGAATGGGCACTATCTGTTGAGAATTTAAGTCACTAAATAATGACATGCATTTGAGATACAGACTTCATAACCCTTGGGAAATGCATGCTAATATAAAACCTGTTATTCTAGCAACTTTCTAAGCTTACAAGAGCAATATTTAAAATCTGTCCCTGATTTTTGGTCTTTGTCCCCCATTATTTTTGCATTTGTCAAGATTTTTTGCACTTGGAGGTTGAGAGGTATGGACACAGGCTACCTTGCTTTGTTGAACTACTTCTCTTTGGTGAATTTTCACTCTGGGGGTATTGTAGTAATATCTAAACAGCTTTGTGAAGGTGCTTTTTGGTTGCCTAAGGTTTAACAAATCTCTTAAAACTATAGTTTCAGTCTAATAACAAACTGGAGAGACTCTATATCTCCTTCAGCTCTGCTTGTGTTTATCATTGCCATGTATTGGCACAATACACTTGTGATGTTAAAGCCATTGCATGGGCTATGACTGTGCAAGCTTGGGTTTGGTCTTACTCATGTCAGCCTTCTGAAAATAAGTCTATTTGCTTACTATGACTATAGCTCCTATACAAAAGAAGGGAAAGTGCCAGAAATGAAAACCAGGAAAGCTGATTAGCTTTGAAAAACATGAAAATAATAAGTTTGAGTTTTGGTTTGGTGTCCATTCAGTTACTTTTTATAGGCTCATAAGAAGTTAGTAGGCATATGGTCGAGAAGACCACTGAGAGGACCTAGCCCAATTTCCCATCTGACCAGAGATACAGAACTGGCTATACTCCTGGAAAAAAAAAACAATTAGAAAGCATTTTCTACAAAAGCTTCATTTGTTCATATTTAAAATGTACTTGAACTAAAAGGTCCATTGCTCATGAATTTGAGGGATTTGGCTCAATATAAACACAGATGAATCTATTTCTCTGAATGAAATGTAATTACTTGGCATCTTTACTGGATGATAATATCAACATATTTCAAAAATTCATATTGTACCAATACCCCTGTTCAAAGTTATGTGTGTGTATGTTTATATGTATATATATATATATATATATATATATATATATATATATATATATTTATATATATGTATATATATATATATATATATATATATATACACATACACATAAATATATATATATATATATATATATATATATATATATATATATATATGTGTGGGTCTACTTCATTTGATTGAAAGACCACTTGACCTAAACCCATTTGACTGAAATTTCATTTGATCAAAAACCAGTACTCAAGGCATAAAACTGGGATTTGTCCCCCTCCCCAATGTCGTGCAACCCTGGAGTTGGTATATATAGTTAGGGGGTGGGGGGAGCGAAGCCCCCCCATCTAGTTTCCTTTAAAAGAAGAAAATAACACAAAAAGTACAGATTTTAAACGAAAATAGGTGGGGGGCTTTGCCCCCCCTGCTAACTATATATACCAACTCCAGGGTCGCACGGCATTGATGAGTGGGATAAATCCCTGTTATTTGCCTTGAATACTGGTTTTCAATCAAATGAAATTTTGATCAAATGGGTTTAGGTCAAATGGTCTTTCAATCAAATAACGTCCATATATATATATATATATATATATATATATATATATATATATATATATATATATACGTGTGTGTGTGTGTATATATAATATATATATATATATATATATATATATATATATATATATATATATATATATATATATATATATATATATATATATATATATATATATTGTACTATTTCTCTACTTCAGTGTGTATTTTTATATTAATGTATATATTTCTGTACTGACCTTTTATTTCTGTTGTACTGATTTTGTATATTGTGGAGCTTTTCTCCCTGGGCCTCCACTAAAAATGGGTTTCAAGCCCAGTGGACTTTGCCGGTCAACAAATGTCAATAAATAATAAATAATAAATAATAAAGGTGATGGACAGTGCAGAATAATGCAATAGATGCACCCTGGACTCATAACCTGAAGGATGAAGGATTGAACAGTTAGTCTGGTAGTTAGTAGCGGATTAATGCTATGAGCCTTTAATGAGGTACTTCCTGTAGTTCATGGAATGCGTCCATCTGTCTGTATTTGCCTACTTTGTAACTAAGTAAGTCACTTAACCAAACAGTTTTCTGTCAATGTGCAGTTGTGATTCATTGCTAATATTACATATCCTGTTTGTTCTGCTGCATAGATATTGTATTTTTCTGACAAATCTGCTTTGCTTTGTGATTTAGCATTTTAAACGCACCTAAGGAACATTGTTTTCACCCTGTCAGTACTACAGATATAAGTAAATTACAGTCATGTAGATTAACTGACTTAAATAAAGAGTGAAATTTATACTTGAGTATGAGGCGAAACCTCATCTTCTCACTTTATCAACTTGGTTCACTGGTGACTTGAATTTGATTAGCTGCTCAAATGCTGGTGAGGCATGGGGAACAGGAGAGAAGAAGTGAATGACTGATGGTATGCTGGTTTTCCTTGAAGGAGTACCAGTCTCTGCTTCAGAATCACCTTCACCTTTCCCCCTCCATGCTCATAAGGAGTGGTACTTGAAGGTTACATCCCTCCAGAAGGACGGACCCTCTTGCGTACATACACTGATATGCAATGCAGATGACACTAGCGAGAATGAATGAACAGCTCAATATAAAAGCACTAATGCCAGGGCCTGAGGTCTGAAGAAATTCCAGGCACTAAACAAGTCTTAAAAGCTAATAAGTGAAAGCAAGCTGAGCATTTTGAGTCTGACTTATGCTTCTTTTTTATGCAACATCAGTGTAAAGGTTTTTGTAAATATGAGAGTTTAACAGTTGATTGAAACTGTAATGACAACAAGGAGAGTTTAGCAATGGTGGCCTACATTTTCATGAAAGCAAAACTGAGGAAAAAAAGTAAATGCCTCAGCTGAGATTTGAAAAGGGTTATCTAATATATATTCATGTTCATTCCCAGCAACTTCACTGAGAAAAAAGACCGGGGTATGTGGAAATTCTTGATTTTTTTTTGGATAGTCATATGGGACAATAACTCACAAGAATGCTTCCCTTTTTCTGCAATCAGAAAACAAGGATTCATGACAGGGTGCAAGTTCAACAGAGAAGCTTTTTGGTAGGCTGAGAAATATAAGCAAGGCCATGCTTCATTTAAGAGCAATTTTTCTTTAGTAAAACATATTAAAGAAATGTATAACAACTAAAGCCAAACTGTCTAATCTCCGAATTCTCAGTAATTAACCACCAGTGAAAAGCCTTATGTCAAGTAGATTTACACAAAATTTAAAGGGTCGTTAGTATTTATTTTGCTTCCTAGGTTGCTGTAACAATCACATGCCTATGCTTCAACAAGTTACCAATTCTAACCGTATTACTGTAATTTAAACCGCTGAAGAATCTGGCTTGCATGGGCTACAGCTTGAAACCTTACCTTTAGCCTTCTCTTTGGAATGCTCCGCCACGGGTAAAACTAGTGTCTACATTGTGCTTTGTTATATACATATATAATATCTATATCTATGGTATACCAACAACTGGATGAAAGTAAAACAAAAAAGCTGGTACAGCTGATAGGAGCACAGTTGATCGCATGTACCATTTTTTTTTTCAGTGCAGGATTGTGATACAGTGGTGATCATGGAATTTTCCCATTTATCACTGTATTATGATCTCACAGTTGTCATACATAACCAAGGGTATGGGGTACAGAAAGCTATGCTCTGAGCAAAAAAATGCTTAAAGATCTTTATTTATTTGTTTATTTTTCTCTATCAGCTAATGAAGAACAGGGTATATGTGATCACTTGCCATTCAATACTGTGTTTTTTCAATTAAGGGTCGTACACCCATATATATGTATGTATCTTTAAGGGGTCTATATTACACCATTGAAAAACATAAACATTGAACACCACTCCACTGGTGCTGACACATATCCAGCGAAAATCATTTCTGAGATTTGCTAAATACTTACAGGGTAAAGACATACTTGGCCAACTACACAATTTTGCCCTTTCTTCCATTGTAGTGTGATCTCGGAGATGGTATATTTAGTTGGGGGGTGTGAAAGTGCAGGCCCCCACATGGGTGGGTTTGGTTGAGCTAGATTTAGGTCTGTTGGGTTGCAGGGCAAGTATTTGTTTGCCCTTTAAGTATTCAATGTATCGCGGAAGTGAATTTTGCTGAATACGTCTTGACGGAGTGATGTTCGATATTAAAGTTTTTCAACTCCGTTAATATAGACCCATCTTTAAGAAACTGGCACTTAGTCTAATGTATTCAAGAATTAAGAGCATATGACTTGTATTCTATTCTGGTCTGTGGTGGATTATGAAATAAAGCGTATTGCCAGTTTCATTGGCATTTGTCTTTCTCTTATTATTTTATTCATCCTTGTATAATAAATAAATATTATTCCAGAAGTGAAGAAAGCTGATGTTTTCTGGGGTACCTATTAAATGATCGAAGACGCATTCTTTCGAATGCATCTTGATCAAACCTGAAAGCACGAAAAGGCAAAATAGTGAAATGGGATATAAGCAAATTTTTTCCCTGGGAAAGAAATCGCTTGGCCACTTCCGTTACTTTGTCATTTTTGTCACTGTAATGCAATCTCCGAGTTGGTATATTTAAGTGGGGGAGGGTGGAGCATCGATTTTTTTTTTCCCTTGGAAGAAAATCGCTGTTCTAAGCATTCAAGATTGTAAGCTTTCACTTACATGGGTTCGATAAATCATCGTTTGCTTTTTTAAGCGTTCGATGATTTAACATAGACCCGTTTTTCTGTGTACCAATAGTAGGTACAAGAAACAGAAGCATAGGATCAAAGTATTTCATGTACAAAAAAAGAGTACACATTGCTAGAAACAATAAAAACACATTTTTTCCCTTTTATTTCAACTGTTGCCGCCTGATATCCTTTATATTTTAGGGAAATTTGTCATAGAAGTATAAACAATGGATGCAGAAATTTGAATATTTTTTTGCTGACTGTGATCATAATGTCATAGAAGCCTGAAAAGTTGCAGTATGATATGTCTTTTTGGCACAGTCAAGAAGACCTGAAAATATATAATACATTCAAGTCATGGAGGTACAAAAAAATATTACAGTGACTTGACAGTCACAGCAATAAAATGTCCTAAGGAGTATATTGAAGCATATGCTACTCAATTAAAGAAATGAGCAAAGAATTGTGAATTTGGTGAGTTGCGTGACTTAGTAAAAGAATAGTGTGTGGTATCGAAAATGAACTGATATGATGCATGCTATTCAACAGTACATCTGATTCTTTGAATAAAGTGATTGCTCTGTGGTCAGTGACTGAAATCCCCTTATCACCACTTAAAGAAACTCACAGAAAAACTGGATATTTGTGGAATGGCTAGTGAGATAGAAAAGATAAAACATGTAAATATTTTGTAAAAATGGCCATGCAGTGTCTCGCAAAATGAAGGTAGTAATATATCCTGCAGTGAAACCCTCATTCACCACACATGGCTATAAACATGATAAGAAAGGATTCCCTTTGATTTATAATCATGTCTGAAGAAGTGGTGGCAAAAATATATTTTCTAAAGTGTATAAAATAAAAGAAACAAGTTTACAGTTAAAACAATTGCAAGTATTAGAGCAGAATAATAGTACAGATCGTCCCCAGAAATAACTCCCTGAAAATAATCACTGTGGATTGTGTAATGCATAACAGCAGTAACAAAAACTGAGGTAGAAATATGGGAGTATAAAATCAGAACTGACAAAGTGTGAAATTTAGACTAGACTTTGGAGTACAGCATCAAGTACCATCTTATCAAATATTCAAAGCATTGAATTATAAAGACAGCAGCCTAATGCAGTCATTTAAATTGCTTACTTAGTTGTTTTTTTTTTTTTTGTAACACTGAATGGTCATTAACAGCTTATATATGCTTATGTATGAATGTAAGAAAAAGAAATGTAAAGGTTTCTTCTAGTATGTCAACACTGTGAATATTTCATCTTTATTTGGTCACTGACTTGTCCAAAACTTGGCATGGTGAAAATTTACAGCGTGAACAGAGAGTTAAAGTACAGATCACAAAATGTCTAAGCTGATTGTTTACTTTGAGTTCAAAGAGAAATATTTGTCTCAGGATTTGAGCTTTAAAGAAGGGATTTATTGTATTAAGACAAATCTTGCAGTTCAACCCATACTACATACTCCAAGGAAAGTACCAGTAGATTTGTGGACTATAATTTATACTGACTGTAGTCCGTGGAGACAATAAGTATAATTTAGGAATAGAGCCTATAGAATGGTTTAGCTGCATGGTAACTATAGTGAAGCCAAACCAAAATCATATGTGTGAAACAACATTCTCTAAGTTAGTAACAGCTTTGTGGAATGGAAGCCACCTTTCAACCTGTGAAACAGCATTTTCTAATCTTGGTTATCCCACTCCACAAAGGGGGAGCCATGACAGACCCCGGGAACTACCGCCCCATTAGCCTGACGAGCCTGGTCTGCAAGGCCATGGAATGTATCATCATGGAACTCATAAACAAAGACATTGGTAATCTCCAAACTCTGGACCCTACCCAGTTTGGATTTGTAAAAGGCAGATCATGTCTCCTAAACCTAATTGACTTCTTTGAAGCAGTCACCAAAGCCATAGATGAGGGTAAAATGGTTGACACAGCTTATCTAGATCTCGCCAAGGCTTTCAACACCATCCCCCACTCTGGAATTATAGATAAGCTCACTAAACTAGGTATAAATCCCTATGTCACAATATGGGTTGTCAACTGGCTCACGGACAGAACCTACACTGTGAAAGTAGCGGATTCCAAATCCAACTTCAGACCACTGACAAGTGGAGTACCACAGGGTTCAGTCCTGGGTCCTCTCTTGTTTGGTATCTACTTCTCTGAAGTGCAGGCTAACACAGAAGGTCTTTATTAACAAAGTTTGCAGATGACTGCAAACTAGGAGCCATAATTGAAACTCCTAACGATGTGGACAAACTACAAAAGGGCCTCACTGAGACAGATACCTGGTGTCAAAGCCATGGCCTGAAGCTCAATGCCAAAACGTGTATTGTCATCCCCTTTGGTAAAAACTCTGTACCCATGAACTACCACATAGCTGGGAGTCTACTTAATGCCAAAAATGTGATAAGAGACCTTGGGACACAGGTGGACAGTAGTCTCTCCTTTGATAATCACATCACCACAGTGGTCAGGAAATCCTTCTACTTGGCTCATCTCATCACAAAAGGATTCTCATCCAGAAAAAAAGAGGTCATTGTTCCCCTCTACTCATCACTCATTAGACCCATTATAGAGTACAATGCCCCTTTTTGTATGTACCTCACAAGACATCTACAACAACTGGAAAGACCATAGAAATACCTCACAAAGAGGATTACTGGCCTCAAACAGATGCCCTACACAGACCATCTCAAAAAACTACAGCTTTACTCCATCGCATATCAGCTACTCAGGGGCGATCTCTGCCTAACATACAAAGCTATGTCAAACCCAGAGCTGTTGGACATGCTCCACTTAAAGAAATCCCAATCCCTCTGAGCTACATGCTCTAGGGACCTAAATCTTGTCACCACAATAAACAGAACATGCTGGAGGGATAGATTCCTGTCCCAGAGACTTCCCATACTCTGGAACAGACTACCTATCTATGTCAAACAGAGCTCCTCATTAGCACTCTTCAAGAAAAATCTTAATGATTGGATGGGAAGTGGGAAATTCACCCCAGGGATCACTTCTGTGGCTCTGCTCGACAGGGGCACAGGAAAATAATTTTCTTGGGTGGCGAAAGCCAGGGTACATTTTTTGGCTAGGCTTATATAGGCCCTAGGGTCAATAGCCTAGTACCTACCTATGAACCTACCTACCCATGAACCTATATTAGCACAGATTCACAGTACTTGAATAAAGCAATTCTTCTTCTTTTGGCTTTTCCTAGTTAGGGGTTGCCACAGCGGATCACCTGTCTGCTCATGATCGGCAGTGGAGTTTTACAGTGTTGAGTTGCCAGCCCAGTGCCCAACCTTCCACAGAAGGCACACACACGCACACACTCATGCCTAGAACCAATCTAGAGTGTCCAATCCACCTACAGCATGTCTTTGGGATGTGGGAGGAAACTGGAGCACCCGGAGGAAACCCACGCGACCACAGGGAGGACATGCAGACGCCACGCAGAAGGCAACCCAGCTGAGGATTGAACCGGAGAACTTCTTGCTGTGAGGCGGCAATGCTAACAGCTGCACCACCGTGGCCACCCACTTAAATAAAGCAATTAAAGGACTATTATTCAATTTGTACAACTGAATATGTACTATCTGTTAAACTAGGACTAGGCACTGTAGTAGAGTGTAATGTACTATCTTAACAAATATTCATAACAGTGAATCAGAAAGACAGCAACCTAATACAGTTATGTAAAAAAACATAGTAGAGAAAGCTCCACACTATGTACTTTTGATTCACAGATGGAAAGGCACAATTTAAGATGTCCATTTAGTATTTCCTCAGCACTTGAATTATTTAAGAGAACTGTTACATAGATAATAAAAGGCTTTAATAGTGGCATTAATAGGATGTATAATGTGTGAATATTGAGCCATACCTCTCAACTGTACAGATTTTTGCCTCATATTTTTAGTCCGATTTTCATAAAGTTGTGTTTTTTCCAGCAAATCATTGAAGACTGAAGTAAGAAAACAATGACAGACATTTGAGTTTCGGACTTCATACCCTTCAGAAAATTCATGCTAATGCAAAACCTGCTGTTGTATCTACTTTCTAAGTTTGTGAGAACAATATTTAAAAATTGCCCCTATTTTTGGGCCTTTGTCCCCCCCCCTGTTATTTATGGCTTTGTCCAGATTTCTTGCTCTAAGAGGTTGAGAGGTATGAGCCAAACCAATGAACAGTGGTATGAAATTGATTTTCTGATGAGGCTCAGACATAATAATCACATTGAATAAGTAGAGCTAAGCAACATAAGCCATGTCTAGTTTTCAGAAGGCTTGAAACCAGATGCTGAGAATGTAAAATCTATAGTACAGATGCCTCAATGCAAGGTTTAACAAGCTTTCAGAAGATTTCCTGGAATGATGCAGCAACTTGCTAAATTTATTCTGACCCTATCTGAAGTCAGTTAGCCATGGCCATTAAAGAAAGTATTTGACATGGAGTTTTGAAATGCTTAAACAGTAACTAAAACACTATCAGTAAAGTATTCTGACATGGATAAAATATTCACAATATAAGTAGATACCAGCTGGAATGGTACTGGTGCAGTAATCCCCCAATAAAGTAAGTCAGTTGCTTATGGATTAACATTCTTTATGGAATACCAGAGAATATATTGTCCAATGGAAAAGGAGCTACTAGCCATAAGTTATGGATGTGAACAATTCCATGAGTATATTTATGGGGAAGCTTGTGTTGTGGAAACAGAGCATAAACAATTATACTTTGTGTTTAAATAGTCCCTGTACAAGGTGTGATACCCCTGCACTGGCCCAGTAATCAAGGAGCCTTAATCCTCACCACTGGCAACAGCGACAGATGTACACAATGGGAGGATAAGTACACACACAATAAAGTACATTTTCTCTTAAGAGCACACATAGATCACAGACAGTCTTGGGCTGGTTTCTCCCTCTTTCTCCAGATCCACAATAAGACTCCCCACTGGCACAGCTATAGGGTTAAGAACTTAGCTGAGGGGCCAAGCCAAGACCTCTAGCACCCTCGCTGTCCAACCAGTGCTTCATGTCCTTCCCCAAGTAGCTGACACACACACACACACACACACACACACACACACACACACACACACACACACACACACACACACTTTGAGATTTGATTTATATACAAATATATCTGCACACTTGGGAAAGGCTGGCACAGGTTTGCTAGCTATGCCCCCTTCTGCCCAGACTATAGAGTAGTTTCCACTGCCACCAACCCCTAATTATCAGCTACTATAAAGACCTTACAAAGGGTGTCAAATCCTACTGTGTAATGTTACTATTATCCAAATTGTAGTTTTGACCAAGAGCAAGGCTATTTAGGAGTGGTCTGTACAGTTTTACCAAATACATATGCAAGTACCCTAAGAGCTTAAGTGTGTCTCACAAATAGCCACAAAGATAGGTTTAAATATATTTAATAATAAATAATAAAAAAACAAAATAATACTCAGTAACGTAACACAGTAACTTCAGAGTTCAAAATCACAGGAAATATTTCAAAACAACATTGCAGGACAGTCTCAAATAAATACAGAAAGTATGCAGACTAATCCTTACTATATTCATATCTATATCTAAAATAGATACTATGCCCTGAATCTTACAGACAGGCAAGTGCAGATGATGATGATGATGGATGTTTCCAGGTCAAAGACAAAATACAAAATGCCCAGTCTCTCTCTGAGAGAGTTCTTAAATTAATATTTAACATTTTACTGCTGGGTTAGCCTGGATGACATCACTTTTTGTCATCTGACTTCAGTTCCCAGGATAAAACAGAAACTAATAGAATTTTTTACATCTCTGTGTTAAAAATACATATCTCTCATATGTTTGCCAGATCTTGATAGTTGTAAAACAATAAAACACTTTACATTTGAAACCAAGTAATTACTTTTCTTTCAAGACAATAGAAACATTTTTAGCTCTTGAACTGAAATTGAGAGATAACATCTTTTGTTTATGGCCCAGCTATTAAGTAACTTACCCTGAACTATTCTTAAATTTAGCTGGTTAATCTTCTGTGTTCCAGCGGGGTATGCTGTGGTTACATTCTTGAAGCTTAGTACATAACATACAGGGCTGTATAAATCATATCAATATTCACAAATCACATAGAATTATTTACAAAATTCTAGATAGCTGGGTGCAGTGTAACACAAGGTACCACCAAGATTATGAATAATGCTGGCTTAACTGAGGATAAACCACACAAGTATATGCATGTTACTGGTAACTAAGTTAATAGTAACAACAGAAGAAGAACTGAAAGTATACTGGGTCATTCCACAGTTGTCTCTAACCAAAAGAAGTTAGCACTCTTTCAGAAGTGTTATTAGACTGATCCAGAATTGAGAATACTATGAAATATAATAAAGTAGGATTAGCCAGAATAGACGTAGAAAGGAATGCAACTATGCTTTTTTACCCATAGAAGAAATAAACTGTCTACAAGGTATGACTTTTTTAAGTAAACAAAGTGATAGTGCTTATTCAGCTAAGTAAGAAATATTGGCAAGAATTAGTAGAAAGAACAAAGAAAGAACATGTGATGTGCCATGATCAGGCATGTCAATGCAAACTGAGCAAGAAGACTGCTCTCTGTTCAATGCACGTCCTAACAATAAATTCTTATGCTGTTCTGAATACACCGTACTGTAATGCTGGAATATATTTGTTTAAATTCAGATACTGTACACAGCTGATATGTATTTATTACTTTTTGAAATTACCACAGATAATGTAGTTAAAAGACACAAACGCTGATATTATCAAGTCAATTATGACTGTATTTTCAAAACATTGACTACCTCATGTAGCTGTCCCTAAGAATGAGTCACAATATGCAAGTACAAAATTCAAAAGATTTTCAGAGTAATGGGAACTTCAACAACTAACTACAGATTTGAACTACTCAGTCTAATCGTCTAATTGCGAGGACAGTTCAAACTGTACAACACCTTGTGGAGAAAGCTCAAAGTATAAACTATGACTGATATGCAGATGTATATCCAATTTTTTAGAGAGATACCCATGCATTATGTGCATCTACCCCCTGCTCATCCGCTAATGCATCACAAATAGAGGTGATTGCCTATCTTTACTTTCTTGCCACAGCCTGAAGTCATAAATTTCAGTATAAGCTGGACTGAAAAAAATAGTTTAGACACAATTTCTGCTATGGCTATAGAGCAAGTTGGTTACCTTCTTTAAAAGAGGACAGTGTGAGGATATAGCCCACTTCTATAGAAAATCAACCAGAAGGAATGAGTGGTAACAAATGAGAACAGCCAAAATAGTTTGTTTATAATGAGGCTAGCAAGTTGCAGAAAAGAAAGATCTTTGTTCACATAAACATCTTCCAAACTGACTGTAAAAAGAACAAGAACTGTATTGTAGAATTCTCTAGCCAAGAAGTGAGCTGAAAATCTCTGGACATCTATTCAAGAAACCATCTACAAAAAGATTTCAAGATATAGCAGAGAATCTAGGAAATTCTGATAGACTGTCTGAAGGTAACATTCCAGATATTGCTCCCAGGACTTCAGTATTACCATACAGATGAAGAATATTTTCAAAATATGTTAAATTACTAAGAGAGCCAGCAAGACAGGCTGGTGGAAGGCTTGTACATGTATTCAGGTGTACAGACTGCCCTGCTGTATGATAAGCAGATAAGGAAGCACACAGAATGCATTTTAAAGAACAGGAGTTTGTTGATGGATGTAAAGTGTGATATCCTTATATTGCATGTGTACATGAATATGGTACTTTTGTGCCATGCACACACATATGCGAGTGTGCACACACACAGTCACTTTGTGTGTGTGTGTGTGTGTGTGTGTGTGTGTGTGTGTGTGTGTGTGTGTGTGTGTGCGGATTTGCCCCACAATGTTTGTTTGCAAAAAAAAATAAAAATAACACTGTACCACCATGTAATTCCTTGTTTCAGTGGAATGTCCCACACAATTAATGCTCCAAGCAATTCATTACCTATTCATATGTTTTTAAGCACCATTTGTATCTCTTTAAGGAGCTGTTTTTTTTCTGAGCTGCATCATTGCCTTACATTTCAAAGCCTTATTGCCTTTCCAATAGCAAAAACAGCTCCTAACAGCATGTATGGAGCAAATAAGCTGCAACAACAGTATTCTAGATGTGTTGTGATGATGATGATTTATATTTCTGTTGCATGTTTCCTCTTATTTTGTGATTATGTAAAAACTTATAAATGTATATGAATGACCACCATTTGTACATGACTACAAGAACGTGAATTTGTCTCTGGAAATGTATGTTTTTTAGTGTTTCCCTTGCAGTTTGAAGCTGTAGGTTCATGGATGAAGAAGCAGTATACCATCCTAGGTACTGGCTGAGGCCATACAGCTTGCTGGGAGGTGGCTGTAACTACTTTGTACTGACATGTCTGACATTTAGTAGAGCCATTTTCAAATTACAGTAACAATGATAATCATGTTTTTACATATGTCTTGGGCACCATAAGCAGACTTCATGCTTAGTAACATATGTGAAATGCAAACCCAGTACTCTGTTTTCTCTAAATCATGTTTGACATTTTCCTGTGCATTTCCTAGTGTACTGTCTCTGTGAATTATGTCAGCAATGACTGTCCATTATTTTTCTTAACCAGTGAGATTCTCAAGGTGGGATTCATAGACAAGTTCCAAAACCAAAGAAGCATTTGTTCAGAAAACTGCATAAGCTTTTGTGTTACAAGTGCTACATTAGATGCATAAAGCAAATTTAACTGAGCATCAAAGTTTGAAAAAGGAAGTGATTAGTGTTAGGCAGACGGCAAGGAATCTTTACTTCTCCGAAAGGGTAGTGTTAAACAGTCAGAATGTTGAAATAATGCACAAATGTTATACACAATCAGTTATGATAGAAAGTTCCATCGGACTGCTGAAATTATGAACAGAAATTGATTTATTTTGACAAGCTGTAATGAGCTGAATAAATACCTTTCAGATAGACCACAGTTTTCAGTTAGTGAAAGAAATCTGAAACAACAGTTCTATTATAAAGATAGACCCAGGTCTGCTGGGAAACAAGTAACAAACAAAAGATGAACATTTTCGTGCTATGCTTGCTTATTCAATAAATATGCTAAAAATAAGCTCAAATTTCTTCAGCCAGTAACAGTTGTTGAATATAAATTTATACAGTATGTTTCTTGCCTGAGCAGACATATTTATCAGGCCTCATATACTACATTACACTCCTTTCTAAATAGGAAAAACAAACTACTGTCTTAAAGACAGAATAGTAGAACACTATTCCAAAAACAGGCATGGTGTAACACAGTTTTATGTTTATAGTTTTTGGAAAGTGATACAAACCTGGTGAGGAAACCTGGCTCTAGAAAAGTTACTTGAGTACAGATGAATAGCAAAGTTAAGGGCTGATAAACAGCCAGAGTTAGACACTGCTGTTAGTATTAAACTATTGCTAAAGAAGAAACATCTACTGAAAATTATTATTATATCATTAGAGTACTTTAATGTCATTTTGCAAAGCTTATGCTTACTGTCAGAGATGTTAACTGAAACTGCATTTCTAACCACATTTTGGTGCTTATTCATAGACAAACTACCTAGTATGTAAAGTGCAACAGAAAAGTTTGCACAAATTGCTGATATAGTTAAGTAGTACAGAGTATGACATGGGTTCAATAAAACATACACAGTTGTTTTTCACCGTCTGTGCAGTGTGACATGCACATGGCCACTGACAGTTTTAGATTCAGGAAACACTATGTAGAGATGCACAACCCAGCACAAACAAGGTACACACCATGGCATGCTAATTATAGCATAAGCAGCTGAACTGCATGCTAATCAGCCAATCCAAGATGGTGAAGCTAATAACAAGCTATAAAGCATTTGTGTAAACTCCATGCTGTTTTTTTCCCTGTGAATTCCAAAACATTTGGAATACAGCCATGGAAAGGAGTCTACATGGACAGAATGTTAGGGGTTGCTGCTGCTTTAATTCATTTGTATGTGCTACAGGCTGAAGCTAAGGCTGCTGCTGTAGAGTGCCACAGGGTGGACAGGGACACACTATAGGAACTCTGTGACCTTTGCCATCCTCAACTCAAAGCCAAGCCAACTGAGGGGAACCCATCTCAGTGGAGACAAAGGTATGTGTAGCCATTAGAATCTTAGCTACCAGTATCTTTTATAGACCAATTCAGGACATACTGAGGGTGTCACAGGCATCAGAATCCAGGCTCCTCCATGAATTCCTGAATGCTATGCTCCAACATGCCAGTGACCACATATATTTTCCCTGTAGTTCTGAGGAGAGGGCCAGAAATATGCAAGAGTTCTACCTTATAGCACACTACCCTGAAGTACAGGGTGCCATATATTGCACACATATAGAAATGAAGGCACCACCCGGGTAACAGGGTAGATTCTACATAAACAGAAAGGACTACCACTATCAACTGCCAAGCTGAGTGTAATGCCAAGGGAATAATCTTGAATGTGTGCATTGGCAACCGTGGCAGTTACTACAACTCACATACCTGGCATACCTCCCAACTCTGCTAGGGTGGATATCCCACATGGTCATTTACTGTAGGATACAGGCTATTCACTGGAACTGGGGCTGATGACACCCATCAGAAATGCACACACACCCAGAGAAGAATGCCATAATGACGCACATGCTCAAACCAGAGATATCACAGAGCATGTGTTTGGGCTATTGAAGTCATGGTTCTGGTGCCTAGATATATCTGGGGGAGCCCTGCAGTACAGTTAATGGACATGTACAGAAATGTTCACAGTATGTGTCATGCTACGCAGCATAATCCTGAGGAAACAGCTTCAGCAGGATCAACAAGGAGAAAAGGCACACATCCCACCACAGTCACCACAGCCACAGGCAGATGAGGAGTTGGAGGGGGAATCACCAGCTGCTGTGGATGTAGACAGATGTAGGCACGCTCAGTATGCCCTTGCATTGGCTAAGAGACAATGCATAGCACACTCACTCACCACTTAGGGACCTAAAACCTTCCTCCTACTCACATACATATAGTAACACTGATGCTATGCAACTCACACAACCTTTACCTCCCCATGTATTGGCTGTGTACTGCTTGCATCAGACAGTCAGCCCTGAACTAAAACTGGGACAACTACTGCATTTACAAGGCAAGTCCTGAACCTGGAGTGCATTGTTTAATAATGTGAATGTGTGTCATATCCTTGTATTTCATTACTTGGTCAGGTAAGAAAGTAAAAGGTGGGAGATTTGTACAGAAAGTACTTTAACATTTGACAGCAGAGATGTATTTGACTTATATATGTCCATTAGTAAGTAGTAGGCCTCAGGCATCAAAGATTCACAGAATCATACCTCTCAAAAGTACTGATGATCACTGCATGCCCTCAGTTAAGCACCCGATATTTGTACTAGAAAATCATTAAAGAGAGAAGTTAGAAAGTAAAGCTGCACATTGATGTTTCTGACTTCCCTAACCCTCACAAGATGATTCACTATAAGGTTAGGAAATGTTGATGCTATCAACTGTATAACTTTCCAAGACCAATATATGTCAAAGGTACATTTACCAGTTCAACACCGCAAATGCAGATATACTAAACACTAACTTATCTATGCACCCTGAGCATCATACACAAAGCTTATGTATCCATAAATCCAAGAGATAGAAAACAGATGGATATGGCACACTTATCTCTTGCACAGGGGGTTGTGTGGGGGGGGGGGGACAGAAAGCCTAGGCTGACACAAAAGGTCAGTGAGTGGGTGTGAGTAAGAAAAAGAGAAGCAACCAGACACTTGGATACACCAACAAATGACCAGTGAGACAGAGACAAAATGAGTAACTGGTGTGTGTGTGTGTGTGTGTGTGTGTGTGTGTGTGTGTGTGTGTGTGTGTGTGTGTGTGTGTGTGTGTGTGTGTGTCTGTAGGGGTCCACCAGGTGAAATTTGTGTGTGAGTGTCTACATGAACACAGCCAAGCACCATGCTGGCTCTACATCATGGTATGTCAGGCAGTTGTGAGCCACACATGGTACAGTTGGTAGTTCATCGCTGTTGTCCCTGACCATGAGAACTGGCTCTGCCAGGAGTTGCATTGGCATGTCCACACTCATGGTCAGATGCAGTGCTGGTACCTGAATGAGAATGTCTGCTGGATGAGCTCCCTTCATGGGGAAACTCAGGACCATGACCCCATGACCTGCCATTTCTGGGTGTGGACTGCACACTCACTGATGAAGCAGTGGAAGTGTTGCCAGTCTCGGACTGTGGTTGGGCATGGCCACGTTGGCTTTTAGCAGATGATGTGGCTGACCTACACCCAAATGGATGCCATTCCCCTCCCAGAAGATGGTCCATCACAGATATCACTTGTTCCATTGTGTCATTCATCTGATCCATTGAATCAGCAACATGGTGGAGGCAGTCACTCATGTCAGACTGTGCCACATCTACAACCCTGAACATTTGTCTGGAGCACCTATAGGACCATGCCTGTGCCTCCATGATGGCCCTAAACATATACTGAGTGGCACTGGAAGAGACACCTGGATCAGGTGGAGGATGGACAGCAGGCCCCCTTCGAGCACCCCTATCAACCCTACTGCTTGGCACCTTGCTCACACTTTGGCTACGGCCAGAATCAACAGGCACTGAAGCTGCAGTAGCTACACTTCCTGATCTATGGCCTCACCCTCCACCTGTCTAATATCTGTGGCTTCACTGGAGTGGGTAGGCCTACGCCTACTGGCTGTGTCTGATGGAACTGCATGGGATGGCTGTATATCATCCTCAGTGTTAGATTCAACCTCCGCACCCCCTGACTATGCTGCAGTTTGGCCACCATCATCATCAGAGTCTGGTGATGCACTGACATCAGGTGGCAGAGGGCCCACACTCCCACTGTCATGATTACCTTTGATAAAAGGCAACAAACACATGAATACGTTAATACTTACACTACTATACAATATATTCTAACAAACTAACAGTGCTGCCACATTTGCAGACAGTACAGCAATACATACAACAGGCCTGACATCGACAGCACACACTAAAATATTTCTTTAAATTGCTCAGCAGTACTGACATAAAAATGTTTGGCTTACCATCTGCAGAAGAGATTCTCCTCTGTAATCCAGATAATCCTGGAAGACATTAAGCAGAAGGTAAGAGCATCACCATCACAATTAATGGTAACACAAGGGGTAATACTTTTACCCCTTTATATGTCCATTAAGTATTCTTTCTAAAGGAAAGTGGCTGTCATCTCAAACACTTAAGCTAATAACTGTAGCAATCTTTAATCCCTCCCAAAAATACACGTGACACAGAAGTAATGTATTGATTTCAACTGTTTTACTATACAACAGTATTCAGCTGTTGAGATACCAAAGCCTACCTGGAAGCTCCACCTGGGATGTGCTTGCTGTCTTTGACACTGTTGCTCCCAATTCCAGGGCATGCTGTATTACACTATCCTGTGAGCTGTCTGGATCCCTGATATTAGCCAGGAACTTTTCATTGGGTGTTAGTGGTGGCCCCCTAGAAAGCCCTTCCCAGTACCCATCTGGTCATGGCCCACTGCAGCTGCTGTCCTTCATGCAGATGTGATCATATCAGTGGCCCTGTGGTGCACCTGCTTGTATGCCCTGCTATGGCCACCCACAGCATTCAAATCAGGAACTATCTGTTGCCAAATTTGCATCCTATGTGTCATATCTCCCCATCCCCTTTCCATCAGAAAAGCACCATGTTGCTTAAAGGCATCCACTATGACTGGATCTCAGCATCGGTGAAAGGGGAGTCAACGAGGACTGACACACCTGGGTGGCATACTCCTAGGTGTCCTAAAAGACAACAGAAGGATAATGCACATAAGTGTCATATAAGTGCTGAATAATTGATTCCAGATAAAACAGAAAAGGTAGCCACTCAGTATCACCTTCTGTAGAAACATACAACAGTCTACAAATGTGAAATACGAACAAGCAGGATATAAAACAAGGAGAACAACAAGGGCAACATATCCTTGTTTGTGCCATAACAGTAACGCACCTTTGCCCCCCCCCTCCCACCAAAAGAGCAGGAAAATGACACATTTTGCTAACAAACCATCTTTTAAATGCTAAAAGTGCTATCAAAAGAACGGTCCCTGAAACATTTATACATATTTATCAGACAGCATTCCATTTTCATGTAATGGCAATCATATATACTACTGAAATGACTTGGCAAATATGCCCATGTCACCAGTAAACTTTGAAGTAATGCATACAGAAAAAGTGTAAAAGCCTTTACTTCAAATTTTTCTTAAATACATTCTATCATATGCAGTATGTAGCTAATCAAATGGAAGCATACCTTCTGAAGTTCACTACTCCTCTGCACAGATATATCCTGAAGAAATAGCTTTATCTGCAGTCTTCCCAACATAAACATGTATCCTACCATCAATTTGCCTAGCTACATGGTTGCCTTTTTATATGGCGTAGATTCAGGGCTGTTAGCATCCTGAATCCCAACAAATTGGATCAGTGTAAGAGATGTAAACGTAGTGCAGGAACTCCATCAGTGTTTGTTTTTAATGGATTGCAACTGTGAAGGATTAGTGGTTGGGAGAAGGAAAACACAGCAGCACTGCAGGCTACCTTACTTCCACTGGGTGTGTCAGGTTAGATCTACAAAGTGTTAGATGTAAGGTTGTAAATGTTAAGTAAGCAGCACACAAGTCACAGGTTGTGTTCCTTAACATCCAACCTGCCCTTCATTTGTTGACAACTGCATATGATATTATTTCCCCTTAATATTCTCACACATTTTAACATTAATGATATAGAATGACTTACACACTGCATGGCTCAGAGTACTGCTCAGATAAATGAAAAATGGCCAACAAACACAGAAATGTAAGACAGGTTGTGTGATCACAAGATGCACTACATACAAAACCAATTAATGTACAAATAACACTTGTATGGCTTGAGGTCACTGTAGATGCTGTTGCAGTTGGTTGTGTGCAGACTGAGTTTAATTTTTTGCTGCAAAGCTGTTTGTGTGACAAAGAATGATAAGGCACCCATCCTGTGTTCTGAAGGTGCACTGGAGTGAGAGTTCAAATCCAGACCTATGTAGAAATATCTCATGTTTACTAACATTTTCTAGTGTGTATATCAAAGATTTGCTTTTTTTTTGGCACCACTGTTTGTTGTGTGATATGCCACTTAGTGCAAACACAGGAAGTTGAGAAAAATTAATGTCAGGTTTAGCTGTGCATGAAACACAGCACTGCAAAAACTGGACAACTGGCCAGAATGGACCTAGACAGTCAAAAATAGAAACCAGATACATTCAATTAATACTATTGGGTATTGAGCAGACCCACTAAGCGATGTTGCGCAGTAGTTAACAGCAAGACCTTAAGAATGATTAGTAAAATAGGGAATGTTATGTAACTAGTCCTGTGGCAGCAGGTGTAAGTGTAGGGCTGGAGTACAGATGGTCCTCGGTTCTAGTACAGGGTGTGCAATCTTTATTTTACTGCTGTCACATTGCAGTTTATAGCAATGGACTGTAACATAGACAATTGTTTTCTCAACCCTCCTGTAGCAACAGGTGTAAGTGTAGGACTGCCATGCACATGGTCCTGGGTTTGAATACAGGATATTCCATACACTTTTACTGTTCCACTTCCCATTATAGTTACTATAATTTTTGACACTTGACATAGTGGAGCTGATATTAATTATATGTATAAGAGCTGAGACACTAGTATTGTGTCAGTTTTTGTGTGTGTGTGTATATATATATATATATATATATATATATATATATATATATATATATAAGCATGTGGTATGTATGCAGCAGAAGAGTATTGTTACTGTAGCAGTAAAAGTTAAAGGTAGCTTTTTTGGTATTTTATAGATTTATATCAAATTGAGCATGCATATCTCAACTATAAAAGCAAGTATGCATGCAGTAATTTGTAGCACAAATCAAGACTACATTATTAGACTTTAGTCAGAGGTTGTGGGTTCAAATATCCTACTTCCCAACTATATAATATTGTTAATTCTTCAATTATATTTAAATTAAATTCAAATCTCTATACCAGTGCCCTGCTGTAAACTGTAATCTGCATAACTGGAACACGCATATCTGTAATATATGCACATGTCAAGGAGTACTTGTTGCAATCTGTAGTATAGTGTACCTCTATTAGGGGTTGGTAGTCTTAAAAGTAAAAGTTAGTCATAAAGGTAAAAGTTAAGATAACAGAGTCAAATAAGGGCATCATTGCATTGTATGTCACATATGAAGGTACTAATCTTATCTCTTTTCTCCTCTCACTCCAACCCTTATCTCTCTTTTTTAGTTATTTATTTTTTAATTTTATTTTATTTTTGTATTTTCTTTAATTATGTGCTATCAGAATGTGTCCATGTCATCCAAGTGTACCTCATCACAGTATAGCAGGGTAGGCTTGTTTCACAGGATTCGTCTCCCCCCCCTCCACTGGTACCAGCACCGTAGCCCAGCACATCTGAGAGCCAACCTGGCAGCACCAGCTCTGCTGCCCCTGTACTACCTGTCCCCTCAAGTAGTCCTGCCCTGGAGGCTGGACCACTGGTACCCTCTGGGACCAGTGGTGGAGGTGGTGATTTTACACTGACTGGAGAGGCTGCTCACCCTCATTTTGCAATGTACCAGGAAAAGGAGAAGGAGACATTAAGCACTCCAGACAGTGGCGGAGAGAGGTGACAGTGATGACAGTCCAGTGGGTGAGGATTCAATTCTCACTGTCACACAGCTTGATGACCATGGGTTCATGACAGTCCAGTGGGTGAGGATTCAATTCTCACTGTCACACAGCTTGATGGCCATGGGTTCAGGATGTCCCCACCTTTGCCCCAATCATGGTGTCCCCCAACATTCTGTGTAAATCAGTGTCCCTGTCTCTTGTCTTGTCTGTCTTGTATGTCTGCAGTTGGTTCCTCACCTCACCTACCCAACTTACCTCAATCCTACATCCCTTCCCCAACATTCCATTCTCTTTACAAAAAAAAAAGTGTTCCATACATAGCTCTCCATTTCACACATGTCTTCATGACACACTTGATTTGGTTATACAGCATGATTATGTTGTGATCACCCCTCTCTCTGAAGGTGACAGTCCAATTCAGTTAATATTTTCCACATACGTTCACTTTACACTATTAAAGAAATGGATAGCTATGGTTCTGTCCTATCTCCCTCCTACACATTCCTGCCCTGCATTTCCCTTTGTTCCTCCCCCTGCTTGCTCCCCATTTCACCACTGTCCTATCTATCCATTTTACCTCTTTAAGGCATTTTTGTGCGAAGGTGCGCATTGTGCAGCAACAGGGAACAGTGGCAATGTATTTACACGTATTTAAAACCATTAGATATGGCAGCAGTGTACTTAAAAGTATTAGATACACTTGTATTTGAACCCAGTACCATCTGTCCCGAACAGGGAATGTATCAATGTATTAACACATCAGTTAAGCAGCAAGTGTATTTCATAGATGCAATACTGTCAGACTTTAGCAATGCAACTTGCGTTTGTGCACTGCTTACCTACGAGCAAACGTGTATCTCACATGCATATGCACTTTGCTAACTGTCACACAAACCTGCTGCTCACTGCTCTATGGAAATTGTACATATTATGCTGTATTACTGCTGTTTACTGAATATTATCTGTGTATGACATGAAATTATATGTGTAAACATTACAAACTCAGGGCCTTATCTAAAAATATGTCACATATTTAAATTACATCCATCTGTTGCCACCCTCAAGCACTGCAAGTTTGGTGTCTCAGTACTGTTTCCACACATATATCAAGCACAGTACAAAATGTGATATCAAAGGCTGTGTACTATGCAATACATACAAATCTGGTAACATGTAGAACTACTACTGACCCATATGCCTAAAACAACTTATCTGCAAGGTTGGGGAAGGAATCAGCATGGACCATATCCACAGGGACATAGGAGATCTTCAACACACTTGACCCTACCCATGTTGTTTTTGTCAAAGGTAGATCTTGCTCATTGAACCTTGTGAACTTCTTGGATACTGACCCCACAGACATGGATGAGGCATAACAGGACATGCCACCTGTGTTTACTTATCCAAAGCCTTTGACATGATCCCTCATTCATGTGTCATAGTGGAGATCTCTCATGTGGGATTAAGCCATACAGCAGTACAGGGATAGGCAACTGGCTCACACTGATGTAATACAAACAATCAAAGTTGGGGACTGCACCTCCACCAGTAGTCAATTACCATTAGAATACCATAAGGATCTATACTGGGCCCTCAACTGTTTGTAAAATACTTCCCTGAAGCACAGGCCATAGTAGATGGCCTGTGGTTTACCAAGTTTGCAGATGACTGGTAACTGGATGTACTAATAGTCCCCCAATGATGGTAACATATTATGGAAGGGGCTGTCAAACTTATGCACTAAACCTTAAAGCATAAAATGGCTCATTGTCCTCTTTGGCAATGAAGTACCCTGCTAATTATGATATACATAGCACCCCTCTAAGTTCAAACACAGTAGTGAGACTTGAGAACACATGTTGAAAGAAATCTACACTTTCATCACTATATGTCAATAGTGGTGACACACACATTCTGCATTGGGCACATCATACATGTGGACATCACATCCAAGACCAGGGTGGTCAAGCCTCTGCTGTACTCTACCCTTATCAAACCACTAATTGAGTACAATGCTCCCTTCTGTCTGTACCTCATTGGACACTTGCAGCAATTGGAGGAAACACAGGGTTGTGCCTGAAAGACTCCAGGGCTTCCAAACATGACATATGTGGAAAGACTGAAAGACCTATCAGTGTACTCAGTATCATGCAGGCTGCTGACAGGTGACCTATGCCTGCCCTACAGAGCAATCTCAGACCCTGCCCTACTGGAAATGCTGGACATCTGCAAATCAAATTGGACAAGAATAACTTGGCCCAGGGTTCTCAACCTAGCCTGTGACATGCTGGAGAGACAGATATATCCCACAACAGCTCACACTCTTATGTAATAGGCTCCCACTGCATGTGAATCAGTGCTCTTCAATGACTCTGTTCAAGTGCAACATTGACTACTGGTTGGGTGATTGTAAAAACACCTCTGGGTTGGCATCTATTTTCATAGGTTCATAGGTGTGTACTAGGCTAATGGCCCTGGAGCCTCTACAAGCCTAGCCCATAGAAGTGTCCCGGCATCATGCCACCTAATGTTAGTTCCCAGTTCCTCTGTCAACTATAGCAAGTGGAGTGATTCCCCAGGGTGAAATTTCTATTACCCATCCACTCATCAAGATTTCCTTGAAGTGGGTCAGCGAGGTGCTGTCCCTCATGGACAGGGCCAGTTGGTGCTGCTCACAGAATTGGTCTGCTAACAACCATCCAACTATGCTCAATAAGGGTACTTGTGTTTTTACACAGCTAGGCTTCTAAACACTGTAGAGCCATTAGGCTAGTAGCCTCCTATGAATATATGAAGCTATGATCCTATGCAGGCCTCCCAACATTTTGTCTCCAACACAGCCTGTTGATATCATCTACTATTAGTTCAACTGCAGTCTTGTAAAGTCATACTTTTGCCATGGTGCTTGCGTAGCATACTGTGTTCTGCACTCTGAGTGCTTAGGTAGGGGTTCTGTTCTCACTCCAGTTAACTGGGTGCATTGGTGTGTGTGTCTATGTATGTCTGTGTCCAGTCAGAAGAGCAGAAGTGTGTATCTTGCAGTTACCACTTCAATCCCATGAATTGACAGTATTTTGATATTTGCACCTTCCTACAGATTCATTTAATGCAGGCATCCCAACTCTCCAGTATGCACTGCTGATGTCATCCACTATAAATTACCCTAGTCTTGTAAAAGTCAGATTTGTGCTATGATGCTTGTGTAAAGTACTGTGTTTTGTAGTCTGTGTACTTGGATAGGTAAGGGTTCTATACTCATCGCAGTCAATTGTGTGTATGAGCTGTTGCTTGATATTACAGAGAGCATTTTATGCCAGCATGTGGGAGACTGTTGTATTCTCCTCAACAGACACTGCTGATGTCATCAGCCTTTTCATATTTTTGGATATGCAGTACTCCCGATAGGGCAGGGTCAGACACTGGCCTAGAGTCCAGGCAGAAGTCACCTTATCCTATACAATAAAGATTACAGTGACATGGCTTTTAATCTATCAATATACATCATGGTATGGTTTGTAGGCCCTGTGTTATCTTGCTGAGAAAGCCCAGTGGTGTCTCCAGCTGCTACATGTGTCTGGTGAGGAACACGAAAAAGAGAGTGTTATACTCTATTAATGTTGTGATGAGGTTTGACCACAGTGCTATCATACAATCCTAAGATCTTAACGTGATGGCATGACTTATGATGTGTAAAACACATGTGTGGACACTTGGTTAAAGTTCAGAGTACTATCTACATGTGTTCCCAGGGCTTGTATCACTGAGTTTATGCATAGCAGGACTGTTGTCAATGCTGTAATTAACATGGAATTCCACTTTTCAGCTGGATAACATTACAAACACACATTTTTTGCATTTATTTGTCGATTGTTGGCTTTTGTCACCATTCAGTTGTGTGTGTTAGCTCCTCCTGTACTATGTTATCACCATTGGTGGACTCAATGATTGCACACAACATGCAAGAATCAACAAACTTGGTAAGCCAAAGGCCATATACTTTAGCTTGAACTGTGAAGAAAGAGTTCAAACCACATAGGGCCAAGCACAGATCCCTGGGGTTTGCCAATGGTGGCAGCTCTACTGGTACAGGTTGATTCACCAACTTTCACATGATGTGTTCTGTCAGTGAGCTAACTGGTTACCCATCAACTGACATAAGGGTTAATCCCCAGATTGGAGGTTTTCTCAATGATACTTGCATGGGGGATTATATCAAAACCTTAGTCCAGATCATGATAGGCAGTATGCAATACCTTACCTTCACCTAGGCCTATCACATGGCATCAATGTTCTGTGACATCATGGATCATTTATAGCGTGACTCAGCACGTACACCTTCCTGATACAGTTGAATATGCAGTTCAACACATCCTACACATGGCCTGTGTTCCCATATGTGCGTACATCAAAATGCATCTACCTGAGTTGGGGGGACAGCACCTGATGCATGCATGTATAGAGATATCCTGACTCTTCTTGACTGTGAGGTAGACCAACATGTCATCATGAACCTCTTCGACATGTACACTAGTAATATTCCAGATGTGTGCAACAGACCTGTGTGAGTTATTAATGCTGCATGAAGTTCATTACATCTGATCGATGTCCTCAAAGAGGTCATCAGGAGCATGCATGATAACAGTACCATCTTGTGGAACCTGACCAGGTCAAGGCATGTGACACAAATCCACACTGAAGTATTCAATCAACATTGTCATATGTGGCCATAAACAGCTATATCACCAAATGGGTAGACCGGTGTATGACATATATAGCATCTCATTATGTTGAAATGTGTGATGTGGTCTGTATATCAGGTCCAGTGATCAGGCCAGAACATCAGGGGTGTCTACTAGGCCCTTTCCTGCTCATTAGTTAAGTGATGGGCAGCACAGATGACATACACATGCTGTGTCCAAACAGCTGCCTGAAGGACTATAGATTGTAGGCCATTAGTGACTTCAGCTGTGATATTAGTATAATACAGACAGTATCAACACATATCAAAAACTGCTGCCACAGCCATGACAACACCTGTATTGACAAGAAACATGGAGGGATTTCTAATCAGGAAACAAACACACTACCCAAGTATAATATAGACATCAAACCCTATGATCAGACCAGTAGGCATGTGACCCATTTCCTGGGGTAGATGGTAAGTGATGCATCCACCAGCATGTGGCCACAGTGCTGACTACTCACTTGAATGTAACACAAGTACTAGGTATGTGAAGGACATGCACATCAGAGGCCATAATACCTTCATGGTTCCCAGCCTTCATCACACCAATAACTGTGTACAATGCACCTATCTTCATGTACCTCTGTATACATCTTCCAGAGATATGTAACTGAAGTGTATCACCTTTTTCACAGTGCACTGTCATACAGCTTATTGGCCGTACCTAGGTATTCTTTCTGTGGAATATACATGAGTGTCTAATAATGTGGAACACCAATCAAGTTGTTACACCAGATGTATGTGTGCTATATATATATATATATATATATATATATATATATATATATATATATATATATATATATATATATATATATATATATATATATATATATATATATATATATATGCCATGCACACAAGGCAATTAACCTGTATTGCCCATACTGTCACATACAGGTATAACAGTGTCCCTCCTAACACTTCCTGCACACATTACAGTGCCAGGACAGTGTGCATGGTTACCCTCATAGAGCGTGGATGTCAGAATAGCTATTTAAGTGTGTGTGTGGAGGCTCATCTCTTATTACTCCACATAATACATGTTATGTCAGAGGCATGAGATTAGTGGTGGTATTATTCTAATATTGTCCATGATTGTGGTTGGTTCTTGTAATGTATTCCATGATCTACTACCTGTGGCCACCTTGCTGGAACTCTGCTGAGAGTACACTCATATTCAGGTATAACAGTTTGCACAGTTTCCCAATATGCACCCTACCCCAGCTGTATGCCAGATCCATGATAGATGTCCTCTGCATTATTCATGTAAGGATGCTTATCTCACACAGACATCTTCCCCATTGGTATGTCACCTTGAGTGACAGTCATAGACAACACATTTTCACCATACCATCTGTACTGTACCATATAGATATGTGCTTGGTGTTGCTGCTACAACCATCTTTCAGTGACATGCCCTCCCCCACTGTACATGAGGGAGTTTCCCCTATCCTCTTTCCCTGTGTTCATTCCTACAGTTCATCTGTGTGTCCCTGTTCAATACACACACACTTCCCCTGAGTGATCATTTTACATGGCAGTCCATGTCCTGTTACAGATCATTAACACAGCTTCAGTACAGAATGCCAGGAATGGGATATCACAATACTCTTGCACTATAGGTACACTGTCCAGTACCATGTTTGGACCATATACTTCACAGTCATACCTCTTAACTGTCCAGATATTCCCAGGATGTTCAGTTGTTTTCCTTTTCAAATTTGTAGCTTTCTGCCATATCACTGGGGTGATCTCTGAACTGATGTGACTCACTATTATATACAGTTGAGTGCATACCTCTCAACTGTCCTGATTTGAGCAGAATGTCCAGTTTTTTCACATATTTGTGATCTTTTCCTCATAACAGTTTTGTTTCTGGTAAATGATTGGCATGTCATTGTGGAGTGAAGTCAGAAATTGACAACTGACATTTGAGTTTCAAAATTCATGCTATTCAGAAAGTTCATGCTAATGTGCAACCTATTTATTCCATCAACTTTCTAAAATTGGAAGTGCACTATTAAAAATCTGTCTGTATTTTGGCCCTTTGTCCACATATCTTGCTCAAAGAGGATGACAGGTACATTTGAGTTTCATTCTACCACATGATTATGTGACACCTCTGGCAAATATGTCCCTATTTCTGGTTAAATGTCCCTGCATTATGTTGGCCTTTGTGGAGATAAGTTGCAGTAACAGATTCACAGCTATCTGTGAAGCCCTGGTGGTCACTGTGGCATTCCATACAAATCTGCAGACCATAGATGCTCTGCTTTAAACAGAATTGTATCTGTATTTGCTTAGTTGGTTTCCTGGCTGGTAACATTGTTGCCAGCCATGTAACCTAACTTAGGAGTGCCGTGTGTCATTAATATGCATTGTGTGCTACTGCTCACCGTGCACCATCTCGCAAACATGTAAACTACATGTAGGCTCTGTGCAAAGCCTACATGGAGTTTACTGAATCCTGGGGTATGTGTGTGGGAGTGTATGGCTATTTGTCAGTGTGTGTGTGTGTGTGTGTCCGCAGACAGTATGCAAGTTAGACTGAGTGTGTATGTACATGAATGCTTATTGTGGGTATTGGTGTGTGTGTGTGTTGGATAAGCAATGCCTGATGCGACCCAACCCTTGTATGAATGGAGAGATTGTTAGTTGCAGAGTGTGCATGTACTGAGTGTGTATATGTATATGTGTGCACGTATGAGTCATAATGTCTGTGTGATTATGTGTGTTGTGTACAGAGACAATATGCAAGTTAGATTGTGAACATCTATGCATGAATGCTTATTGTGAGTATTGGTGTGTGTGTTGGATGACCACTGCCTGATGCTACCCAACTTTTGCATGAGAGATTGTTGGTTGCAGAGCATGCAGGTACTGGTTGTGTATTTGTATGTGTGTGTGTGTGTGTGTGTGTGTGTGTGTGTGTGTGTGTGTGTGTGTGTGTGTGTGTGTGAGTGTGTGTGTGTATGTGTATGTATGTGTGTGTGTGCATCAATCTTAATGTATATGTGAGTGTGTGGATGTTAGAGTGCCAGTGTGTGGTATAGAATCATGCAAATATTAGCCATGAGGAGCAGACTAGAGCTGTATTATAGATATGATCCACTTAGATTTCCTTATCCAACAGCACCCAAGGTAGACACAGCATGTCAGCTGTTTGTGTGTGTCCATGCAGAGGAATTTAGCTAGAAAATGCTTTTGTGTACTCACAAACCCAACCAGTTTCCCCACTTCACATCTCATTTAAAGTGTGCATTTCTCTCCAAATGCTGCTGTCTGTGCACTCAATAAATGTATGCAGAATTTTTACCTGTTGCCACCCACAGCAATAAAAAGATAATTTTTAGATGAGCATTTCCATAGCTGTACAAGTTAGCAGGCAGTTATTTAGATAGTTTGTCATATTCTGTCTTTAGCCACTTTTCCAAGCAATCTTTGGAAAGAATACACTCTGTATTTCATAAAGTAAGTGCCTACCTACACCTTTGTGTGTGTATGTGTGTGTGTGTGTGTGTGTGTGTGTGTGTGTGTGTGTGTGTGTGTGTGTGTGTGTGTGTGTGTGTGTGTGTTTGTGTGTGTGTGGCTAGGTTGGATAAAGTCTGTGCCTGTGACTGGTCTGGTAGGACATATGAGTGGCACAGGTTGATAGGTTGGCCACCTGAAAAAAATGACATAACTGCTCAGCTGAATGAGTCACAGTCATGTAACTTATCAGTAATCAGATGTTGCCAGGTGTAGCATAACTTCAGAAGCAGATCGGATGATTACAAGAGGTGAAGGAAGTAGTTTATGTAATAGTCTGAAAAAAAATCAATTGCAAAAGGAGTTGTTATAAATATGTGCAGCTATGCTGAAGAGTTAGTCAAAAAGGAAATCAAATGAAACAGTCAGTACTCTGGCAAGAAAATGATATGCAATAAAAAGACAGTAAATGGGTGTGATTTTTGATAAGAAAGATGGAAATGAATACTGACTTGATACTGCATATGAATCTAAATCTGCCAATTAAAATTGTAATTTAGCCAGTCAAATATCACCTAAAAGGTTAATTTCTGTGGTCAGTATAAGTAGACATTGCAAATGAGCAATGCATGAAGATGAATCCCACCTTTGAAATTTCATGCAAAAGATGAAATATATGCATGAGTTCAGCAACACTAAACGGAACTCGTAAAATAACATGGAAAGCTTTTCTCCACGGCCTGCAGAATTTATGCTCCAAATGATATACAATCAACCCATTAAGCTACATATTATATGCGAAACAGACTTGAAACTATATACCGAATGCATAATGACAGGGAAATGTGTGGTTATCTAAGGGAAAAGTCATGAATGAGACAATAAGTCAAAGGTGCTTTATGGGCCCTGGAGCACAGAGACATGAAGCAGTAATTATAAATCTGGATGTTGGGTTGCAAAGAGTACCATATTTAGGCTGCACACTGATTCAGATGGGAAGAAAGCAGCTCAGCTGTTTACTGTTAACTGATATCTCTGTACAAAAGAATTATATTTTATCTAGTAAAGCACCTGCTACTGACAGCAGGCAAATATTTTTACATTTGCATTCAGCATCCTTTCTTCTCTCTCTGTGACGTCAAGTGCTTTTTGCCATGTTGTTGATGTGTAACTAATCTCTGTAGGAGCATCGGACTTGACAATCATAGGAGGTCACTGTGGAAGAAGACAGTTTATTGATCTTCTCACAGGGAGTTCTGTACTGCTAGACATAACCTCTAACTCAATGGAATATGCAGTATGACTAGAAACCTAGAGAAAATAGTGAGGTACAACAACATGACCACTACCCATGTTATAGCTACTTCCCAAGTAAAGCCAAAATACAAGGGCAACAGAAGAATCACTCAGGCGCACATCCAAATCCAGTACTACATGCTGCCTGGCAGGCTGGAATAGCGATATTCAGACCTCTTTCTGCTGATTGATATGTCCCACAGTCTGTATGAGGTAGCAGACATGCAGAAGGTCAAAACTTTTTTTTTCCAGCTACCTTCATCTCTCTCTGTGAAGGTCAAGCTAAATTTGTCTCTGACTCTCTGTGATCCCCATCAGCACCTGGACTCGCCAATGAACTAGTCACTAGTACCAAAGTCATGGCTTCAGTCCACTGGAAATGGTAGTGGTTGCAGAAGAACTTACACTGCGGCACAGCAATTCAGAGGATTGTTTTGCTGAGTTTTGTTTTTCATGACAGGGAAAGTGTCTGCATCTTTTCACCTATATGGAAATGGTTAATGCTCAAGCAGCTATTATCTGTCAGTATCACAGAGCTGCCTGCATGGACATGCGTGGCTCCATGTGGACTTGTCAGTGCATGTCTATAGCAGAATGAATGCAGCTGCACCATGTTTGTGTGTGTGTGTGTGTGTGTGTGTGTGTGTGTGTGTGTGTGTGTGTGTGTGTGTGTGTACAGAAGTACACCATGGGGAGTGTAAATTAGGAACGTGCGAAACGCCTCCTAATCCCTCCAGATGATGACTGCAATCCCTAACTCTTGCCTGCCTGTACACCTGTCTTTAGATGCCACAGCATGTGAGAAATGAATGGGCCAATATCAGATGATGGCTTCATGGCTGTAAGGCTGGTGGATAACAATACCATCTGTCAAATGTTGTTATTATTTTTCCTGATGAAAGAAGATAATTTAAATCTAGCCTTATAATCTAGCTTTATCTTGCTGCTGACTTTTAGCTCATAGCACCCGTTAATAAAAATGTTCCTATAAATTTGCTGACAAGTTACATCCTAGCTTGAATATCAGAAACATGAGAGTTGTGTATAGTGGGAAAATTGTGAGCTGACAGAAATGTATCTGATTAAAAACTCTGATAAGGAAATATTATAATGAAGTAAGTGCTTATTCAATGTACTTGGGTATGCTGTAATGAGGAATGATGTTGACCATTACTGTGTTTGAGTGACTCTGTTATAGAAAGGGACAGATGATTAAATCTTATATAGAAATGAATATTAACAGAGGAAAAGTAATACACTCAGCCACTGCCCGACCATCAGTAAAGCCAGATTATTCCATGACTGCCACAGTTTGCCCTCATGTGTAAATACCTCATGCAGTGAATAACTGATTTTTCAGTGAAACAGTGTTGATATACTGATATCATTGTTACACATGTTTGTAAAAAGTATGTGTTATTATTTAAAATAAGTCATTTCCTTGTATTTACCCCATCTTTATATCACTTTACTTTGAAATAATGCAATAGCGATTTCTATAGCAATATCTGTCTGACATACTGGATTTATGTGCACTGATTACATACTGCACTTTTGTGCACTGATTACAGTGCTTAAATATTACTGATAAGCTGCAGTTTCTGCCACTTGTAGCATGGCTTGTAAATGGACATTGTGTTCTTTTTGTAGATGTCCATATATTTTTTTTTTAATCTGTATTAATACAACCATTATTAATTAAGCGACACAAGTTCCTGAAGAGCACGTTTAACTTTTTTTTTTAAAAGTATAGGCTGTGAACTTGCAAAAGACCCGAGCCATTGTATGAGAGATGATAAAAACACAATAATTAATAAAAATCATCTGGTAAACAATATTCCACTTAAAAGCTTAAAAAAAGGGTAGAGCCTTTTAACCCATTTCATAAAGTAATATTTCTTCAAGCCAGTCTTGAAATATTCCCCTTCTAACTGTATGCATGTTCCCTCCCCATATTTCCTCCTCAGCTATACCCCTTGTGGTAGGACCCCTGACACTACAGTGTATCCAGGTCATACCGCCTTAGTGGGACTATCCTTTGTCTCATGGTGTTTAGTTGACGCTCAAAGTGCCACGTTTCTTTAAGTGACAGTTTGCCTTACTGGTGCCCCATTGCTTTGGCTGTTGCTTTGTCATAGATATTGTTTAATACGGTCTCTGAGATCAGCTGACTTGGAGTAAAGGAAAAAGGCATTTTTTTCTTGTTTTCCCTTTTGACTATTTTTGCGTGACATAATTAGTATATTTAGGGATCAAAGGTGTGAGGAAGAGCCTACACATGGGGGGTGCAGAATGGCACACCCCTCTCAAATATACTGTTTAATGATGTGTTTGAAGAGTTGCTTTATAATCATTTGAGGTTTATTTTGTGGGCTTTTCATGTCTCAATTATGATGTTTTGAGCTCTGATTTAGTGATATCCATTATTTTATTCTAGATCCATTACCACCTCCCTCTTCAAGTATATCCATGATCAGCTCTTTAAGTCTATGCTCATATTCCAACCACTTCTTTCCCCAAAGAACGTTTCATGCTTCCTATCAGTTTAATTCCCTTCCCTTTGATGGGTCAGTAGAAATTGGCCAGCATTCCAGATGCAGTATTACCAATAATCTATAGACTGGAAATAAGGCCTCAACATCTATGGATTCTGTTTCCTTAGCTATGCATCTAACATTCTCTTGGCCTTTACCACTAACCTATCATACTGCATAGCAAGATTCGACTTCTGACTAGTTGTAATTCCTTAGTGTTTTATAATTTCTGCCCTACTTAGGGTCACCCTACCGAGCATTCTGCTCACCAAAGTGAATAATCTTTCATTTACTTACTTTACATCACAGCTTTTAGCTGTCTCTCTATCTTGCATGACATAGCAGATGTCAGTTGAGACCAACCACTGTGTCTGTAACCAATCCTCTGATCTTGTTCTACATTAATGACACCACCATCTTGTCTTACACTCTCAGGGTAACAGGACTGCTCCCAGCATTGCACCCACTGCATTCTACAACTTCACAATTTTTTTTCACAGATCTACCATAACTGGCATCCCCTGTTTCCAGTCAGTAAGAAAATGTTTTTGTCCTCCTCACAATTTTGGGTCTCACCCCGATACCTTTTAATTTTCCAACTAAACCGCTGTGCAGTACAGTGTTGGAGACCTTGGTAAATTTCATAGGAGGTTACCAGGCTAATGGCCCTAAGAACTTTTTTAAGCCTAGCCATTCATGCCCCAGTTTTCCCAATTATTCATGCCCAAGGACTAGAGCCTTAGGGCATTTACATCCTGCCCCTGTCCACAAGGGACATAGGCAACAAGCTGGGGTGAATCCTCAATTTCCCATCCATTGCTTCATATTGCATTTGACAGACTTAGTGAAGAGCTATAGGATCGTAAGAAAAAGTCAGGATCAAACCTTATACCTTGTGCATGGGGGCAAAGATGTTAACCATTATACCACCTGTTCATACATACAACATTCATAGGACTCTCCCTTTCCAATGAATTGGTGCACTGGTTATAAAAACAGAATAAAAGCTGAAGTGGCAAGACTGCCCACCCCACTTGTGACACCATGATGTTGTCCACCATCAAGAAGGTTAGCATTTGGCACCATCACCGTCCTGCTTCACAAACTCTCTTCCGTAACTTCACTGGGATATAAGTTGGCTAACAGACATGCATATTGCCTTGTTATTTTCTGAATCCATTTTCGTTTTTTTGTTTTTAAACAAGAAACATCTTTATTAAATTATCACATATGACACAGACAATCATACATTTATATAAAAGAAAACAAACCATATTGTCATAATTTTAGTTGCAAACATTCTACTGTCATTGTCAGTCAGACATTACATAGCTCATTCAGATCCTGCCTTCTTTTAAACCTCATTCCTCCTCTACATGTATTGTTCTCACAATTCCCATTTTTCTATGTAATTTGCTCCCGGCCTTTTCTAAAAATCCCAATTCCAGTTGTTTTATTTCTGTTACTACAGTAGACTCCTTCTTATCCAGTTTCACTGGGACCAGACCTTAGGCTGGATAAACGAATGGCTGGTTAATCAGCAAAAGCATACAGAATAGCATTTATAGGTTATAAATCAGCTAGAATAACAGGATTTGTGTTAGTATGCATTTTTCTAATGAATATGAAGTCTAAAACGTAAATGTCTGCCATTATTTAGCCCAGAGGAGGCAGAAGTGTTGTTCTTCTCTGCTGTTTTTGCTAGGCCTATGGCAAAAATTTGATGGCCGATTAAACAGGAGACCAGTTAAAGAGAGGCTGGATAAGAGGGAGTCTACGGTATATTCACTACTTCTAGAACAGCTGGTTTACACTTTCATTTCAATTTTCTAGTAATTGTTTTTTGGCAGCCACCATAATTAGACTCAGTAAGGCCTTACAATGTCTAGGCAATTCTGATTCTGTATCATAGCTCAAGTCACTTCCTTAGTTACACCAATTTGTTTTCGCAGTATCTCTGACAGAATAGTCTGCAGGGAATCTTTAAAGTCTTCCAACTCATTACACTCCCAGAAAATATGTTCCCAGTTACCTCTTTCTTCTCCATTACACCTCCAACATTTTCTGTCTACCTGATGAAAAATCCTTTGGAGACTACCTGGGGTATAAAAGTATCTATGTAAACACTTCCAAGTAAAGATCCTAAATCTTCTAGACAGACTTTGTTGCATGAATCTATCTTTGTTTGGGGGAAATTAGCTTCCTGACACAACGTCAACAGAAAAAGAAAGTGTCGACACAGAGAAGTTTTATAGCCACGGCTTCATATGATCCTGTGAAAATCTCTTCATTAACATATTGCATCTCAATCTCTTTATTTCTCTTCATCTGTGTATCTGTGTTCATATGCTTGTACTCCTCTCCTTAATAAATCTGAAAGTTAAGCAGCATTCAATGCAAATAGTATATATCAGTTTTCCAAGGGGTATTACAGGTCTTTAAAAGCAGAAAACACACAGCAATGAAAGTGTTATTTAAGTAACAACTCTTCCCCTTTCTCTAAAAAGTGCTTTAAGTGAGTTGCTGATTTTATGTATTTATAAAGGAATATTGAATAGTATAATTTCTAATATAATATACTGTTTTAGTTACCCACAGTGTTGGTATATCATGTTTAGTTTAAGTAAAATGCTGTTTTTACAAATATTTTACTTGTAAATAGTATATAGTAAAGTCCAAAAGTTTCACAGTTATCCTGCCTGATAAGTGAGATTACTAAACTATATTCAAAATTCAGAAGAGAAACATATTTGAGGGAAAAAAATCAGGTTTTATTGGAGTACTTCATTACCTGAAACACATTTCAAGGAAATAAGAGTGTTTTTATTGGAGAGCTTTAGTGCCAAACGTGTAACCTATCTCCAAAGTTAAGGGATTCAGAGCAGATTTCATTCCCTGTTTCCTGAATTATACAATATAATGGCACTAGGAAATCATATACAGGAGGAACTCAATTAAAGTTATTGGTCATAAAAAATGTGTTGTACTGATATAATTACAGTGAAATATTAAACCAGTTGAAAAAAAAATGAATGAATCCAGTAAGGTCTTTAAATACGTATAAAGAGTCAATGTGAATGAGGCATTTACTTTGAAGCTATGAATAACTATTGCAAAACGTTTCAGCAGCCTTAAGGATTTAGCATAAAGTCAAAAGTCAGACCTTGCAGTTGATACAAAAAATTTAACAACAGAGTGACTTTAGATAGTCCTTTCTGCTGAAGGTTATGTGGTAGTACCTGTCATGTGGGGTCCAGCCAGACTGACTCATTACCTTAGCAGTTTATATCTAATTACCAAATGACTACCATGGAACTCTGGTAGTCTATATGCTGTTTGGGATCTGTGAAGTTACTAATTATATGAGCTAGTAAGTCATAACATAGTTCGTGTGCTTGTCGAACTCCAGATTTGTGAATGTAAGCTATTTTTAGTAGTACGTCATTACATAATGGATGCTTATCTAATAACAGCTCAGTGAAGTTACCAAGATATATTTTGACATTCAGTCATAACATAGTATACATGATAAGAGATCTGTAAAGTTGCCAACTTTCATTTAAGCTGTAAGTCATAATACACTATCTATGATTGTCTAACAACGTGAAGCTACCATGTTACATTTAGGCAGTAAGTCTTATCCATGGCATGTATGACTGACTAACATGAAGCTACAATGTTATATTTAGGCAGTAGGCCATATCCATGACATGTATGACTGTCTAATAATGTGAAGCTACCATGTTACATTTAGGCAGTAAGTCATATCCATGACATGTATGACTGTCTAATAATGTGAAGCTACCATGTTACATTTAGGCAGTAAGTCTTATCCATGACATGTATGACTGACTAACATGAAGCTACAATGTTATATTTAGGCAGTAGGTCATATCCATGACATGTGTAACTGTCTAATAATGTGAAGCTACCATGTTACATTTAGGCAGTAAGTCATATCCATGACATGTATGACTGTCTAATAATGTGAAGCTACCATGTTACATTTAGGCAGTAAGTCATATCCATGACATGTATGACTGTCTAATAATGTGAAGCTACCATGTTACATTTAGGCAGCAAGTCATATCCATGACATGTATGACTGTCTAATAATGTGAAGCTACCATGTTACATTTAGGCAGTTAAGTCATATCCAAGAGGAGATAACATACTAGATCTCATCATCACGAACATGGGGTCACAATGTTCAACACCGGAAGTATACCCCTCACTGGTGAGATCAGACCATAAACTAATCTCACTGGAAGTCCACATCCCGCCCACACCTGAGATAAAAAAGACCACAGTGAAGAACTTCTCAAAAGCAGACTTCACACTTCTAAAGACTAGTGTGGTCTCTTTCAAGGCCCCCAAGCCTGCGGAAACCATTACTCAAGCCGCTGAATCACTTACAAATGCCTTCTACCAGCACCTACAGGACTGCATGGATCAGGCAATCCCAAACAAAACAAAGACTCTTTGTACCAAAGGCAAGCGTCCAGTCTGGTGGACCCCAGCCATAAACAAGCTCTACAACAAAAGGAGGAACCTAATACAAGATAGAGCAAAATCCTTAAAAGGGAAAACACCCTTGATCATTATAAGTAAAAAACTAAGATCTCTAATAAAATCATCCAAGGCAAATTTTGAGAGAAAAGTCGCTAAGGACTCAAAGGACAATCATAAGGCCTTCTTTAGCTATGTTAGAAACCTGGGGGGAAACTCCCAGATATGCTCAGAATTAGTTCAAAATGATGTAAAAATTACTGAACCTACAGACATTGCCAACATACTGGCTGACGGGTTCAATGCAAACTTCTCCCCCCCTCCCCCCCAAAAGGTGAGATATCTATACCAGAGAATTATAGCCCCACAAACATCTCTAACGCTCAGGTGAGAACTGCTCTCTCCAAGGCAAAAAACGCAGCATCCATGGGACCAGATGGTGTCCCCGGATGTGTGCTCCATGAACTCAATGAGGAATTAAACCCGCAGTTAGGGCAGCTGTTTAATCTTAGCCTCACCTCAGGATACGTGCCTAAGGAGTGGCGTACGGCAACTGTGGTCCCACTTCACAAAGGCGGTGCCTCCACTGACCCTGGAAATTACCGTCCCATCAGCTTGACAAGCTTGATCTGCAAAGCTATGGAGAGGATCATAATGGAACTCAAAAATAAAGACATAGGAGACGTGCAGACTTTGGATCCGACCCAGTTTGGCTTTGTCAAAGGCAGATCATGCCTTTTAAACTTTGTTGACTTTTTTGAAACAGTCACCAAGGCCATTGATGAGGGAAAGGCAGTCCACACAGCCTACCTCGACCTGGCAAAGGCTTTCGACACAATACCCCACTCAGGTATCATTGAAAAACTCATCAGCTTAAATGTAAACCCATACGTCACAAGATGGGTTGCAAACTGGCTAAGTGACAGAACCCATAGGGTCAGAGTTGCTGGCACCATGTCAGACTCAAAGCCTGTCACAAGTGGTGTCCCACAGGGCTCAGTCCTGGGCCCTCTCCTGTTTGGCATCTACTTTTCAGAAGTACAAGCAAACACAGGAGGATTATGGCTGACAAAATTTGCAGATGACTGCAAACTGGGCGCCATAGTTGAGAACACATCTGACACAGATATCCTTCAGAAGGGTCTTATAGAAATGGATAACTGGTGCCAGAGCCATGGCCAAAAGTTAAACGCCAAAAAATGCATAGTCATACCCTTCGGGAAAAACAAGGTTACCCCTAGCTACCATATAGGTGGCAACCCACTAAGCACAGAAGAGGTTATCAGGGTTCTGGGGACCCAGGTTGACAGTAACCTTTCATTTGACACTCACGTTGCCAAAGTAGTTAGGAAGACCTTCTACATTGCCCACCTGATCATGAAGGGATTCACATCTAGGTCAAGGGAAGTCATCGTCCCCCTGTACTCATCACTCATCAGACCAATGATTGAGTACAATGCCCCATTCGGAATGTATCTGACATGACACCTGCAGCAACTGGAAAGGCCCCAAAAGTTCCTCACCAAAAGGATAAAGGGTCTCAAAAATATGTCCTATGCTGCCCGACTGAAGGAACTTCAGCTCTATTCAGTCACTTACCGTCTGCTCAGAGGTGACCTGTGCCTGACATACAAGGCCATGTCCAACCCAGAATTGATGAACATGCTTCACCTCAAAAAATCTAGATCCCTCAGAACTACAAGGGTGGGAGACTTAAACCTTGACACGGTTATTAATAGGACGTGCTGGAGGGACAGATTCATCACCCAGAGACTCCCTATGCTGTGGAACAAAATCCCGGTACATGTGAGGCAGAGCACCTCGCTGGCTTTGTTCAAGAGAAATCTTGACCAATGGATGGGAGATCGCAGATATACCCCAGGGATTATCTCAGTGTCACTGCTTGACAGAGGCACAGCAAAATAATGGGCATAGTATCCTCCAAACTAAAGGGGAGGTGAAAGCCACAAAACTCTGGGCTAGGCTTATAAATGCCCTTGGGCAGATAGCCTAGTATGAACCTATGAACCTATGAACCTATGTATGACTGTCTAACAATGTGAAGCTACCATGTTACATTTAGGAGGTAAGTCATATCCATGACATGCATGACTGTCTAACAACATGAAGCTATCATGTTACATTTAGGCGGTAAGTCATATCCATGATATATATGACTATCTAACAACGTGAAGGTACCATGTTACATTTAGGCACTACGTCATATTCATGACATGTATGACTGTCTAATAATGTGAAGCTACCATGTTACATTTAGGCAGAAAGTCATAATACAATGCCTATGATTGTCTAACAATGTGAAGCTAGCATGTTACATTTAGTTAGTAAGTCATATCCATGACATGTATGACTGTCTAATAACATGAAGCTACCATGTTACACTTAGGCTGTAAGTCATATCCATGACATGTATGACTGTCTAATAATGTGAAGCTCCCATGTTACATTTAGGCAGTAAGTCATATCCATGACATGTATGACTGTCTAATAATGTGAAGATACCATGTTACATTTAGGCAGTAACTCATATCCATGACATGTATGACTGTCTAACAAAGTGAAGCTACCATGTTATATTTAGGCAGTAAGTCATATCCATGATATGTATGACTGTCTAACAATGTGATGCTACCATTTTACATTTAGAACCAAGCAACACTTCAAACGAAGCAAAAACCAAGAACATAAAATAAAAAATCCAAACTTATACGTGGAAACACCGGTTTAATAGGACATAGCTCTAATGACTAAGCACTTTCACCATAACAATGGCTTCATCAGAGTACTGTTGGGTGGTACAAACAACATTTGAATAACATAAAATTATATTGCCCAGCCAATCAACATTCAATGACATCATCACAGCACATTTAAATTTAAACAAACAGATAAACTGCAGTACAAAATATTATCTACTCAAAATCTAAAATATGTAATATGTAAAAAATACTTTTTACTAAAAGATGTTAAAAAATTAAACCTATACTTAAATTAAACTCAAACACACCCTGTCTACAACAAAAAAATGATTTTTTTGAAATTGGCACAGTTTAAACTATGCCTATAGAATGTGTTGTGGGCATCTTTAATTCTGATGGCCCTGATGTAAAATGCAATGAAAGAGGGGGTGATTTAAAGCTCAAGGTGGAAAACTTGGAGACTATGTGGCAACTTATATTAAATGCCACTCATAGGTTCATAGGTTCATAGGTTCATATTAGGCTATCTGCCCTGGGGCAATTATAAGCCTAGCCTGATTTTTGTTTGGCTTACGCCACCCCTTGATTTGAGTATACTGTGCCCTTTTTAAGGTTTAGTTTGCTGTGCCTCTGTCTAATAGTGACACGGAAGTAATCCCCGGGACAAACCTACGATCCTCCATCCACTCATCAAGATTCTTCTTGAAGAGATTCAGTGAGGTGCTCTGCCTAACATGGATTGGAATTCTATTCCAGAGTGAAGGGAGCCTCTGGGTTATGAATCTGTCCCTCCAGCAAGTTCTATTTATTTCAGTGCTGAGGTTCAAGTCCCTCGAGCATGTGGCTCTAAGGGATTTAGATTTACTGAGGTGGAGCATGCCCATTAATTCTGGATTGGACATAGCTTTATATGTCAGGCATAGATCGCCTTGAAGTAGGCAGTATGCAACTGAGTAGAGCTGGAGCTGTTTTAACCGAGCAGCATATGGCATCTGTTTGAGTCCCTTGATCCTCTTGGTGAGGTACTTTTGGGGTCTTTCTAATTGCTGCAGGTGTTGGGTAAGGTACATCCCAAAAGGGGAATTGTATTCTATGATGGGCCTGATGAGGGATGAATAAAGGGGCACGATTACCTCTCTTGATCTAGAGATGAATCCTTTCATGATGAGGTGGGCTATGTAAAAGGTCTTTCTAACCACTTTGGCAATGTGGTTGTCAAAGGAGAGATTGCTATCAACATGGGTCCCCAGATCCCTAATTTCTTTCTCTGTATTTAATGGGTTACCGCCTATGTGGTAATTTGTGGGCACATTGTTTTTGCCAAAAGGTATGACTATACACTTTTTGGCATTTAACTTTAGACCATGGCTCTGGCACCAGTTATCTGTCTCTGTGAGACCTTTTTGAAGGATGTTTGTGTCAGCTGGAGAGTTGATTATGACGCCTAGTTTGCAGTCGTCTGTGAACTTGGTGAGCCATAGTCCTCCCACGTTGGCCTGTACCTTGGAAAAGTATATACCGAACAAGAGCGGTCCCAGGACAGAACCTTGTGGGATGCCACTTGTGACTGGTTTCAAGTCTGACATGGCTCCAGCAACTCTCACTCTGTGGGTTCTGTCTTTGAGCCAGTTTGCGACCCATCTTGTGACATAGAGGTTTATATTTAAGCTGAATAGCTTATCTATGATGCCCGAGTGGGGTATTGTGTCAAATGCCTTTGCTAGGTCCAGATAGGCTGTGTGGACTACCTTCCCTTCATCTATGGCTTTGGTGACTGTTTCGAAAAAGTCATCCAGGTTCAAAAGGCAGGATCTGCCCTTGATGAAGCCGAACTGGGTAGGATCTAGTGTCTGTAGGTCCCCAATGTTTTTGTTTATAAGCTCCATGATGATCCTCTCCATAGCCTTGCAGACTAAGCTAGTCAGGCTTATGGGGCGATAGTATCCAGGGTCCGTAGAGGCTCCACCTTTGTGGAGTGGGACCACTGTTGCTGTACGCCATTCTGTGGGCACATATCCTGTAGTGAGGCTGAGATTGTACAGCTGTTTTATTTGAGGGATTAGTTCTTCTTGGAGTTCATGTAGGACGCAACCCGGGACACCATCTGGTCCCATGGAAGCAGTGTTTTTTGCTTTGGAGAGGGCAGCCTTCACCTGAGCATCAGAGATGTTTGGGAGGCAGCCCTCTGCCAGGATAGATACTTGCTCTTTTTTTTGGGGGGGAGGGGTGGAGAAGTTTGCACTGAAACTGTCTGCCAGGATATTGGCGATGTCTGTGGGTTCAGTGTATTTTTTGTTGTTTAGAATCAACTCAGAACAAGTCTGGGAGTTGCATCCCAGGTTCCTAACATGACTGAAAAAAGCCTTATGATTGTCTTTAGTGTCCTGAGCAATTTTTCTCTCGAAGCTGGCCTTGGAGGATTTTATGAGGGATCGTAATTTTTTGCTAGTACTGATCAGAGATGCCTTCCCTATTAGGGATTTTGCTCTATCATGTAGTATCTTCCTCCTTCTGTTGTACAGTTTATTTATGGCTGGGGTCCACCAGACTGGATGCCTGCCTTTGGATGTTTGGGTTTTGGTTTTGTTTGGGATAGCATGATCCATGCATTCCTGGAGATGTCCGTAGAATGCGTTTATATAGGATTCTGCAGTTTGGCCGTAGTTTCCACTGGCCCTGGGGCCTTGAAGGATTCCACTTCAGTTTTGAGAAGTGAGAAGTTAGCTTTTGAGAAGTTTTTCACTGTGGTTTTCTGGGCTGGGGGTGGGGTCGGGATGTGGACATCCAGTGAAATTAATTTATGGTCTGATCTTACCAATGAGGGATATACTTCAGGTGTGGAGCATAGAGTCCCCATGTTGGTAATGATCAGGTCTAGTATGTTATCCCCTCTTGTGGGAGTGGTGACTAGTTGTTCCATAGCATTTCAGTTTATAATTTCCAGGAACCTTTGGGCTAAGGTGCTGGGGCTTGAGTAGTGCTCCCAGTCTATGTTTGGGTAGTTGAAGTCGCCCAATATAATGGTGTTCGGAGAGATCTTCATGTTCTCCAATGTTTTCAGGAAAGCCGAGTGGGATTCCTGACTTTGAGAGGGTGGTCTGTAGGATGCTATAAACTGAAAAGCAGTCTTGCCCACTGTTAGTTGCACATGGATGGTCTCCGATACTTTGTGCAATGCCACTAACCTGGAGGTGTGGATATCCTTGATAAATATGGAAACTCCCCCTCCTTTTGTGGTTCAGTCCAGGTTTTGGGGCCAAAAAGCATGATATGAGGTATAACCTGGTAGTGCTGGGGTGCTCCCTGGAGCCTTGAACCAGGTTTCTGTCACTGCACAGATATCGATGTTCTCCATACTGAGGAGAGCTTCGAGTGCGTGCATCTTGAGGTTAAGACTTCTGGCGTTTAACAGCATTACCCTTAGTTTCTTGTTTCTTGTAATCTACCGGGACTTGACAGTATTGCTATTCTCCCTATGCTTAAGACTAAAGCAACTAGGGTATGAACATGTTTCACATTCTTTTGTACATAAAAAGATCTTATACATTTTCAAGATCTGTGTTTGAGTTTAATTTAAGTATAGGTTTAATTTTTTAACATCTTTTAGTAAAAAGTATTTTTTGCATATTACATATTTTAGACTTTGAGTAGATATTATTTTGTACTAAAGTTTGTTATCTGTTTGTTTAAATTTAAATGTGCTGTGATGACGTCATTGAATGTTGATTGGCTGGGCAATAGAATTTTATGTTATTTAAATGTTGTTTGTACCACCCAACAGTACTCTGATGAAGCCATTGTTATGGTGAAAGCACTCAGTCGTGGGATTCTGTGCTGTGTCCTATAAAACCGTTGTTTCCATGTATAAGTTTGGATTTTTTATTTTACATTTTACATTTAGGGAGTAAGTCATATCCATGATATGTGTGGCTGTCTAATAACGTTAAGCTACCATTTTACATTTAGGCAGTAAGTCATATCCATGACATGTATGACTGTCTAATAATGTGAAGTTACAAAGGTAAATTTACTCAGTAAGTTATAACACAAACGTATGATTGTCTAATAATTAAGCAATAACCCACAAATGGGTGTGGGTATATAAGGATTTATCCATGGCTGGCATGGTTTGATCACAAGGGTGAAGCCTGAGTGATTAAACAAACCCAGCCGTGGGTAAATTCTGATATACCCACACCCATGACTGGGTTTTGTAACTATACAATAACATTATTTAAGAAAAAAATTGCTTACCTTTCTGAAATAATGCCTTTGTATAACAGTGCCATAGTGTTCCTCTGCATGGTTTCCTGTTCTTCCGTGTTTTTTGATGTGTATTGCTCATGCATATGGGGGTTATGTTCTCATGCTTGCACAGTACATCAGTGCTATTGAAGACAAGCTACAGAGAGAAGGGAATCTCTATTGCTGTTTTATGTGGAAAACTGAGGCAAAACTCTGGACATTCTTTGAAGAATTGGACAGTTGAGATGTATGAGAGTCTGCTGAGATTTATGGTGGGACAGCAGAAAAAAATGAAGGAAAACTGGGTAGGTTTCTGCTTTTAATTTTTCAGAATGTACATGACTTTTCTCCTGTTTTGGACTGTCCCTCTGTAGCATATTCCAGTAATATAGCATAAGGCAAAGCATGGTGTTTTAACATCCCCAGGAGTAACTTGTTAACCCATAGTATGCACCCCAGTGTACAGATTATGCTAGGACTTGGTGATGGAAATGTGGATTAATTACCAAGGTTAATCTGAGGGGAATAAATGTCCATCCCTGTGACTGAATCCTAGCATAATCTGTGCCCTAGATTTACAGGACTGCTGTTACGCAATGACTTTATCTACACATGGCTCAGTAAGAATATACACACATACATTACTGCTGTTAAACGATGGCTTTAATTACAAATGATCCTGTTGGAATATACACACATGCATTACTGCTGTTAAATGATGGTTTTAGCTAAATGAAAAATATCAATCAATCAATCAAAAAAAAAATATATATATAGAGAGAGAGAGAGAGAGGGAGGGAGAGAGAGAGAGATAATCCCCTAAATTATTTATACTGACTCCACAGTCACATCACAACTGAAAAAGGGGGTAAAAACTTTAAATGTACACACCATCTCATACTATTCAATACATTGCAGTAAAATATCCAGCAACATTAATTTTTCAAAAAATCAAAACCATTCTCTGAAGAGGCATGAACAATGTATAAGTAAGACACTCTCACTACCATACAACCTGTTGTTTTTTATGAGTAAAGGGGCAGTTAAAGCACCCCATGTATTACTGAAGATGATGACACCTTCTCTGATCATAACTAGATTCATGTGTCGTGAAATGGATGTCAAGAAAAAAGCTTAATTCTCAAGATTAATTACTTGACATCATACCAATATGGTTATGATTGGAGACCTGATCATAATCCTCTATTATTATGCAAAAACAGATAAAATGTGTATTTCTTGATGGAATATGATCACTACCTGAAGTACAGTATAAAGCACTAGATGAATCCATATGCTTTGCACATCTGACACACGACAACAATGTCATTTGGTAAAAACATTATAAATTCAGAAATTAATATTCCAAATAATCTTGAACGAAAATGCATTCTGTGAAAAAATAAAGTTCTGGTCAAGACAAAAACACAAAAACTATTCTGAACCATTTTCTTGATTGACTTCAGGGACTTTGTCCCCCCCCTTCCCCCAATGTAGGGGGTTGCAGCCTTAATCTTCAAATGCTAATTTACATAAATAATCACCTTCAAGACCTTCAAGATTAGGCCAACTCAAAGTAATGGACTAACTCTAGTATGCAGTAACAGTACTAATGCAGCTTTTTTAAAAAATCTTCTCATTGAACACACCAGAAATATGCTGTCTAAATGCATCGTTTCACAAAAATGAGTGACACTGAACGGCACATCTTTTTGGTACAATCAATACACTGCAAAGGACACTTTAGGGGGATTCAGGAAGGATGCTCAGAATAAACATCTGTGAAGAAAATGTTAAATTTGAAAGTATTATACATTATTTAAGTGAATGCATTTCTCTCGCTCTCTTTTCTCCAAAGGCTTTGGTTGTGATTTCACTCTTGTTGCATTTCCACAGTAAATCCTACATGCTGATAGGAAAAATCAAGAAAACAGTTGTACAATATGCACTACAGATTTAATTACAGTGTGAGTTCCAGCATGATCAGGATATGTTATAGTAGCTATAGGTAATTTAGATCAAATTGCTCAGGCATCGACAGCTCAAATCACAAGATTCTAAGGCACAGAAAGCTGATTGCTGTTTTCTATAGGAAAACATCACCAGTGTGATTTCTAAGTGTACACCAGCAGTGAGTTTTTTGGCTTTGGGAGATTTCTATCTTCATGTTGGTGTGACTGCGTGGTTAGTATATACAATTTTGAGTGTATGGGGGATAACCCCCCACAAGGGTGGGTGGAAGGGGCTTGTCTCTGCAGAAAAAATGCTTTCATTTGGAAGGTTTACCCTTTTAATATTTTTGGGCACTTGTGTTCACTGTTTTGGTTCCTCTGTGTCCTAACATTCAAGGTTTCATAGGAGATCTGTGTATGTTTAAATCAGCCAATGGCTATGCAATGAACAAGCAATGAAATCAGTGCTCAAATATCTGAAGTACATAGCTAACTCTCAGCTATGCTGGTTTGGGTTAACGTGTGCTGTAGTTATTGTGTAATATGTAGCACATTTGGGTTATAGTACATGAGCAGATGCATAGAAACCTCCTGCTAATAACTACTCAGTAATGGCACTGCATCAGAGTTCTGAAACATCTTCATAAGGTAAGAAGTGATATTAATTGCCTTGTGTTGCTCAGGTATATCAAGCACTAAAAAGGGTAATACTGATGTGTTTGTGTGTGTCTGTGTGTGTATGTGTGTGTGTGTGTGTGTGTGTGTGTGTGTGTGTGTGTGTGTGTGTGTGTGCATGCGTGTGTGCGCGTGCATGTGTGCTGCACGTGTGTGTGTGTGCACGTGCGTGCATATGTGCGCATGCATGTGTGCGTGTGCGCGCACACGTGTGTGTGTGTGTGTGTGTGTGTGTGTGTGTGTCTGTGTGTGGAGGGGGTGGCTGGTATCTAATGAAAGTGACTGGATTGTAATTTAATAAAATTAGAAAATGTATTCTAACAGCTGCAGAATTGGAATCATGAAGGAATATGCCAAGAGCCTTGTAAACTTTCATGAGTATTCTGATATCTTAATATACTGTAATATATAACAAGAGATTTTGACTAAACAGGTTTGAAAATATTTCTCCCATTACATGCTTAAGTAATACCACAAGCCAAAGTGTTTGTTGTCATAGATTACATTGCACACCAAGTCACAGTAATAAAGAACATGCAAACATTTTTCTGGATAGAATCATGAACTAAACTGGCCTAATCACCGATTCCCAGCCTGCACCAGCATCCCACCTAATAATGTAAATTTAACTTTTGTGGGATATAAATAATTCCTGACTTATTTTATAAGATGTAGCCAAAACTTTTAACTATTCTAATTTTAACACTCAGCAGCTAAGCAATAACGCATCACAACTCTACCCTTTAGCAAAATATGTTGCCACTTTCTACTTCACTGAGCTATCTGTTGAAGATGCAAAAAACTTCTCCAAAACCTAAAAACTACATCAGGTAGTTTCTATTTTCTCCATCCAACATTCCTTAGGAAGTTCTCTGACTATATTATTAAACATCTCACCTACATTTTTAATCTCTTCTTCACATCAGGGATTGCTCCTCCAGACTTCAAACAGTCCATTATAAACTCTCTTCCCAAGGACTACAAAAGACAATTATTCCAACTCCAACCTCTCTCCATTTGGAATTTAAAAAAAAAGCCTATACAACATATCAACAAATACGGTCTGCTCTCTGACAAGCAGCATGGTTTTTCCAATGCCTTTAATATTACAATAGCACTCCTTTCAGCTACTATCAGTATATGCAGCAGCTTAAATGAAGGACATTTGATAACTGTAATTTGTATCGATATGAAACATACTTATGAATCTGTAGACCATACAACTTTACTAAAAAGGCATGTGTAGATTACCCTGAAAGTCTCTTGTAATGTTAAGGTGCTTATGTTAACCATACTGTTATGCTTGTCTGCAAAATTTACCTGCAGCTACAGCCGACTGAAATTATGCACTTGTCCACATGCAACTATAAACAGGAATGGCAGCCTACTACTGCAGGACAGCCTCAACTCCATCCAGTTTTCTATATGCTGTGTTACACCGCTGTGGTATCCTGTGTGCCTGTGCATGGGAATAGTCAATGCTAAAGAGAAAGGAGGGGAGTTATCACTATAGTCCATGATTGTTTTGGCCTGCAAAACAAACCAACATGCAAATATGGGTTTCCCCCAATGTGCACGATACTTACAGTGCCCCATGTCACAGGTACAGCTGCAGGGGACATCAACATACACATCTTACTTCTGTTATCTGCCACCTATGCATTCATGTGCTAACACACCTACTGACTTACTGTCAGGGCAGCCTGGTATAATACCGCATGCAGTGGATCTCTGTGAACTACCTAACCCAGTTATATCTCCCGACAGATGGGCTCCTACCTCTGCATACCATACTACAAACTCATTCTAGGCTAACATATACTGGACCCCACATAAAATGACACCAACTACTTAGCCAATTACTGACATCAATTATCTTGTGTTTGAGTGAGGAACTGAAGAACCCTCATTATGTCATGGATCCTGGCTTCAGAGAGGTAAGTATTACCCATTTCTTTCCAACCTCAAGAGCATGGAATCTGTTTGCCTGGCAATGGAGTCCCCAATTATTACAGCATTTCTACTTTTATTCTCTGAACTTGTCATAGCTGAAGGCTAATGGCTGACAGGCTGGTCACTCTCTGTTATGTGAGAGGGTGGTGATGTGGTAATGCATTTATGGTGCAAAATTATCCTACTAGATCTTGAAGGTTTTGGATGTGATTTTTTGACAACCTCAGCGTGTGTTACTTTGGTGAATATATGTATGTGCATAGATGGTGCAATGTAGTGCTCATTGGCCTTTAAGTGATAAAATACCTTGAACATTTCATAGACTATATTGTGAATATAAAGTATTAATTCATTGCCTCTGAGCATCAGGCAGCAGTTGCACTACCTAGTAACAGCCAGTGCTACAAGGCTGGCTACATATGGGATGAATGCCATATGACTTTACTTCCTGCAAGGGGTCACTGACACAGGTGTTACACAATAGTTAGTCAACTGATGCTCAGAGTGAGAAGGGAGGTTGTAAACAATAGCTGAAGGCACTTACAATCAGTAGCTAAATGAAAGGTTACACTCACAGACTTGATATTTTAACAGCTTAGGGAATCCGTTACAGATGCCCCCTTCTGCAAAGGGTTCAGTGACTTAAGTTTTAACAGCTGAGTGAAGTGATACATCAGAAATTAAGGCAGAGGTTGCAATAACAGCCACTAGTAAAGTTTATACTAAAAGGTGACTTGCAGTTTACTGTATCCTGAGGCTTGCAGAACAACAGCAACGAGGTTGAGTGACTATATTACAAACTGCAAAGCTGGATAATGTTGGGATGTTAATAGTAGTGAAAGGTTTGATTTTAGTGCCTTGCATCTATGCAGTGCACTGTTCCCCATCATTGTCAGATGCACAATTCAGTGCAGACCAAGAAGGTATAGCAGGAGGGCAAGAAAGGCACTGCTGTTAAAACAAGCAAGATAACTAAACACTGCTAATCCCTTTCAAGTTTCAGCTGATCCCCCTAGAGAAGCAGTCAGCTGCTTCCTTTCAGAAAGCAACAATTCTTAGTTCATAACTAGACTTTCTTCCTAGCTCAAAGAAACCTATCAGCTAATTACTTTCTCTCATACATCACAACAATTACTGCTGAACTAGACTTTATTCACAGCACAATCAAGTATAAATAAATTACCTTAGTTCATTATTTATACATAGCAACAATCTCGCATCTGATAAAACTCAGTCACAGCACTATCAGAAGGTCTAGAAAGCAAATGAAACTGAGCACCTGAAGAACTTATTGCATCAATTAGCATGACAACTTTATTGCTGACTGCATTAATGGACAGCAGTAAAGCTACCATACTAAATGCTACAACACTGTTAATGCAACAGAGCTACCTACAGTGCAGCAATTCTGCTGCCCATTTCTGAGTCTTTCTTTTGCCCTTATCTATTAGGTAATCATGCAGAAATGTTATTAATTTACAAACTGTCCTACTAAGCCAATGTGCACAAGAAAACACAGAAAGAGATCAGGGTTGGATAAGAGCACTACATTATTTAACACTCCTTCATCAAAACTAACAGAGAAGGAGGAAAATGAACCTGATTCAGCCAGGAAAACTGGTTTCACCCCAAACCTTTCACTGGGGGAAATGACTGTAAAGAAACTTCAACAAGTGAAACTTGACAAGACAATGGGGCTAAATAAGATTCATTATAAGGTCTTAGAGAAATGATGGTAGAACCAGTACTATAGCTGAAAGAATCGCAGGATGAAGATACTATTCCTGAGGAGTAGAAAAGGAGAGAGGAAATTCCTCTTTACAAAAACTGAAATAAGACAGAGGCTAAAATCTGTCAGCCTATTACTTTGACCTCATTTGTTGGTAGAAGTCATGAAATAATTACAGAAAGACCATTGACAAGCTACTACAGCAGTGAACTCAAGGCAGCATAGTCCACATGGAGAAGATCAAATTAAACAAACAGCTGTTTGAGTAACTCACAATTATCCACAAAAGGGCTGTAACTTATTTACATACAGCTAGAAGGAAGACCATAGCAAAAATAAAAACAGAAATGACATAATCAAAGATGAGTGGAAATATGATAAAACTGCAAAAATGGTAGGTGAAGTAATGGCTTGTATAGAGAGGGGCATTACTAGCAGAAAGTTATCCTTCCCTGTGGACAGCTGGTAACAGCCCACCTGGTATTGTGTGCAGTTTTGGAAACTTAATTTGTGTAGGTCCCAGGTAGGACTGAAACATTGCTGAGGCTGGCAAGCAATATACTGCAAAGCCACACACTGTACTGAAGAATGATGGTAGAAGTGGGGCATAAGAGCACTTTATGTAGATTAAGGGAATCAAATGAGTTATGTGAACATACACTTTGTGATTATTTGACATTTGTTTACCCATAAACTTAATTTGGGAAATAACCTATTTTCAGTGGAGACCGGGGGGAAAGCTCCACATCAATGTGCCTATAAACTTGATTTAAACAATATCATATAGATGTAAAAACAGCATTTACAATAGTCAAATGCAAGGTGTACACAAAGAACTTAAGTATAATCAATTGACTGCTGCAAGTTATACGTGCTCTAAGTGGGGGTAGAACCAACCACATATATGGGGTGAGGGTGCTGCAGTAATAAATCTAAGATAAGAAAAATCATGACTATTTAGTTAATACCCATGTATTCCTATACTTTATGCAGGATATAGGAGAGGAAAACATTTTTATAAAAAGAAAATAAAAGTATATTTTGAAAAGCAGGTACTTGGGAAGGCATGAGAGATTTTGTAGAAAAGAAGAGGTAAGAGGAAAATAAAATAACAGCTGGATCGGGGGGAAGTCTGAACGATAAGAATCTAAAAAGTACTGGATTCTTTATGCATTTATATAGTCGAACCTGGGGATCCACAGTGGTAAATTGTATATTCTTGAATTTCTGTCTAACTTGGCGATGCACAGGTGCATAACTATTTATCCATGTGATGATTTCTGAGTTGACACTTAAATCCCTCTGCATTGTTGAGTTGTCTCAAGTGAGCCAGGATGGGAACTCCATTTGTTTGCTACATCGTCTACACACAGTGCTTTTTGATATGGCTATTTGGAGAAAGGATTTTTCAGTGGAGCATAGGTTTCTATCTCAACAGTATGGCTGAATGATAGTGTTGAACACTATATTTTTCAGGGTTGTGAAGTAGCTTTTATGTCATCAATAACTGTAAACCATGTACGTATCAATTCAAGCTGATTTAGCTGTTTTAAAGTAAGATAATGGTACATACACAAACACATACGTACTCTAAGACAATGTGGAGGTGAGGTATAAGTAGGAAACACATTTCCTGATGAATGTAAAGGCCATGTTAAATATCTTACTCCCAGATATTCCAATTATTCAGTTTTAGTTATTCTTTGTAATATTTTTCTGTTTATTTGTGCTTTGTTGTTTAGGACTTCTTTATCAAAGCAGTGCTAGGATGGAGAACTAAACATTTTTATGAATGGGATTTTCTGAATAAGGACATAGGGTTTGTCAAGGGTAGTTGGTTGTTCTTATTTGCATTTGGATTTTTGACATCTGGCGAGTCTGAATTTGGGTGGAAATAAAAGGAGTTTAGGTCTGGTGAGCTGACTATTTTGGTAGTATTGAACTATTTATTTCGGTAGTATTTGTGTATCTCTTGAGTTTGGGATGCCCAGGATCTAGGCTGGAAGATAGGTTCATGGGATAGGTGCTGGAACACAATGTGTTAGGTTTTATGGTTGTAGATAGGTTCATGTGATAGGTGCTGGGACACAATGTATTAGGTTTTATGGTTGTAGATAAGTTCAAGTGATAGGTGCTGGAACACAATGTGTTAGGTTTTATGGTTGTAGATTGGTTCATGGGATATGTGCTGGGACATGATGTGTTAGGTTTTATGGCTGTAGATAGATTCATGTGATAGGTGCTGGGACACGATGTATTAGGTTTTATGGCTGTGCTGCTACCAGGGCATCAAAGAAATGTTTGCAGTAGGTTGATTACACAGGAGGATGGTACTCTCAAGATGCCTACTAACTGACTGCAGTGATGCAGTGGTTAATGTTGTCACCTCACAGCAAGAGGTTCTCTGGTTTGATTCTCGACTGGAGTGCCTTCTTTGTGGAGTCTGCATGTCCTCCCTCTGGTCAAGTGAGTTTTAAAGACATGCAGGTAGGTGCATGTGTGAATGTGTGTGCCTTCTGTGAAGGCTGAGTGCCAGGTTGGCAACTTGATGGCATAAAAACACCACTGCCAATCAATCTGCACACCGGTGATCCACTGTGGTGACCCCTAACCAGGAAAATCGAAAGACATTGCTTTTTACTCTCAAGATGTCTACTAGGTGTTTATGGTTAATAAAGTATACAAATGTGAGGAACTTTTATTTTTCTGTTTCACTGTATCTACATAATTGTGTTTAGGTATGGTATCAAGTCTTTTGCTAGGGAGAATGGATGGTTTAACATTTTAATGTATTTTAATGTTTATATGGAAATATTTATATATTACTTTTTCCATTCCTCTATCGATCCATTTTCAAAATATACTTTATCCAATTAAGGGTCATAGAGTCAGTACCCATCCCAGCAACCAACATGCATAAAGCACAGTAACACTCCTGGATGGGATACCAGTGCATTGCAGGAGACATACACACTGCATGCACATCTTAGGGCAATTTGGAATATTGCTACTTCATTTACTTGCATGTGTTTGAGATTTCTGATGGAACTGGAGATGCTGGTGGAGACTTGCACAAATGTTTATTCATTTTTTATCCATATCTAAAGTTTTATGCATCCACAATACTTGGCTTGTAATAGAATTAGCTTAACACAGGAATAGATTTACATATTTTCAGGAGCCAGGTTGACAAAATGCTAATTTGGTTTGATAGACCTCAGGGTAAGTTAATAACTTTGTGCATGATGGTATTTCAATAATATGTCCTTACACCATAGTTCCTTCAGATATATTGCTGTTTTGGCCTATTTTCATTGATATGATTTATTGTTAAACATATCTTCCCCTGAGGGTGCCTAGATTTTTTTGATTCCATAGGATAATGTGTTATCAATATCTACTCAGAGAGTGTCCTAGTCCTGGGAGATATGAAACTGGGATGGAATATCTGACAATTATTTTTATTGGTATGAGTGTTTTTATTTCTATCCTAGTCACAGCCATATATTCTAAGGACACAGATATAAGTGACAAGAGGAAGCTTCTCTCCTTTAGGAGAGTTTACAAAAGTCCAGGGCTCTCACATTTGTCAGTTTGGTGAGGTGACCCTCTGTTTTGGCCTTTGTGAAGATAGGTGAAGGCTGCCAGGCTAGCCAGATAGAACTTTATAGATAATTCTATCATTTGTAAATATTAATATAAGCCACAAGCTTGTTCTCTTAAATGGAAGAATATGGTGTTAAATGTTGAACTGCGAAAATGTAACAACAGTGCACTCTGCTGTAAAAAAGCTGATAAGTCAAGCATTTAATGACTGTTTCTGATCTCAAGGCTTGGACCTGAGATGTCTGGATGAAGGAATGCTGGCTATTGTTTTGAGACCAAAGATAATTGCTAGAATTTGCATGTATAATTTCTTTTATTGCTCTGGCATCCTGACCAACTGCAAGATCAAAAGGGCTATTAACCTCTGTTAGCCTGGGAAAACAAAAAATTGTTAAGAATGCTGTAATGTGAAGCAGCACTGTGTTATCAATTTACAGAGAGAGAATCATAGAGCAGTTAGCATTTGTCTCAAGAACATCCAACTCGCCAGCACTGCCTATGCTCTATATGTAAGTTTATTTTAGAACTCTGTTTTCTCTTAGATATAGCCAGGAAATAGGACGATTAGATTAGTTTTTTTCTGTACTGATGTCAGAACTTTTCTACTATATTATTTTAAGTATTTCTCTGAACTCTTGACTAGCACTGTGTAATAAGAAGTATTGTCTTGTGTTTTTATTATTTATTATTAAATATTTTCAAACCGTTCAACTGTGGCTGTTTTGTGTAGAGATAATTTAAACTCTAGAGTACATTGCATATATATAGTGATACTGTACAAAGCCACTCCAAATAAGCCTTGACTGTTCAGCTACACTTACCATTTGGATAATAATATTGTACAGTAATAACTGGATACTCTTTGTTAAGGGCCTTTTTAGTAACTGATAGTGGGTGGTGGCAGCTGGTACTACCATATAGTCTGGGCAGAAAGGGGGCACAGCTGAAGAATCTGTGCCAGCCTTCCCCAGGAGTGTCTGTGTGGTTGTATATAACTCTTATCTCAAAATGTGTGTTTGTCAGCTACTTTGGCAGGGACACAAAGCACTGATTGGACAGAGAGGGTGGTGGAGGTTTTAGCTTGCCCACTAGACTGAGATCTGGACCCTATAGCTGTACCAGTGGGGAGTCTTATTGAGGATCTGGAGAGAAAGGGAGAAACCAGCCCCAGACTGTGATCTCTGTGTGCTCTTAAGGGAAATTGTACTTAACTATGTGTGTATTTGTTATCCTTCCCAATGTGGATGCCCCTCACTGGTGTTAGTGGTGAGGATTGAGGCTCCTTGATTACTGGCCCAGTGCATGGGCATCACATATTAATTGTTTGGCAGTGGTGGGATATCCACACCGCATATTATTTGGTTGGCAAATACTAACTGGCTTGTAGTGTTGTGGGTAGTGTGAATTCCTGTAGCTTGTGTACAGTGATCACTAAAGGTGTTTTTGTACTTTAAATCAGCCATGCAGTGAATACTCAGAGTTCAGATCACAATTGTTTTATTTCTTTTGTTAGCTAAGTTATTCAGGGAGAGCAGGCAAGCATGTCAGCTGTGGACTATGGAAAGCTGATAAGGAGCCAGTTGGCTGAGATGTGCCAGGCTAAAGGACTGGTGCAGGGAAACCTGACTAAGGCAGACATGATTGCAGCTTTGGTCACAGCTGCAGCAGAAAACAGCAACCAGGAGGGCAATCGCTCTGGCTGTGGAGATATACAACATTCAGGGAATGGATAGCTCAACCTTTGTGTAGAAGACTTAAAAATCCATCTGGAGCTAAAGAGACTTGAGTTGGAGGCCAAGCGTTTGGAAATGGAAGCTGTGGAAAAGGAGTGGCAGAGGCAACATGAAAAGGAGATGCTGACTGTTTGCCAGAGTCATGGAGGTAATGGGGAAGGGAGTAACTGGACCCCAGAAGCACAAAAGGTCAGTAAATTTCTTCTGCAGTTTACAGAGGGGGATAATTTTGATAGTTTCATTCATATGTTTGAGAGGAGATGTAAACAGTATGATGTTGACCAAAGGCTCTGGGTATGGTTCCTGACCCCTTACTCCATGATAAAGCTGTAACTGTATTGTCTAAAATTTCTGTTCATGAATGTTTTGATTATACTGCTGTTAAGAACTGTTTGTTAGAAATTTTTAAGCTAACACCTGAAACGTATAGGAAAAGGTTTCATGAGCATAGACACAAGGCAGATGAAAGTGTGTGTGAATATGTTGCTGAACTGAGCACTTATTTTCATAGGTGGGTGAGTGGATTTCAGGTCACCACTTTTGAAGGGCTGGCAGACCATTTGGTGAGGGAACAAGCCCTTAGTACTTTGCCTGAGGACATGAGGATCTGGTTAGCTGACAGACAATGTGCTACTTCCGATGAGTTGGGGGAGAAGGGAGACCTATACCTAGCAAGCACGGCATCCCTGCACAGGAAAGGGACCCCAAGTACTGCTCATGGGTCTAAAGGAACCCATGGTGGGCATCCCAGACTTCCCCAACAGAATCTGCCAGTAGGAGGGGAAGCCACTTGTCCCGGTATACGTCCAGGACCTATGGTTACATGTGTTAAATGCAACCAGTGGGGCCAGGTGGCATACAGATGTCCACAGAGGCAAGGTGGGGAATAAAAGGTGAGAGAGCCAGTAAGTGGGAAAGACAAAATGCCAATAGTAGGTTGTCTTGAGACAACAGGGGTACCAAACTACCATCCTGCAGATGTCCTGATAAGGAAGGACTTTGATGAGGCAGTACCATGTGTTTATGCAGTTACATGCAGTCAGGCTTCGAGACAAACATATGGGTCTGGTAGCCTGGGGGAGACCCAGACAGACCACATACTTGCAGCCAGGACTGGTGATGTGGTTACTTCAGGGAGGAAGCTACACTGTAGCAGTGAGATTGAAGGTGCGCCACAGCTGCTTGTGGGTACTGATGTTCCTTTGGACAGAGTGACTGCAAAGGTAGAGGTGAGTAGTAGTACCCAGGCTGACAGTGACGCACCATTGTCAGAGGATGCCAGACTTCCTGTCGAAGGGGAGCTGGGAAGGGTTACAAAGAGAGAGTTGAGACAGGCTCAGCTCTCAGACCCTACATTGCAAGGCCTGAGGCAGGTAGCTAGTGAAGCACCTGATTCTCAAGGGATGGGGGAATCTGTATACTGGGACAAAGGATTAATGTATAGAGAGTGGACCCCTGAAGGAGGGCTAGAAGGTGAGAAGGTACAGCAGTTGTTAGTGCCCAGAGCCTACCGTCTGGCACTTCTAGCCAAAGCCCATGATATTCCCTTTGCAGGTCATATGGGCATAAAACGTACAAAGAGATGTATTATGCAGAACTATTGGCCTGGAATTTCCAGAGATGTAACAGGGTACTGCAGAACCTGTGAGCAGTGCCGAAAGGTAGGCAAGGCAGGAGACAAGGTGAGAGCTCCTTTGATGCCTTTGCCTGTGATTGAGGAGTCATTTCAGAGGGTAGCAATAGATACTGTGGAGCCTCTAAGTACCCCAAGTTCCACAGGGAAAACGCATATCCTAGTGGTAGTAGATTATGCTACAAGATACCCTGAGGCAGTGGCTTTGTCCTCCATTGAGGCAGAAAAGTGGCAAATGCTTTGTTAAAGATTTTCAGCAGGGTAGGTTTCCCAAAAGAAATACTGACTGACAGAGGTGCCAATTTCATGTCAGACCTGCTGGCTTGTCTGTGGAAGTACTGTGGGGTGAAGCACCTTAAGACCACCTCCTACCATCCCCAGACTAATTGTCTTGTTGAGAGGTTAAACTGTACACTCAAGTCCATGCTACGGGCATTTGCAGACCAGTTTAAGAGGGAGTGGGACAAATATTTGCCCCATTTGTTGTTGTCTTACAGAGAGGTTCCCCAGGAATCCAAAGGGTTTTCAACATTTGAGTTGCTGTATGGGCATAGGGTGAGGGGACCTCTAGATTTAATTTGTGATGAGTGGGAGGGTGAGTGTGAATCTCACAAGGAGTCTGTTGTGGCATATGTCGTAAACCTCAGTACAAGTCTCAGGGAACTCATGGGCTTGGCCTTGGAGAACCTGGCAGAAGGCCAACAACAGGAAAAGGTAGGACAGGAATTCTTGAGTTAGAGAGTATGCTGTAGGGCAGCAGGTAATGGTTCTCATTCCTGTCAGACACAACAAGCTGCAAGCAGCTTTGGAGGGACCCTACAAGGTGGTAAGAAAGGTAAGTGATGTTAACTACATGCTAGAACTGCTAAGCAGGAAGCAGGAGCACAAATTGTATCATGTTAACATGATGAAACCTTAGCATGATAGGGAGGCCCTTGTGTTGAGTATCTGCAGTGGATTGCAGGAGGAGTCTGAGGAAGATCTGGTGACTGATCTCCTCAGTGAGGCTCGGACTGACACCTCAGTGGAAGCAGCAGCAATGTCCCAGCAGCTATGTACTAACCAAGTTTGAGAAATCTAAGCAGTGTTACAGGAGTTTGGGAACATTTTCACTGGGAAACCAGGGTGCACCCACCTAGTACAGCACCAGGTGGATACAGGACCCCAAAGGCCTATTAGGCAGGCCCCTTATAGGGTGCCTGAGAGAGTCAAACAGACTCTGAGGGAGGAGATACAGGAGATGTTGGAACTAGGGCTAATTCAAGAGTCCAACAGTCCCTGGGCCTCCCCAGTGGTGCTGGTGCCAAAGAAGGATGGCAGCACCAGGTTCTGTGTTGATTACTGGAAATTAAATAGTCACACAGAGTCAGATGTTTACCCCATGCCTGGGACAGATGAGGCACTAGAGCAGCTGTTTGGGGCTAAGTATCTTACAACCATTGATCTTACCAAGGGTTACTGGGAGGTGCCCTTGACTCCCAGTGCTAGAGAGAAGTCAGCCTTTGTGATTCCTTTTGGCTTGTATGAGTTCACAATGATGCCCTTTGGGATGAAAAATGCCCCAGTGACTTTCCAGAGGCTGGTAGACCATATCCTAGCAGGAGCAGGAGGGTTTGCCTTTGCTTACCTAGATGATGTTGCCATCTACAGCCATTCCTGGAAAGAGCACCTTCAACATGTCAGGGAGGTTCTGGGCAGACTGCAGAGGGCAGGATTGTCCATTAAGCCCAGCAAATGTCAGAGGTGGGTATGGCAGAGGTCTCCTACCTGGGACATAGAGTGGGGAGTGGTAAGATCAGGCCAGAACCTGTCAAAGTATAAGCCATTCAGGCATGACCTGCACCTATTACCAAAAAGCAAGTGAAGGCAGTCTTAGGGACAGCAGGGTACTAGGAATGTTCATCTCCAGTTATAGTACCATAGCTGCTCCCCTCACAGACCTGACAAGGAAAAACAGGCCAGAAAAGGTAGTGTGGACCCCAGCATGTGAGCAGGCATTCCAGAAGCTTAAAGAAGCATTGGGAGGACTCCCTGTGTTAGCCAGTCTAGATTACAACAAATAATTTGTTGTGCAGGTGGATGCTTTGAACCATGGGGTGGGGCTGTACTTTGCCAGATTTCTTCAGAGGAGGAAGAGCACCCAGTGGTCTATCTCAGTCATAGGCTCCAACCCAGGGAGGAATGATATGCAGCTGTAGAAAAGGAATGTCTAGCCATAGTGTAGGCACTGCAGAAACTTCAGCCTTATCTGTATGGAAGAAAATTCACTGTAGTGACAGAGCACAGTCCGCTAACATGGTTACACAGAGCCAGCCAGCAAAATGCCAAGTTGATAAGATGGAGCCTAGGGTTGTAAGCATATGATATGTCAGTGCAGCACCACAGTGGGATTAGCAATGCCAATGCAGATGGGCTCTCAAGACAGGGAATAGGGTAAGGTATACTCAGATAGACCTAACCCTCTCAAGCAATTATTCTCAAGGGTCACTTGAAAAACTAGCTGGAGTTCTCCAGTGGGGAAGATATGTGAAGATAGGTGAAGGCTACCAGCCTAGCCAGATAGAACTTTGTAGACAATTCTGTAATTTGTAAATATTAATATAATGCACAGGCTTGTTCTCTTAAATGGAAGAATATGGTATTAAATGTGGAACTGCAAAAATGTAACAACAGTGCACTCTGCTGTAAGAAAGCTAATAAGTCAAGGATTTCATGACTGCCTTTGATCTCAGGGCTCGGAGCCGAGATGTCTGGATGAAGGAATTCTGGCTATTGTTTTGAGACCAGAGTTAATAGAATGTGCGTATGTAATTTATTTTATTGATGTGGCTTCTGGACCAGCTGCAAGATCAAAAGGACTATTAACCTCTGAGTTTCTGTTAGCCTGGGAAAACAGATCATTGTTAAGAATGATGTAATGTGAAGCAGCAGTCTGTTATCAATTTAAAGAGAGAGAATCAGAGAGCATTTAACATTTGACTTGAGAACATCCAACTCACCAGCAGTGCCTATGCTCTATATGTAAGTTCATTTTAGAACTGTGTTTCTCTTAGATATAGCTAGGAAACAGGAAGATTAGATTAGTTTTTTTTCTGTATTGATGTCAGAACTTTTCTACTGTATTATTTTAAGTATTTCTCTGTGATCTCTGAACTCTTGACTAGCACTGTGTAGTAAGAAGAATTTTCTTGTGGTGTTTTTATTATTTATTATTAAATATTTTCAAACCTTTCAATTGTGGCTGTTTTGTGTAGATATAATTTAAGCTCTAGAGTACATTGCATATATATATATATATATATATATATATATATATATATATATATATGTGTATATATAGTGATACTGTACAAAGCCACTCCAAATAAGCCTTGACTGTTCAGTTACACTTACCATTTGGATACTAATATTGTACAGTAATAATTGGACACCCTTTGTTAAGGGCCTTTTTAGTAGCTGATATTAGTGGTTGGCAGCAGCTGGTACTACTGTATAGTCTGAGCAGAAAGGGGGCACATCTGGAGAATCTGTGCCAGCCTTCCCCAGGAGTGTCTGTGTGGTTGTATATAACTCTTATCTCAAAGTATGTGTGTGTCAGCTACTTGGGCAGGGACACAAAGCACTGGTTGGACAGAGTGGGTGCTGGAGGTTTTAGCTTGCCCACTAGACTGAGATCTGGACCCTATAGCTGTGCCAGTGGGGAGTCTTATTGGTGATCTGTAGAGAAAGGGAAAAACCAGCCCCAGACTGACTGTGATCTCTGTGTGCTCTTAAGGGGAATTGTACTTAACTGTGTGTGTATTTGTTATCCTTCCCAATGTGGATGCCCCTCACTGGTTTTAGTGGTGAGGATTGAGGCTCCTTGATTACTGGGCCAGTGCACGAGCATCACAGCCTTACTGTGATGTAACCATAAGACCTGACAGTGATCACTTTCAGTTGTGTCTGTCTACCTAAAACTTCTGGAACCATGCTTAGGTCACCAGATCTGCTGTTGCATACTTGGTGAACAGAAACTTGAACCAAGACCTTTTAAAACATCCTAAGTTCATGTGTTCTTACTTAGCTACTCCACCTGGTACTGCTGGAAGACAAGCAATGCCCGGCATTATATGTTTACTTTATCCGCGTACCCCTGGTGAAATTTTGCAGTCACTTGTCCTGTCATCCAGACTGGTTTTAAAGGTTTGTAGGGATGTCCTCTGCTTGAGAAGTAAAGGTAGCCTATTCAAGCAATGGGGGATGTGATGGGTTAGGTATCTGTCATGGTTTAGGTCTCTAGAGTGGGTGTTTTGTTTTACTACTGGTGCTAATTAGGTGAGTAGTTCATAAGTGCATTAAGTATTAATTTAGCTGCCCTTTTAGGCCATTTTAAGCCTATCCAATTTCCTGTCAAATGTGAGTATTAAACCGTGTACCTTACGCTTGTGGGGGTTAACACTTTAACCCCTCATCACCCCCAGTTCAAAAAGTGTTGGGTCATTCACAACATGGAAAGGTAGGAATAGATCACTTCTCAGGAGTCTGTATGACACCAGAGTAGAGGAGCAGAACTTTTAGTCTGTCAGAGTAGCTAAGGTTACTGACAACTGAAAGATGTTTGGTGAACAAACACTAAGGTTCCTGTGGCAGATATGATGCACAATGTAAATGTGTTAAGATTATACTGAATTTAAAATGGAGAAGATATCCCAAATCCCACCATTTTTTAAACCGGTAGGCATGTACAAAATGTAGAAGCTAGGAGACTGCATTCAAATAAAACGCCATGTTTAAATTATGACCCAGTAGTAATAATTATTTGATCAAATATGATTGGAAATGATTTAGATACACTGTTAGGAAGACATAATCACATAAAGACCTGTGCCAATATCAGCCTCAGTGAATGGTGTGCCACCTCAAATCCCTATATTAGGCTATAAGTGTTAATAATACTTGAAAATTTGAAATCTCCCAATTAGTGAATACTTAATTCAGTGAATATATTAAATACTGTTCATAGACTGAGAGGTAATACAATGATTGGCTTACGGGGCATTCCTGATGAACTGTCTAAGCTATGTAGAATAAATTAAGCAAGCATGCTTGTAAAGTTATTCTCAAAAAAAAAAAGGCTCCAACAGAAGTAGAGTGTAAAAAACATTGGAACCGCTATGTGGCTTGCTAATTTAATTGAAGCAATACTGGTTTTATCTCACCAGTAGTTTGACTTCAGGAAATAAAAACAGTGCTGCCCACTTATAAACACGTTAGATGTCACAAGATCAAGATATCACACAGAATTTTCTAGTTCTCAAAAGGAGAACTTAAAAAAAAACACTTTTAATACTTATAACACCATTTAACACCGGAGGTTGATTTGTATTAAGTGACTGATTTAAAACCAATTATTTGCATTCAGAATGCAAATCCATATCAAATTCAATTCCTACCAAAACTGTAAAAAATATATTTCTACACACCATGGTATGTTTGTAAAATACATTATTTCTGCCCTTGGTAGAAACTTGCACATATGTGTTCATAAATATGTTGTCTAAGTTTTTATTTGTTATTACTACATAAAAACATAACAGTTTAAGCATGCAGCTAAATAAACTACAGACTTGTTTTCACAAGAAAATCAGCCACTTACTATGTAAAACGTATCCATATATATTAAAAAAAACTAATCTGTTGTTTCTCTACCTACAACAGATATAAGCCCCATACTTTATGATACCTTATTCCTACTGCTTGTACTTCAACAAAAGTTCTTCTCCTGCATTTGTCTTAAATTCAAAGGTCTTTTTCTCACACCTAAAATCTTAAAGATGGTATAATTTCCCATAAACACTTTCCAGTTGTTGTTTTTCATGAATCCTGCAGTTGACCATTGACTGTTAGTGTGTCTATTGGACTCTTCTTGACACTTCCAGACTTACATTTGTGGCCACTGAGGAGGCTGAGTTGTCAACGTGTAGCTTCATATTGTTGCAAAGGGGGTTTCTACTTAAGTCTTCTTCCTTGTGTGTGTGCCTTGTAATGTCCCATGGGTGGGACATCCAATTAGCAGACTGCTCTGCACTGCCTCTCACACCTGCAAGCCACCCTGTCCACCCACAAGAAGCACTTTGGGTAGTTTTTCCCCGGAATCCACAACAGAAATTTGACTGCATTGTGTTCCTATCCCCCCTCTCCCTCTACTTCTAGGAGGAGCAAAACAGTCCTCCTTCCAGCACCTTTAATGCTCATGCTGGTACTCATACCTGGGTCACCTACATTGTTGCCAGGGCTTTATCCTTCTGTGCCACTGCACTGGCTAGCAATATTTTTATATTAATAATTTCAGGTAGCCTTACAACTGACCAGGGTAATAACAGTCCCATCAGCCTTACAAATCTCATCTGCAAAGCCATGGAATGGATTATAAGTGTCCTCATAAACAACAATCTCAAGACACTTATTAGATCTGATCCTCAACAGTTTGCCTTTGTGAAACCTGCATCCTGTTTATTGAATCTGTTAAACTTCTTTGAAAGGGTTAGTGAGGCTATAGATTGTAACCATGTCATGCGTAGGCATGTCCTGATCAGGTCAAGACCTTTTACACCATTCTTTATGCCGTCATCACACACAAGCTAAATACTTTAAAACTAAATACATCTGTGATAAGATGGATAGCAAATGGGCTGAAAGACAGAACCCATACACCGCAAGTTGCAAATCTCTCATCAGAAAGTATGAAAGTGGCTATTGCTATTTCTCAGGACTGGGTGCTCAGAAATCTCCATTTTGGAATTTACTTCTCAGATTTCCATGGAGACATTGAAGAACTCTTGCTAACAAAGTTTCATAGATGACTACAAACTAAGGGTTGTTAAATCACCCTCTGTTATCCAAACCGTCCAGAAAGAACTCTTCCTTAGTAAATTCTTAGTGTACTAAAATGGGCTGAAAGTAAATGTTAAAAACATAGTATCATCAGTTTTGGTAGACAACCCTCCCCTCCTCTTGCTATATAGAAAACATGACAATAGAAAATGAAATTGTGGCGAGGGATTTAGGAACTTGACCATGATGTGACAATGGTTGTTAGAAAATCCTTTTATTTAGCATAATTAATTCACAAATGAGTATCAAAGAGGTCTAAAGTGATAATTGCTCCCTTATATTAAGCATTGATCAGACAAGTTACTGAGTATATTCCCCAATTAGAATGTATCTCACTAAACATTTTACACAATTACAGCCCTAAGGTTCCTAATGAAATGATCACAGGCCTATAGCCACTGAGCTATCAAGAGTTCTTACTTGCCATTATTCTTATGCTGGATCGGTATGGATGCTTCAGTGACGCTAATGAAGATGAAGTAAATAATTCAGAGCAGTAGATACACGATTTGCCAGGAAGCTGTACCACTTGTGATTATCAATAAGCTCAGTAAATAACTGATATGGGAGTAGTCCCTGAATAAACAGGAGCTAATAGAGGCCACAAAACCAGTTCTCAAATAACAGGTCACAGCGAGATGGTCAGATTTGACTAAGGAGTGGGTAGCAAGTGGGGTGCTGCAATTAAAAAATGTTTTTGAGGAAAAGATAAAGAAGGTAACACCTCTGGTGGGTAGAGGGGCAATTTAGTCATGCATACTGGCATTTACTAAGTCCAGAAATTTCAGGTCATTACTTGGTGGTGGTAGTAAATGTTTGCTAGTTTATGTGCAGATAGCTGAAGTCAGCCATAAGGAAGGCATTTAGTTTAACCATTAACTTTTCTAAATGATCAAGCATAGCTCTCAACTTCTTGGCACACAAAATCTAGACAAAGCCAAAATAATGGGGGGGGGGCAAAGCCCCAAAAATAGGCACAAATTGTAAATATTGCTCTTATAAATTTAGAAAATTGATAGAATAAAAGGTCTAATGTTAACATGCATTTTCTGAAGGATATGAAGTCTGAAACTCAAATGCCTGTCATTATATAATGAATTCAATCCTCATTGATTTGTCACAAAAATAAACAACAAATTTTGTAAGGAACAGACCAAAAATATGAGGCAAAAATCTGGGCATTCTGTGAAAATGTGGTCAGTTGCGAGGTATGTAATCAAGGTATTTTGCGTGTTCTGCTGGGGTCATAGATGGGGATCAAGAATTGGCTATAACGTGATAATTTAATTTTATTGAGTATAACCAGGGCTTTAACCATTTCTAGATTTGTATCCTGCGAAATCTGGTGAGGGATGAGGTGCTTACAAATAAACATTAATACTCCCCCACAGCCGTCAGTGGATCTGAAAACGCCATAGGCATTGTTACCATTGAATGGAGGGAATGCTATTACTGCAATGGAAATGGTATCTGTAATTACATAAATGCTACTGTATTTGAGGTTAAGGAAGGCCTCAAATTCAGAGATTTTGTTGGTTAGGCTTCTGGTATTGACCAGTGTTATCTTGTTATTTTCCATACTGGAGTTTGCTGTGTTGAGATGCTCATCAGGTGAACTTTGACCAAAACAATCCCTATGGGGGAGGCAAAAGTTTTAGCCACCCTTGAAAAAACAAGTACTTCTATTGACCATTTTATCTCATGAAAGGTCATACTGGATCTCTCTAAAATGACTCCAATTTACTAGCCATCTACTGAAGTTAATTATTTCATCATTGAAATTTTGGGGACTGTGTAAGAGATTATAATTAATTTATGGTGACTATGTAAGGAATTATAAGTATATGGAAAAAATGTGAGAATATTTGGATCTTTCAAAGGGTAAAAAGTGGTTTTGTTTTGTCCAGCTAGTCTGCACACCTACTAGGGGTGCAAATATCCTGGATCTGGTACTCACAAATATGAGGTAATGTTGCACCCCCCCCCCCCTTTGTGTAATGTCCTCCCTGTCAGATCAGATCTCAAAGTGGTCATCCTTGAAATAAATATAAAGGCTGAACTCCCAGCAAGTCCAATAACCATTAAGAATTTTTCCATAGCTAACTACCTCCTATTAAGTGATGCCATAGCTAAATTCCAAGCTCCTCCCCTTAAACTCAGAGAACACAGTACACACCTATAAGTGTTTATGGAAACCAAGTACAAGCATGTAAATAACTACATAGAAACAGCAGTACCAAACTGAATTAAACTTAGGACAAACTTCAAAAACAACCCCCTTGGTGGACCCCCAGTGTAAATCAGTTGTACAACAAAATAAATATTCTCCAAATATTGGAAGTGCTATCCCCAAAAGGCAAAAAACGCACTCAATCAGTCTGCACAAGTAACTTAAGACTAATCAAATCTACCAAAGCCAACTATGAGGCAAAAATAACCTTACCATAAGATATTTTTCACTTCTGTATGCAACCTTAAAGGGCACACCCAACAGTGTGCTGAACTAATAGTAAATGGAACTTCCTATGCCAAACTAGGGGGTATTGCAAATTTGCTGGTCAATTAAATTTAGCTATAATTTCAACACCAAGCCCCCCCCCCAGGAAATACACTCTGCCATTTCTTCCCCACCTATCAATAAGAACAGGTCCTTACTGCACTCTAGACAGCTAAAGACATTGCATCAATGGATCCTGATAAAATCCCAGAATGCCTCATAAATAGCTTGAAATATGACCTGTCAGGCCCAGGAATCTCTGCTCTACCACAACATCCAGACAGGCTTCTTCCCTATGGAATGAAGGACTGCAACTGTCATCCCTCTATACAAAGGCAGACAAACAACATTCCCAGGTAACTACAGACCCATAAGTTTGACTATTCTTATATGCAAGGCCATGGAAAGAATTATCATGGACCTGATAAACAAAGACATAGGCAATCTTCAAACAGTGGACCCATTCCGGTTTGGTTTCATCAAGAGTAGGTCATGCTTACTAAACTTGGTGCACGTCTTCAAGAATGTCACTTGAGCCATGGGATGATGACAAAATGGTACATACTACCTACCTTGACATGGCAAAGGCATATGACACAACACCTCACTCAGATATTATAAACAAACTCACAATTTGTCATAAATTCCTTTGTTACCCAATGGATAGCCAAATGGCTCACAGATGGGACACACAAAGTTAAGGTTGTGGGTTGGCATAATGGTTAAGGTGCTTACCTCCCAGATAAGAGGCACAAGGTTTGACTCTCACTGAGGGAAGTTGTCTAGGCTTAAAATGGCCCACAAGGCCAGCTAGCCTAGTTAGTAGCTATGAACCTAAATCCACATCCATCAAGATGCCGGTTACTAGTGGTGTCCCACAGGGCTCGGTACTGAGACCTCTCCTGTTTGAAATATACTACTCTGAAGTCAAGGCAAATGCAGAGGCCCTTTGGCTGGTCAAATCTGCTGACAACTGAAAGCTGAGTGCAATCAAAGAATTCCCCAAAGATGTATATATCCTGCAAGAGACTCTGACACAGACAAATAACTGGTGCCAAATCCATGGCCTAAAACTCAAATGCCAAAAAAAAAAATCATAATTATACCCTTTGGGAGGATGAACACCCATCCAAATTACAAAACTGAAAACACTCCCCTAAGAATAGACCCAGGGTAAGGGACTTGGGAACTCAGGTTAACAGTAATCTAATCTTTGATCACAGTGAGTCCATGGTAGTGAGAAAATCCTTCTATGTGGTGCAAGTAAGGGCATGTCATCCAGATCTAAGGAGATCATAGTCCCACTATGCTCAGCCATCACTAGACCAATAATCGAGTAAAGTGCACCCTTCATCATATATGATGCGATGATATGAGGTAGTGCCATCTATGGCAGGGAGAGTGGGGCAGTGCATATGTAACATATGCCATCATAGCTAGCTGGAGTGTTTTAAATAATTTTATGACATTTGACTATCACACTGATTTGTACAGATGTTTATGTTAAAAATGTATTTGTAAATTTGCTTGTGTTAAAAATGCCTCAACAATGGGTCCTGCTGGACAGAAAAGAGAGATACATATGTCAGGCAGTATTATTACAATTGATTAAATGTATATATTTTAACAGAGAATTCTGGAAGGGAAGAGGTTAATCTCAGTCCAGCTAATTTTGAAAAATAGGGTGAAAATTAAATGGGTTGGTTTAGGCCATAAAGATTTTATCTTACAGGCCTGATTGCAGCTGGAGACAAAAATGTTGGGGAAAACCAGGGCTAGGAATCTTCCCGTATTTGTCCTTAGGGGTGAACTAATTGCTACCCTGGAAGGATGGAAGTTTTTGAAATTGGTTTATAGCTTTCAGATGCTGCAACAGATCTTAGCAAAGGTCTGGATATGTATTGTACCAGAGTCAGGTGACCAGATATGAAGACATTCTATAACCAGTACTGAAAGGATTTGTTTTAGCTATTAGTGAGAGATATTCTGGAACTCTCGCAGTAGTACTTTGTTTTTTAGAACCTGACAGGAAAGATCTCCTACAAATATCTCACATAACCACATATCTCATCTTGCCTTGCTGTAGTAAGTACCTTAACTAGGGAACAGCAATTCTTTAATCAGTCAGGAAAATATAGTGAGATTAGTTAAGCATTGTTTTTCTGCATCTGTGTGAATCTATCCAACTGTGTTATTTTTTATATCTTCTGTTCTGAAACTCTGGTGGTTATTGTAACTAGATATTCAGTATTTTCATGTTTTCTGTTTTATTACTATGAAATATTTCTATACCTTTCATTGTGGCTGGTCTTTTAGGGAATACTTTTAACATCTTAAGAGTACTTATGTTTATTTTAGTGACACTGTAGCTGCTCTTGAAATTCTTGCTGCATTGGTCAAACACTACCATTTGTATTAGTATTAATTTTACTTAGTATAATTGGGTACCCTTGTAACAGCCTTAGAGTAGTTGATGGGTGGCAGCATAATTGACTTATAGTCTGGGCAGAAGGGACTCAGCTGGTAAATCTGTGCCAGCCTTTCCCAGGAGTGGGATTGTGTGAAGATCAAATATCCAATTGTGTGTGTCAGCTACTGGAAACAGGGACACGTAGTTCCAAAGTGGTCATTGTGGAGTCTTGTTTGGTGCCTGGAGAGAGACAGAGAGTCCAGCCTCAGGTCTGGAGTGTGTTCCCTGTGTGCTCTTAAGGGAAATTGTGTTTGATCTAGAAATATGCATCTGAAAATACTATGTGTATCGAGTTTTGCTCCTAGTGGCCATCCCTCACTGGTGTCAGTGGTGAGGATTGAGGATCACTGATTACTGACCCAGAGTAGGGACTGTGACATACCTGACCAGGTATCTGCAACAGCTGGAGTGGCCGCAGATGTTCTGTACTAAAAGAATACTGGGTGTAAATGTATCTTATGCGGACCACCTCAAAGTCCTGTCCCCCTGTACTTGGTATCTTATAGACTGCTGAGGGATGATCTATACTTAACCTACAAAGCATTCTCTGATCCAGCCCTGATGCATCTGCTAGACATTCACAAAACAAACAGCACTAGAATTACCTGGTCTAAGGATCTAAACCTTATCTGTGTCATAAGCAAAGCATATTGGAGGGACAGGTATGTGTCCTGGAAATTATCCCTTCTCTATGTCAGATTCCCCATTCTTTTAAAACAGAGGTCTTCCCAGAGAATTCAAATGCAGTCTGGACCAATGGATGGGAAATAACAAAGTCATCCCTGGCTTGTTGCCTGTGGCCATTAAGACTAGGGTGAGTTTGTAGATGCCCTAAGGCACAGGTATATACCAAAGCCATTCTAGCCCATGGGCATTGATAAATGGGAACATTGGGGCTTGAATGACTAGCCTTTAGCCTCCTAACCTCTTATGACCTTTAATAAGATATGAAATATGCAAAAGGTTACATTTTGCTAAGGAGTAAGGGTGGTGACTTAAACTCTTTTCAGAAAAAAAAAAGGCATTTTGAAGATTTGAAATGCTGTGGTATATATGGAAATAAAAAAAAAAAAAACAAAATAATCAGCACTCCCAGGAGTAAAAGCTCCGTAGTTGAAAACGTAAATCAAATAAAGTAAGCAAAAGCCAACTACAGAGCTACCATGGAAACACAAAGAGTTTGGCAACTCAATCCCAAAGGAGCTGTAGCAACTCAGTCACAACAAAATTATAGACTGAATCTTCAGTAACAGATGTTGAAGTCCATACACCAACTGGTTCAAAAACACAGGTTTATTATAAACGAGGTAAGTGCTTTCACTAAGGAGCTTCTTCAGACCTATCAGTATACAAATGAAACCAGGGGGTATATATATCATTCATTATACATCAATTAACAAATCATGAATCAGGACATCCACCAAAGGCTGACTCGGAACCACGCCATTAAATAAACAAGTCATCAACAAAACGTTGAAGCTTATTGTAAGCTTACAGAAGATGAGATCTTTCGATTTTTCGAAGGGAGAACAATTAATTCTTTGAGATCATTGAAATGTAATTTAACGTTTAAAGAGAGGAAGGCTTTATCTACCTTGCAAAAGAATGATTTGTTAACTATTCGACCTGCAGACAAGGGGGGTAAGATCGTGGTAATGGATAGTGAGGTATATGAATAGAGTATGAGTAAGATGTTGGAAGATTCTACATTTTATAAGAACTTCTTGTGCCAAAGCTACGCCAATATGTTCCTAGCACAATGGGAATATAATATTCTGTTCCCACAAAGTCAGTTTAATGAGCACGTTTTATTTTACAGACATTTTGTTGATGACTTGTTTATTTTATGGCGTGGTTCCGAGTCAGCCTTTGGTGGATTCTTTGAATATGTGAATAATTTGACTAATTGTTTGAAATTCACATATAAATTGTCGTTTGATTTTATCGACTTTCTAGATGTATATGTTCAGAGGTTAGATTCAGATATTATTAATGCTGGTGTTTTCCGTAAAACATGCCATCAAAATGCATTTTTGTTCAGGACAAGCATGCACCCGGGCTATATCTTTAAGAATTTAGTTAAGGGGCAAGGAATGAGAGCTTCAAGGATGAATTCTTCAGAAGTTGGTTTTCGTTCAGAACTTACCAAGATTAGTGAAGATTTGATAGAAAGAGGGTATTCACATGCAGAATTACACAGACAATGGGATGATCTTACCTCCTTGAGAGAGAATAGGGCTAAACCATACTTTGGTCAGAATGACATAATTGTCACTCCAAGGACTGACAATGGAGCCAGGTTAACCAAAATTCCACTATATTTTTCAAATGATACTGGATATATAACAAAGCTTTTTAAACAACATTGGCCAATTCTTTTGGTCGATAGTGATATAGGGGATATTGTTGGTCAAGTTCCTATGTTTAGATATAAGAACCACAAAAATTTGAAGAGACTGTTATGTCATAAGAATGATGGTAGGACATCTGTCGAGTTTGATTTTACTAGACCTTGTGGTTCTTGTAATTTTTTATATTAATATTGAAAGAGAATTCCCTCACCCTGATATGTGTAAGTCCTTTAGGATTAGAGGTCACCACAATTGTATGTCATCAAATGTGGTATACCTTGCAGCATGTGAGCTCTGTGGTGCATTTTACGTTGGAAAGACCAACAGAGTTTTACGTGATCGTATGAGAGAACACCTGTACAGTATAAAGAAAAAGTCACCTAATAATGCACTCTCTAAACATGTCAGTGACCTAGGTGCAGAACATACTTTCAGGTTTAGAGTCATTGAATCTATTCATACTAATATTAGAGAGGGAGATATTAGAACATACACAGAATATAGAGAAACGTGTTGGATTATTATCCTAAAGGCTGATAGGGGTAGGGGCCTAAATGAACGAGCATCAATAAAACCAGTTTTAAAAAGAAGGAGATTATGTAGATAATTTGTTTTTCTCAAGGTTTTATATGGGTATATATATTTTTATTATTATTTTTATTTTTATTTAAACATATATATATATATATATATATATATATATATATATATATATATATTTATATCCTTCAGGGTATATTTATGTTTAGCGATTTATTTATATATGTATATATTGTTTAGATGCTTGAGTTTTATTTATATGTCTATTTTGTGTTATACTCTGTCTGTATGTCTTTTAGGGTATGTCCTGATTCATGATTTGTTAATTGATGTATAATGGATGATATATATACCCCCTGGTTTCATTTGTATACTGATAGGGCTGAAGAAGCTCCTTAGCGAAAGCGCTTACCTCGTTTATAATAAACCTGTGTTTTTGAACCAGTTGGTGTATGGACTTCAACATCTGTTACTGAAGATTCAGTCTATAATTTTGCTGTGACTGAGTTGCTACAGCTCCTTTGGGATTGAGTTGCCAAACTCTTTGTGTTTCCATGGTAGCTCTGTAGTTGGCTTTTGCTTACTATATATGGAAATAAGCTACAATACAGTACCTCTACCTTTTTCTTTCTTTCTTTTTTTTTTGCACAGTGTTGTGAGATCATTTATATCCACCTGAGCTGCCACCAAATCTGGCAGATACTGCCTCAGTTTAATGCCTCATCTAAAGGATGGCCATCAGGACTGCAGAATCACATACTGTAGTATCACTATTGGCAAACAAATGAACCCTAGAATACTGCTATGGGAGTAGAACCCCCCAGCCTTCTGATCTTCCAGAATCAAAGATGAGTGTGCTACCTGTTGAGTGACTGACATAATGAATGTGACTAAAGATAACAAAAACCTTCAGTATAAGGGTTCATTTTGTCACAGAGAGATGCACCCGAAAATACTTATTTGGATATACCTCTAATATACTTTATACTTACTCCATGTCTTAAACTGATGATATGCATGTTATAGCCCAGATATGCCTGTATGATTAATATTGGGGCATCCATATGTCATCTCTGATGGCAGATATTGCTGATCACCTACTTAAGTGGATACTGAACTTGTACATATACTCTCAAAAAGGAGAGAGTTAGTACTATATAATCTTACAGCACATGCAGATCATAATCTTATTAACAGATGGCTGTTGATATTAGAGAACCTTCTTCATCTATGAATTATGCAATATTCGAAGGAATAATTTATTGGCAAACTCTGTGCATGTTTAACAGAGAGTGGCTACAGGCAAGCCAGCTTATAGTAAACAGATCCGATTAAATAGTCTCTAGGGACCACAGGAAAAAAAGAATTACTGGACCATTTAAATACAAAAATCAATTATGCCATTAGTATGCTTTTGGATAAAACCAGGATATGCCAGTCTCGATATTCTTTAGCCTCTTTATGCATAACTTTTCAGAAATTAATGTGAAGTATTACATTTAACTCTATTCAAGGAGGCAAAAGTGTCTTCATTTTAAGTGTAAACTGTGCAACAGTACTTTTTGGAAGAATCATATGTGTAAACATTGTTATGGAAAGAGATCTTGCATGTGTGGCAAACAACTGCGGGGTGGTTTATTGCATATTTGACTTGGTTTACCTACAACCCATCAACAATCATTTTTTATCTCGCTCACCATTTTATAAAAACTTAAATACCAAAAACAGCGGGCCTCAGAAAATCCACAAAATCATTTTTGCAGGGGCAAAGCAAGCCCCCAACATCCATCAGATACACTACAGTAAAGAAGGGGGGCCCTGATAAGTGCACCACCTGCTCTCACAATACGATACATTCTGTTAAAACTGCGAGCGACATTAAAGTCTCTCACTTAAGCCACTCAACAATCAGAGCAGGTATCAACTGTAACTATACCATTTTACATGAATGCAACATTCACTGAAAATCAAGAATACCTTTTGTAAAAAAGTTTCTAAATATGGGCAAAGCAGAAGAAAAAATTTTAATAGATGTTGTAGTTCTTTGTTTCCTGTAGAGGGAGAGATAGGAATTTCTAATATAATGGTAGTCAAGCATTTGAAGAAAATACTCAAAGAAAGGAACACAAAGTGGAATCTACCCTGATTCCCCTTATATCTGTGCATTTCTTTTTAAAATTGAATTTGTATTTAACTGTATTTCCACTTCTGCAATTTTATAGTAAGCAATGTTGATGCAATAAATTGTTACAGACAGGATAATATAACTAAGGGTGTAGTAACTTCTTGCAGAAATGCATACCTGTGTCTTTAAATGTTAAACATATATATGTCAGTCATACAGGAAATGTAATTATACATTTTATTAAACATCAGTTATTGCTACTTACACTAATATGCTGCTGTTATTTGAACCAAGGGTTCATGAGTAAGGACTAGGCTAGCTGCCCTTGTGGGCCATTGTAAGACTAGCCAATTACATGTTTTGTGCTTGAGTTAACCTATCTGATTTGGTTATAGATTGACCTTACCCATCCTATGGCTGATAATTATATATTACCCCTAATGACAATAACTGGCATAATACCATAGATAATTTGAGGGGACCCATGCATGGGATAAAGTATTTAGCAACTGCCTCTGTCCATTAGTAGTATAGTGACAGTCCTGGAGTAAATTTTCGGTTTCCTATCCATAGATCGAAGTCGTATATGTATATGGACAGGGATGAACTTTGTGTTATGTGGATGGTGAGTCTGGTCCATAACAGTGGTATCCTCTGTGAGATATACCTGCCCCTCCAAACAATTCTGTTGATACAGCAGAAGAGGTTTAGATTCCCTAGACAGAGTATTTCTGATGCCATTTGACTTGTTAATGTGCAGTAAAACCATCAGTACTGGGTTGGAGGGTGCATTGTATAGATCATAGGATCATAGGAGATTACTAGGCTATCGACCCAGAGGTCATTTTAAGCCTAGTCATTTCATTACAAATGTAATGTCACAGAAATGCTAGTCAATATCCAAAACTGCATTTAGTGATGACTGCCCATGCCTAGGAGGGTTGTAGGCTCTATCTCCAGTAAGAATTTATGGTGCCCCATTCACTTGTCCAGGTTCCTCTTGAATAGTGTCATAAAGGTGTTCTGTTTTACAAGAATTATTAGCCTTTTCCAAAGATGTAGCGGTGACTGGGAGACAAATCTGTCCCTCCATCATGTCCTATTTAAATTGCAGGCCATATTCAGATCCCTGGAACAGGTATCCCTAGTCCCACTTGATTTACGGATATGCATCGAGTTCATTAGGTTTGGGTCTTGGATTGCTCTGTAGGCCAGGCATAAGTCTCCCCTAAGACGTCTATATGATATGGTGACAGGGACTTTAGTCGGTCTGTGTAAGACCTTTGAGATCTCTCTAATTTCTGCAGGTGCTTAGTATGGTACATGCCAAATGGGGTGTTATATTCAATTATGGACCAGATAAGTGCCGAGTATGGGGGGGGGGTTAAAACTTCTTTTGCTCTCAAAGCGATGCCTTTGCTAATCAAGTGTGCTACATAGAAAGCTTTCCTTACTAAAGTAGACACATGGTGGTCGAAGTTAAGGTTGCAGTCAACTTGTGAGCCCAGCTCCCTTACCACTTCATGGGTACTTAGGGTATTGTTGTTGATTTGATAGTGTGAAGGGACATTGTTTGCGCTGAAGGGAAGGATGATACATTTCTTTGCAATCAGTTTGAGACCACGAGTAATACACCAGTCGGTCTGAGTGAGACCCTCCTGCCAGATACAGGTCACCTCTTAGCGGTCTGTAGGATCCCAAATACAGTGACATGACTTTGAGTTGGTCCATGTGGGACATGTTGTTTAGGCCTTGTATCTTTTTAGTTAGGTATCTCTGTGGGCATTCCAGTTGTTGCATGTGCCTGGACAGATACATGCCAAAGGGAGCATTATACTGAATGACTGGCCTAATGAGGGCTGGGTAAAAGGGGACAATGGCATCCCCAGATGTAGACATGATCCTTTTGTTTACAAGCTGTGAAATATAGGACATTCTTATAACAATGGACACATGTTCGTCAAATATTAGGTCACTGTCCATATAAGTCCCTAGATCCCGAAAAACTGGGTCAGCTCTTAAGAGCGTATTGTCAATGTGGTAGTGCTCTGAAGCAGATGACTTCAGAAAGGATATAATAATGCATTTTCTGGCATTTAGTTTCAGTCCGTGATTTTGGCACTAGTTCTTTATTTTGGACAAAACTTCCTGCAGGATGGATAAGTCATTTAGGGATTCAATGACTGCTACTAGTTTGCAGTTATCTGCAAACATAGTCAGCCTGTTCTCTTTGTTATTAGCTTTTACTTCAGAAAAATAGATGCCAAACAGGATAGGTCTGAGCACAAAACCCTATGGGACTCCACTTGTGACTGGTCTCTTTATGGAGGTAATTTCCCCTATTTTTATTTTCTGCTACCTGTCTGTGAGCCAGTTGCCAATCCATTAGGTGACAGAGGGGTTGATTCCAAGTTTATTTAGCTTTTGTACCATGCCTGAGTGAGAAAGTCTGTCAAAAGCTTTGGCCAGGTCAAGGTATACGGTGTGTACCATTTTGCCTTCATCCATTGCGTTGACAACCTTTTCAAAAAAGACCACCAGGTGGAGTAAGTATGACCTGCCTTTGATTAATCCAAACTGAGATGGGTCCAGTGTTTGTAAGTTCCCTATATCCTGAACGATTAGTTCCATGATAAGTCTTATGATAGCTGGTCATATTTATGGGTCTGTAATTGCCTGGGTCTATAGAAGGTCCTCCCTTATGCAGGGTAATTACTGTAGCTGTTCTCCATTCGCTTGGCACAAAACCTGTATGGAGGCTGAAACTGAACAGTGTTGTTAGAAGTGTGGCTAAATTGTGTTTTATGCTATTTTGAAATGCATCCAGAGTTACTGTCATATGTGCCGACACAATGTAACACCAGAGACTTGTAAATAATAAACCGGCTCAGCTCCCCAGACACTGCAAACTTTAATAGACCAAATGAGCAAAAAAACACATAATAATTCTATACATATGAACAGATAACTTAGCGCTTTCACCCACATACATAGTCAGGCATCATCAGAGTAAAAAAAACCTTTATCTTTGTTGCATTTAAAGGTATTAGTTACAAACACACCCCTCTAGGCAATTAACCCCTACCAAAAAACAATTTATAAATTAAAGTCACAGTAAAACATCACTCCTATACTTGTTTAAAAGCACTGTTACTTATAACTAGAAAAAATATTGTTCAACTAAAACACAGACATTTTAAAAACCTATATATAAACATGTTTGTATAAAAGTAGTAAATACAAATAATAAATAAAAAATAAAAAATAATAATATAATACTTAACATTCTTCAAACAAATGTAGATTTGTACTTTAAAATACTAGAGACTGCGATGTGATCATTAATGCCTGGAGGTCTAGATGCATCCAGCCTCAACTGCCAGATGCACTCCCTCATCTCAAGTAAAACTTTTAAATCACCTCCTTTGTCATTAAATGGAATTCTGTCTATTACAAAGAACAGAAATCTCTTAAAATTAGGGCAACTCAGACTATGCCTATACAAGGCATTGTTAGTTCTTTTGTTCCTGATGTCTCTTAGGTGTTCCAGGATTCTGAGCCTTAACTTTCTTGTTGTTTTCCCAACATAGAAAGTTGAACAGCTCAAACATGTAGCAATGTACACTACCATCTTAGTATTACAGTTACAGAATCCAGGACACCTAATAGTTTTATAGAAGCCTTGAACCGCCACATAAGGGCCATTGTTGATCAACTTACATATACTACAAACTCCACATTTACTCATTTTGGAGCTCTTATATGTCTCAATATTAGGTTCAGCTTCCATCAATTCTTTAAGGTTCCTACCCCTACTATATGTAAAAGTTGGGGTGTTACCTATAATACTTATAGTATCACTATCAAAAGAATTTTGCCAAGTATCCTTAATAATTCTAATAATTTGTCCTGCCTGCCCATTATATGGCGAAATCATAGCCCTTTTTTTGTGTTGTGCATAGGACTCTGAAGCCAACTCACTCCCCTCCTGGAATTCTTTCGTTAAACCCCCATGTAAAATAGGTTTAAAGGCTGTAGTTCTCTTAGTTTCTATTTCTTTTCTAACTGGACAAAATTTCTTGTGGATAACCCCTTTCTGTAAACATAGCAGTTAAGCTGGTCAGCTCAATGTTTAGCCGTTCATCCTCACTAATCAGCCTGGATAATCTAACCATTTGGCCTTTGACCAAGTTCTTCTTGATATAGTGGGGATGACAACTCTGAAACTGCAAGAAACTATTAGAATAAGTTTTCTTGCGATATATACTTGAATTTAGGCTTACATCATGCATGTTTTTGTATAACAATATATCCAAATAATTGCAGGTTTCCCTATGTATAGTGTAGGTGAATTTTAAGAATGGGATAGTGTTGTTAAGAAAATCAACAAATGTATGGATCTCGTCCTTTAAAGTCTCTAGTCTATTAATTTTATTCCGAATAATGAACAAACTGCTGTTCACCCAAAAACTTTGATGCACTTCTTAGGGCTCCAGCTATGGATTGGAAGCCAGAAGCCGGACAGCAACCGGAACCGGGTACTTTAAAGGTACAATTAGGCCAATTCGAAAACAAATTAAGAAAGCTGAAAGCCCTACAAATAGATAATGTGTTTCTGGAGAAATCCCTTGAGCTCAAACAAGTTCCAAAGGGGCTCAGGTTATTTAAACTGCCGATGGGTTCTGAAGTAGGTACGGATGGTTTCAAGGAACTACTGGCCTTCTATGACCGGACAGGTATGGAATTGATAAAAATCATTATTCGGAATAACATTAATAGACTAGAGACTTTAAAGGAAGAGCTTGGTTTACTTAATACTAACATCATGAAAGATTTGCTTTTTGAGTTTAACAAAAACAAATATGACAAGATTATTTATGAAACAGAAAAGTTTGTGAAAAAACGTCTTGAGACTAAAATGGTTAAACTCAAAAGGGATACTAGTGACTATGCTACTAATCAGGTATACACGCATTTTAAGGAATTTAAACGTGTAAATGGTAGCTCTAGTTTTTTGACTAATGTCAACACAGCGGGTAATTCCCGACAGGGTATGTACAATGTTGGTGGGCAAATTGTTGATCTATTTGAGGACGGATCACTGACTGAGACTGAAATATACCATGACAACGACGTTTTTTAGATCCTCACCCCATAAGGTGCTCGGAACACATTCGGGAGCGCAATCAGCAACAGGGGAGGGGCAGAGGGCAGAGGCAGTACAACAACAAGAGGAGGTGGTCCCGGATGAACAACTGATCACCTTCAACAGTGACACTAAATCACACAATGAGGCTGGGTTACAGCCACTACATCATGGTATTTTTTGTGACAATTTTAGTGACAATTTTTGTAACTTTTTTTGTGATAACCAAAGACAACAATGTTTTTCCTCTGTCGTTGAATCTGTTTCAGAAATTTCACCAGTGAATTGTTCACATTTGTTAAACAATAGTTTAGATAGTGTAACAAACACTGAGATTGAGGGGAAGAATGCCATGCAGATATTTGGGAGTGACTCACTTGATTTAACTCAACAAACTATTGTGACACATTCTTGTAATTTGGTTAAAGTTGACAATGTTAGTGTTTACAACTTCTCTAACTTAAAGTTAACGTTTAACTATTTGTCTCTATTCAAGAAGGGGTTTACATTTGTTCCCTTCCTTTAGAAATGAAACAGCTAAAGTATTGGTTAACTTTAAGATGTATACTAGACAGTTAAACTTGGAAGTATTTTTTTACAAAAAAACCTAGTCCAACCATTAACAATGTGGTTGGACTAAAGAGGTTGAGTACCTTTATACCTCCTGCACACCCATGTATTCATATCTGCAAGAAGTTGTGTGAGGCACAACTTAGAAGAATGTTAAGGGGACCAAGGAGGGGACTGGATAACCCAACACCTGGGGAGAGGTTTTGTCTTCAAGAACTAACTACCAATAATTTGTATAGGGTCATGAAACTTGACAAGGGAGGGGCAGGGTGATCATGTCTAACATTGACTACTTGAACAAGATGTACAGTCTTCTGAGTGATACAAACACATATACCAGAGCATCTAGGAACAAAATGTGTATGGCATACACTAAAATTGACTGGCGTCTTTACGAGTGGTTAATGGAGGGGATCATTGATGTTAATGAATACCATTATTTGATGGTTGAATTCCCAGTGACCCCCTCCATTTTTAGAATTCCAAAAATTCACAAAAATCAGAATGACCCACCCTTTCGCCCAATAGTGTCAGCAAAAGGCTCCAAAACAGAAGCAATGGCCTCCTACGTAGATTTTCATTGTAAAGGTATTGTTAAAAGTTTGCCACATATCCTGAGGGATTTGTGGCATTGTTTGAAGGTTATTAGACAAAAACAAACCTTTGAACCATTTTTGATGGTGACAACTGATGTTATAAACCTTTTTTCAATCATTCCTCAGGTACAAGGTCTGGAAATGTTTAGTAGGAGTTTGGACAAATACAGTGGTTTCCATACTGTTAAACGTAGTGTGATAGTAGATCTTATGGAAATGGTTTTGTCAAACAATTTTGTTGGATTTGAAGGTGAACTATTTAGACAAGTGGCAGGATTTGCCATGGGTGCTAGGTGTGTGCCAATCTATGCCAACTTGGTACTTGCGGAATGGGAGATGGAGAAGGTGTTCCCTACTGAGTATATGAAACAGGTAACGCTTTATCTGCGTTATCTTGATGATATACTAATTTTTTGGACAGGGAGTAGGGACGAGATCCACACATTTGTTGATTTTCTTAACAACACTACCCCATTCTTAAAATTCACTTACACTATACATGGGGAAACCTGCAATTATTTGGATATATTGTTATACAAAAACATGCATGATGTAAGCCTAAATTCAAGTATATATCACAAGAAAACTTATTCTAATAGTTTCTTGCAGTTTCAGAGTTGTCATCCCCACTATATCAAGAAGAACTTGGTCAAAAGCCAAATGGTTAGATTATCCAGGCTGATTAGTGAGGATGAACGGCTAAACATTGAGCTGACCAGCTTAACTGCTATGTTTACAGAAAGGTGTTATCCACAAGAAATTTTGTCCAGAGTTAGAAAAGAAATAGAAACTAAGAGAACTACATCCTTTAACCTATTTTACATGGGGGTTTAACGAAGGAATTCCAGGAGGGGAGTGAGTTGGCTTCAGAGTCCTATGCACAACACAAAAAAAGGGCTATGATTTCGCCATATAATGGGCAGGCAGGACAAATTATTAGAATTATTAAGGATACCTGGCAAAGTTTTTTTGATAGTGATACTATAAGTATTATAGGTAACACCCCAACTTTTACATATAGTAGGGGTAGGAACCTTAAAGAATTGATGGAAGCTGAACCTAATATTGAGACATATAAGAGCTCCAAAATGAGTAAATGTGGAGTTTGTAGTATATGTAAGTTTATCAATAATGGCCCTTATGTGGCGGTTCAAGGCTTCTATAAAACTATTAGGTGTCCTGGATTCTGTAACTGTAATACTAAGATGGTAGTGTACATTGTTACATGTTTGAGCTGTTCAACTTTCTATGTTGGGAAAACAACAAGAAAGTTAAGGCTCAGAATCCTGGAACACCTAAGAGACATCAGGAACAAAAGAACTAACAATGCCTTGTATATGCATAGTCTGAGTTGCCCTAATTTTAACAGATTTCTGTTCTTTGTTTGTTTGTTTGTGTCTTTCGGCTTTTCCCGGTTAGGGGTCGCCACATCGGAACTCCGGTCCGCTAATGATTGGCAGTAGAGTTTTACATACTGGCTTGCCGGGCCTAACACACAAACTTCAACGAAGGAACGCCCATTCACGCATGTCGCTACACAGAAGAAGCTCTAACTGAGAATCGAACGGGCAACGTCTAACTGTGAGGTGACAATGCTACCACAGTATCACCACCTGTTCCATTTAATGACAAAGGAGGTGATTTAAAAGTTTTACTTGAGATGAGGGAGTGCATCTGGCAGTTGAGGCTGGATGTATCTAGACCTCCAGGCATTAATAATCACATCTCAGTCTCTAGTATTTTAAAGTACAAATCTACATTTGTTTGAAGAATGTTAAGTATTATATTATTATTTTTTATTTATTATTTGTATTTACTACTTTTATACAAACATGTTTATATATAGGTTTTTTAAAATGTCTGTGTTTTAATTGAACAATATTTTTTCTAGTTATAAGTAACAGTGCTTTTAAACAAGCATAGGAGTGATGTTTTACTGTGACTTTAATTTATAAATTGTTTTTTGGTAGGGGTTGATTGCCTAGAGGGGTGTGTTTGTAACTAATAGCTGTAAATGCAACAAAGATGAAGGGTTTTTTTACTCTGATGATGCCTGACTATGTATGTGGGTGAAAGCGCTAAGTTATCTGTTCCTATGTATAGAATTATTATGTGTTTTTTTGCTCATTTGGTCTATTAAAGTTTGCAGTGTCTGGGGAGCTGAGCCGGTTTATTATTTACAAGTCACTGTCATATGTGTCATACATACCATATGGCATACAGGGGCAGCTGGTAGTATTGGAATGCTGGGCTGCAGCCCCCCAATTTTGTCATTAAAAAAAGGTTAAATAGTGTTTTGTATACACTAGTAGCAGTCTGAACTGCAAACTAGTGTGTAAAGTTGAAGATGTGAGGTTTTGCGGAACTCAGAGTTGGGCACATGCGTGCTAGAGTTCTACTTTAAAAAAAAAATTCTTGTTGCCGGACTGTTTTTAAAACAGTCCGGATTGGGAAGACTGCAGGCATCAATGAAAATGCCAAGAAGTCATTGCAGTTTTAACCGCAGTAAATTAGATCCTGACTGGACTGTTAAGTCAGCAGCCACATCATGTAATCTGAGTACGTGACGTTGCTGCTGATTAGTCCTATTGCTCTCGCATTCTCTTCCTGCTCTTTAACACAATTAATTTGCAAGGGAAAGAGTGAGAGAGTGGGACTGTGGAGCAGAAGAAGAAAAAAAAAACATTAAGTTTTGAGTGTTTTTTGTTGGCAGGGCCAACCAGATACTAGTAGGTGGTGTATGTGTTTTGGGAGCTGTTGATGACTTTCTGCTTTTTATTTTTTAATATAATTTCCTGGCAGGGTTAACTAGATAGTAGGGAGACAATGTGTTTTGAGGACTGTTGGTGATTTTCTTTTTTTAATACAATACGCTGTCAGAGTCAACCAGATGCTAGTGGTCTATGTGTTTTGGGGGCTGTTGTTGGTTTTCTTTTTTTTTTCCATATAATATCTTGCCAGGAGTCAGAGATGCTAGATATGCTGTGTGTTCTGGGGGGTAGGGTTTGTGGATGACATTTTTTAACCTAATATCTTTTTGCAGGGTTAGTCAATATCATTTGGATGGTTTGTCAATGTTTTGTTGTTGAAACAAACTCTGTTCTAACATGAGTAAAGTGTATACGGGTGTACTGAAGTAAGATCACATGCAAGTTCTTGGCTATGTGATGTGAAAGAAATACAGTAATGTAACTATGGTCTTTTATTTTCATTATTGTAAACTTTGTAGGCTCAAAGCAGATTCTCTGGGTAAGCAGTTGGGATGGGGGCAATGCCTATGTGCAAATAGAATGACTGCAGTTTTGTCTTGCTTTGCAAGAGTAATGTGCATTTGAGTAAAGTAAGCTCGACCACAAACTCTGAATTCTGAGTATTGTTTATGTGAAAAAAAAAGAATACTTACCTTAGTGTCGACGTTTCTTTTTTTAATCTCACAAAATCAAATTTGATACTGTGGGTGGGGTAGGCCATGGAGACTGGGGCTATGCATGAATGAAACAAATGGCCCTACTGTTTACTACTGTTGTAATTTCAGGCTTGCAAAACTGTAATACTTTTCGGTCTGTACTTTAAGATGAATGTAAAATAATTAGCAAGTTCATGAGTAATTCTTAATGTATTATTTTGTTATCTGTTTGTGTTTATACTGAATGTTTAAAAATGTTTCCTATATTTTGGTAGAATATTCACCATGTGCTACAGTGACTGAGCACTTATTTTATGTAAATTGGTTAAGCGTGGTCAGGGTTGATCCCACTGTAACATAGCTTAGCTCATTTGTAGTTGGCCACAGCCCTTTCTAGTTGGCCAAACCCATTCAGCTGTCTCCTGCAGCCCCCTTTCAAATTGAAGTCACCAGCTGCCACTGATGGCACAGGCTATGTTGGCAAAGGGACCACTAAATCAGTTTGCTGAATGAGCTAATAAATGTATTCATGTATTTGTTTGGAACGAATGAATGAGCAATCATTCATTCATTGTGGTCTTGCTTGTTTGTTTGTTTATTTTGTGTTTGTTTATATCATTTTGGCCCAACCTGGAATAGTTCCTTTACAGCACAAACCTAGAGAGAAAATTTTCATAGTAAAATGCTTTATGCAGCAATAAAAACAGTAAAAATATACAATACATGAGCACTGCAGATTAAACTGTACAGGAGTTGTAAAAAGCTGCAATATTTTATACAAACCCTTTTGTAAGGGGTTGAAAAGTAGAGTTAAATATAATAAAACAAGTTGTGTATATTAAATACGGAGCTGCAAAATGTGTATGTTTGTATGGCTCTGTAACCCGTTGCAGGGTAAAAAGCAGCTGTCAGGGTGTGCATTATTTAATGAATTCTCTCAGCAGATCCGTATGTTATTTTTTTACATTTTCAGTATTCTGGTATTTTCATGTTTGTTCTGTCTACAGTGTTGTTTAGTGCAAGATGCGTTACAGTTCTGATAGATGCAGTCACATGCCTAATAACTGATCATTTTAATATTATATATTATAAATACAACTAAACTAAAAAAGTATCCCTTATTATTCTTTCATTACACACGACAGGTATGGCCTGGCTGCCATGTTTAGACTTGGGTCTAATAAGTATAACTGCAAATCTGGATCTGAGAGAGTAAGATGCTTCTTATACTGCAAGTATATTAACAACAGGGGGACAATACCTTTCTTTAAGCAATTTAAAATTGAAAGTGTTGAAGCCCTGGAAATGATGGGTGGCCTATATGCCCTCTGAATGGATTTACAGCGATGCTCATTAGCTCTGAGTAGGGGAATGAACCTGGATATTCTATTTTCACTGGCTTGATGTAGTGACCTGATAAAGAGGCAATGATTGCCAAGGAGTATTAGTCTTGGGACTAATAGATTAATGACCAAAGCTTCCATGTTAAGGAGGTTAGAAATTGTCTAGGCAATTTTTAGTTACTGAAGTATGTTTATAGTGGTAGATTCGATGTGTCCGTGAAAGGTGAGATTATTGTGTATGAAGAGTACCAAATATTTCTGTTCAGGTGTTAAAGGGAACATGAATCCAAAGGGTCAATCATTTTTAGGAGAGGAATGTTTAGTAACCTCTTTGTAGACTTATTAGAGTTAATATCAAGCTTATTATTATGAAGCCAGTTCCAGGTTAAAAGTGACGTGTGCAGATATATGAGCTACTATAAAAAGAAAATAATTTACATATAATGTATTATTCAGACGAGGAACATCCTAAGGTAGATTATTAATGAATTATGAAAAAAGGAAAGGGGCGAGCACAGAGTCACATGGAGCACCACTTGAAAGCTGTCCTGCGAAAGAAAAAGAGCTCTAATTCGAGATTAAGAAATCTATCTTGGATAAACAGGCCTGAAACTAGGTGATAAATTCAGAGGAGAAATTTGCCTGGTTATTAAATAGGTTGTGATTAACCATTTCAAATTCTCTTTTAAATCAGGAAAGACTGCATCTGTTAGCAAGCCGTTTTACATATTAGTATAAATTTATGATGTCAAAGAGAAGCGGCTGTTTGAATATTGAATTTTGGGAGAAACCGCTGCTGTCTATCTGATGGCAGGTCATATTTAGTTATGTAGTCATTTGTCCATGATTTTTACTGTGGAGCAAAGGTTGGCTGTTGGTCTGTTGTCTGCTGCAGAGGTTGGATTAAGGTTAAGGCTAAAGGTTTAGATATGATAGGAACAGCACAGTTTAAGATTTTAAGGTGAAGGTAATGAAAGTGAGGGTTTTATCTGTAATCCAAAGAGATTAGGTAGTGGTCCAGTAACAATTTGAAATGTGGGTACCTAATAGAATGAGCCCCAAAACATGAAGACTGGCTGAAAAATGGATTTACATATACTAAGTCCGAGATGCCCAATTCTTGGAGTATTCCCCTTTCTCAGACATATGGTAATCTCGGAGTTAGTATATACACGTTTATGGAGTGTGAGGTGCTTGCCCCCCTCACATCTGGCCCCCTTCAAAAAAGAAGTTTAACGGAGAAGAGCAGTGTTTGAGATTCACACTTCCCCTTCCTTTTCAATCTCTTTGCTTTGGACTTTTCAATAGGGAGCCATTGTCACACTTATTTCTAGATGATTGCTTTGAAGTAGAACTAATGCATAAAAGATATATAATTAGGAAAGTATAGTTTTATTATTATTACTTGTCTGCTTAAAAATGTATTATTTAGTGGATACTAGCAACAAAACAGAGAAGAATACCATTTGAAAAGTAATAAGGCAAGGCAACATCTAAAGTGGAAGAAATGGAGTAAGGTTACATTCCCTGCTGGAAATAATTCCCAGAATGATAATCTTTGCTTTGTAGAAAAGAACTGTAATAATAGTATAGGGACATTTGTGAACTAAGGTTCAGGTATAGTTCTAAGAAGAAAAATGCTCTATTTAGGGGTCACACAGTTTTATAAAAAAACTCAGAATTTTACTTGCAAGGCAGAGCAAAAAATGTACAAAAACATTACTTCTGATATTTTGAATCACTTTGTGTGCTAGTGCAGACAGCATGAGCACATTTTCCTCCCTAAAATTATTAATACATTTATTTATTTATTCATCCATCCAGTCATTCTATGATTTACCTACATTAGCCAATTCAGGCTTGTGACCCTGGCATTCAGTGGTCACACGGAAGACAAGCTAATTGAAGGATGCATACATTCTCTGTCTCTCTCTCTCACACACTCACATTCGCACATACACACACACACACACACACACACACACACACACACACACACACACACACACACACTCACATGCACACAAGGTATGCACACCTACATGTAATTAATTCTGAGCATCAACTGTTTACTGTTGCATAGGCCCCGAGGTATTACTTGATGGTGTAGGTAAGCTTCCATATGGAAGCGTTGCCATTGAAGACATTTTAGTCTGTATGCTGCATTCTCAACTTCCCAGTAAACAGCATCAAAGTCTTCATTTATAGGCATATTTAAAGCTTGGATACTGCCTGTAGCATTTAAGTCAATTCCCAAAAGTGGATTTGTTAAACCTGTTACAAGGTTTGTTACTGTTTTTGAAGCCATTAGTCTCAAAAGGAACACTTGCCTGTTTCTGAAACTGCAGTGAAAAGCAATGGTGCTATGTGCAGTATGTAAATCAACTCAGCACAAATGAAACAAAAAATAAGTGCACACTGCTGAAGGTAGTCTTGCCAAAAAAGAACCAAAGTAAAAAACAATGCAGACGTACCACCATAGACACAATAAAGTCTGTGATTTAATAAAACTTTTAAAAGTCAAAACAAACAAAGAGAATGCAGGGTAAACGCTTTCGGTAAAACTTTCAGATCCTTTATTCACTCCCATCAAGGCAAAACATTTAAACAGTGTTCAACCAATCATGTGTTCAGGGGTGGTTCCTCTTCCATCACTAATGGAGACTGGTCCCTCTGGTGGTAGTCCTCCAAAGTTACAAGTAGCAGGAATAAGTTCTGCTTATTCCCTCTTACTGTTTCTACTTTTTATGGTTATGCTCCATTCTTTCAGAATATGTTTTAGAGGTACCATTCCATTAAGGCCCGGTGATTTATCTGCTCTCAATTCCATTATCCACTTGGTCTCTTCCACCTATGTTCTGTTTCTCACGTCACCTCCCCTTGGGTTTTTGTTCAGCTTCATTAGAGCCATAAATCTGAAACTGTGATTTTCTTCCACCCTAATATGCTGATACAGGGCATATGTAGCTACTTGATTTCTTATCTCTGCTAGATTGCATAAAATCCATTCCTTAAAAGCCCTATTTGTTTTACCTACATAGTAGGAAGAGCATGCCTTGCAGATGGCTAAATATATAATGTTCTTGCTAGTACATGTGGCATAACCTTGAAAGGAATAACTCTTCTTGGTGATTGGGTGTTCAAATATATTATGTGTCCATATAAAAGGACAGGCTTTGCAAAAACCACGTTTCCAGGTACCTTTACGTTGGCTCCGTGTACTATATCTGCTAACAGTAAGGCCATCATGTTGACACAATAAGCACTTCAGATTCTTCTTGTTACGAAATGCAAAGCTAGGTTTATCCCCACTATGTTTAGTAATTTCTAATCCGATGTTAGGACTGGCCAAAATCTCCTAAAAGTATTACAAATTAATCCATTATCCATGCTTTAAGTCAGTGTGCACCTCAAATTAGCTGAAGATCTATTATCTTGTGGTTGTCTGGTCTCTTCACGCCTCCTGTTAGAATATAAGGGATACCCCTTCTGAGTTCTGAGTTGCACGGTTTCTTCTCTAGTCATTCTGGTATCTTCCTTATATCCTCTTCACTTAAGGGTGTTCACAAGAGTTTCTTTTTTCTTTTAAGAAGATGTTGTCTTAGTAATAAATTGTTTTCTAGTCCAGAGGAGCTTTTCTCCCCAGGTCTCTGCTGAAAATGAGCCAAAAGCTCAGCCAGACTAACCCGGTTAACAAATGTAAAATAAATAAAAATAAATAAATTGTCCCTAGAACATAATTTTGAGATACATGTGACGTGATTTCCCACTAAAATCCGAACTATGTGCCTTGGGTGCATGCTGGTCTGATGTAGCAAATGGTTTCACCATGTAGATTTCCTGAAAACACCCTTAAGTGAAGAGGATATAAGGAAGAAGATTCCAGAATGAGTAGAGAAGAAGCCGTGCAACTCAGAACTCAGAAGGGGTATCCCCTATATTCTAATAGGAGGTGTGAAGAGACCAGACAATCACAAGATAATAGATCTTCAGCTACTTATTTTAATAATATTTTAAGTTCAAATTCTGTTGTACCATGCAGTTTGATGTAATATGTGAAATGTGACTAAGTATTAATTTGTTTGAGACCCAGTGGGCTGGCCTGAGTAAAGTCCAGCTGGACCAGTGGACTTCCTGGAAAGCAAAAAAAAACCTACCTGCTGAGGGAGATTCACTTTGAACATCTAACAGACTAACCTTAAACTCTAGCTGATGTCTGTGAAAGTGAAGCTGAGAAGATTTAGTGGTAATTGTAAGCTCTATTCAGCATTTGCTGAAATATTCTGTTGTCTACTTGAAGGGCGGATATGAGCTGTAAGGGTTGGAATAAATCATATGATACACAGGAATATTTCCTCAAAGGGTGTCCTAGTGTCATGGGCAGTTTTCTGAAAGGGATAAAAAGGTCAAAACAGTGAGGTCATTTAAGAATTCATGGGACAGACAAAAAGGAACTCTTATGAAGGCTGAGAAAAATAAGTTCTAAAAAATATATCTGCAGCTTATCAAAAAGGTACAGAAACAGGCAGACAAGGCTGGCAGGTTTGTCTTTACCTGTCATTAAATTGTATTCCCCAATGTCCTCTTTCCTAACTTGCTCTGATAACTTGTATTTCCTGGAGATCTGCAAAGATTTAAGTTATGATGCTGCTAAAGACATTCTGCTGATACCGATACCTACATTTCTGAACCTGTCACTCTAAGCCTGGTATAGACCCTGGTCCATATATGCCAAGCCTGGGCTGTACTAGCATACGTACAAGGTATTATGACAGAAATCTAAAACTCAGTATTCACTCATGTCAACTTCCATCAGTCAGGTACAAATGCATGATTATTATTTCATAATAATGTAAACTTTTAAAAGCTTATAATGATTGCTGCAATCATTAAACAGGGTGTACTAGGAGAACAGTGATCTGTAATTCTCTGGGATACTCTAGGGTGTGTTATTTCAATATTAGGTCAGATTGGATTAATTCCAGTAAACACAAACTGGATATTACAGAATCTGCAGGACTGACGCACAGTACTGTGGACTCCTAAAGAAACCTCAGTGAAGATTGCTGGAGCCATTAAATTCATTCTTAATAATTCATATCAAAAAGAAGCTGCACCAGAAGGCTGAAAGTATGCACTAGTTGCGCTAATGTAAAAAAGGATAATAAACCTTCATGAAGTTTCTACTGTCTGATAAATGCTGCTTCCATAGAGGGGAGAGTTGAAATGTCAGCAATGTATGACCTCTGTTATCAAAAGGTGCAAGTATGTGTAATATAAAGTAACATCAACAAGTTTACAGCAGAAACATAATGTCCGGCAGCTTTGCCATGTATTCAAGGAAATGTCTGGTTGGTATGACATACACCTCCTACCAAATAAGCCATGTTAGAATAATCTGAAAGATAATGTTTATCCACTATGCAATATCAGCATTTAATGCAGAAACTGGAACTGCTGATGGGTTAAACAGAGGAAACTATCTCCTTTTCTAATCAGGATTTGAATTAAACTATTTATCTGTGCATAATCTGACATCTGAGCTATTCATAGTTAACAAAGTGAACACATCTGAGGTTAGAGAGATGAAAGGAAGTAGCAGCTCCATTAAACAATTTCAGTCTTAGCAGACAGATTTCATGGCAGAATATGTGCCCTTCTTTTTAATCGGGCTGTCCCTGTACATTAATTTCCCCCTTTGCAATGCTGAGTGTCCAGTGGGTATTGCTGATTCTTTAATCCTATTTTCTGGTTTCAAGTGAATGGGAAACAGTGTCATAATGGATTGCAGTGCCCTGAATTATATATTCGGATGGTGATAGATCCATTTCCTTATTACTGCTAGTCTTGTTTATGTTCTCCTTTGATCCAGCCATGTGATTGTTCCTCAAATAATGTTATCTGTTTCTCACTATGGTGTATACGAGTACATGATGCTGTTTATAATTTGCTTCTTTGTTCTATGACATGGCTGAAAAAGCAGCCAATACGATCTAACCTATAGCCCAAGTAAATAAATTAAGATCTTAATCATTAGGAGCAGCTGATGGTAAACTGAGAATGACCCAAAAATAAAAAGACAAATAAATACATTTGGAATGGCATTACATTTTGAAAAGCACACCTGCACAGAGACAGAAGAAGCAATCCACCATGGGATCACAGAATTGAAGAAGGGTCTGTACTATGGTTCACATGAGACATTTGAAGTATCATGCGTGTCTGTATTTAGCTATTAGCTATTTATATCCATCTGTGTATTGCAGAGATGTGTCTACACGTATGCAGGTTTGCGTAACAGAGATATGTAAACACCTCAAAAAGTAAACAAGGAAAAGAAAAAATGCATTTTTTTTTCAAAAACCGAGACCAACTGGATAAAGAGGACATACTATGAAATATGAGACTGAAGAGAGTCCAGAAAGAGAATAATATTAGAAAATACATGGTGAACAGTTTCAAGTTCATCTTGCCATCATACCTAGACACTCCTTGCAACATTATTTATAAACTGTTAAAAGAATAAATGGCTGAAACCATCTCTGTAGCATGGTGCTTTCGTCCCAAGATTTAGGTTCAATCTATCTGTTCTCTTGGACTCCTCGTTAGACTCTTTCTTGCCTATAAGTTCAGCTGCCGTTCCAAATTCTTCAGTCCAAATCAAATATACAGCCAAGGTGAGTATGGTAAATATATAACAGTAATCCTTTGTAAGGGCATAGGATAAAACAGTCATGACATCAGATCCTTAAACACCAAAACCAAACTATCTAACCGAATCTAATAAAATAATCTAACCAGTGAAACAAACAAAAAAAAAACTCTTCAGTACACTAACTCTACATACCTCTCAACTGTCCAGATTTTGACAGGATATCCAGATTTTTACATCATAGTTTTGGACTGTTCCTCATAAAATCTGTATTCTTCTGGCAAATCACTAAGGATTAAGGTCACTAAATAATGTCATACTTTTGAGTTTCTGACTTGATTTTATTTAGAAAATGCATGATAGCATAACATATGCAGTTCTAGCAAAGTTCTGACTTTATAAGAGCAATGTTTAAAATTTGTCCCTACTGTTCAGCCTTTGTGCCCCCATTATTTTAGGCTTTGTCACATTTCATGCTCTAAGAGTCTAAGAGGTTGAGAGGTATGTAACTCTTTGGTTGCACAGTTGGAGAGAAAGGGCAAGTAGTATGTGAATCATTAAAAAAGTTCCCCTTTTGTTGCAATATTGCTCTTCTGAAACCCAGATAAGTAACCCTTAGCAGCACTTCACAAAGGAAAGAATCAAACTTCCAGCAATTCTAAATCCAGCCCTTAAAAATCCAGATGACAAAAACATGTTGTCATAAACGTCAGGTTACCAAATTATATAAATCAGCTATAAAATGGTGATAACGGCTCTTAATTCATTTTAATATAAGTTGTCTGATATTGATAGACAAAAATGCACAAAACACTCTTCTTGCCACTATATTGCCATAGTAATCCATACAAATCTTCTAACATTGAATTAATACGGACAAGGCTTCTTGGTGCAAATCACAATGTGATTTATTTAGTAGTCCAGCATCCCTTCGATAAGTGTACAAATATTTCTTCAGTATAGATGGGATGCCAAGGCAAAAATGATCATTAAATGTAGTTCTAGTGTTACATTTTTGACACCTATTTCTTAGCAGTATTTACTCTCTAACTTTGAATAAATGCTGCTTCTTGCATTTCACATCTTGCCTTACCACTCAACTCTCCAGATTTTTGCCTCATATTTTTGTGGTCTGTTTCTCATAAATTTGTGGTTTTCTGGCAAATCGCTGAGTACTGATATCACTAAAGAATGACATACATGTAAAGTCAGTCTTTGTTACCTTTTAGGAAATTCATTCTAACACTTTTCTCTGTTTGTAAGAGTAATATTTAAAATTTGCCCTATTTTTGGGCCTTTGTCTCCCAATTATTTTAGGTTTTGTCCAGATTTCTTGCATTAAGAGATTGAGAGGTATCCCTCTTGTGCAAATGGATGCAGAGCGCAGCAAGCATCCTCTTTGCTGTTGCATTGGTTGACAAAAAGTCTGGATGAAGAATTTCTACAGAAATTCTTGCTGTTTCTTTACTGATGGTTTGCAGTGATGGCTGCCTTTGGGGGTACATTCTGATGGAATATTTGTGGTAATGTAAAATATAAGATGCTATCTAAATGAGACCATAAAGATCAAGAAATGGAGAGAGATGAGCAGACTGTAGCAAACATGAAGTGCAAAACTGTGGGGCTTTCATTAACGTCAGGCAGCTATGTGACAGCCCAAAATAATAATTTGTGATCAGACTGACTCAATATTTAGGTAGCAGCAGAGTCATGTTACTGTTGTAGAAGTTTACATCTATGAAATCAGCCTTCTTTGGTGATCTCATGCCTAGCTCCTGGGAGACAAATTCTGAACAAGAAAGAGAAACTCATTGAAATAAACTTAAACCCGATGGCCCTAATCATTAATAATCTACAAGGGAGCCTTGAGAGAATATATTAATGAATATAATCTGATGGATTTAAGAATGGATCATGGGTATGTCTTATCGGTGAAGAAAACAAACCTTTCCTGTAAACCTTTGAAAAAGCATCTTGAGACAACGTCACTGTAATGACATTTTGCATTCACAACACCATTTGCAACTCTGAGCTGATGTCACAGAAATGGAATGTGACTTACATTCTATCATTATAACTAGTGCCACACTGCTAAAAAGGCAAAGTTAATTTGTTTTCCAGTCATAATATATTTGAATATGACTGCATTCCTTGCATGGTAATGTTCTTGGCTTTCTAGATAGCCCCCCCCCACCAGCGTATCCAGATGAATATTTGGGCTCTTCGGAGCGACACTTTGCATAATGGTGCCAGAAGCATAACCAGGATTTTTGGAACTTTATGCTAGCTTCCATGTAGTGTTCCTCCACCATAAGTGTAGCCACCCCTGTCCTTTCACTCTTAGACCAAGGTCCACACAGACTCTGCAGCTCCACTGGATATACTGTTTCAATGCAGCTGTACTACAGCACTGAATTCATGCCACTCACTGACATAGTTAACAGGTTAAATGTGAGGAAATTTATATAAACTGAAGAAGAGTGTTTTTTACATTTAACATGACTCGGAGCACTAGCCTCCAAGTAATTTGATATCCAGATCTTTTCAGTAAGTAAATCATTTTAAAAAAGTACACCAGCATGGTATACAATGAGTGTGCCTAGTTATCATAGGATCATAGGAAGTTACTAGGCTATTGGCCCTGAGGCCCTTACAAGCCTAGCCAACAATTTAGCCCATGTTTTGACAAGTCAGCACCCAAAACCCCTGTCCAGCAGGGACACAGGTGAAATCCCAGGGGTGAATTTTCTATTCCCCTTCCAGTTATCCAGGTTCGCTTAAAAAGGGGTAATGAGGTACTCTTCTTGATGTGGAGAGTGTGTCTATGCCACAGAAGGGGGAGTCTCTTGGACACAAATCTGTCCCACCAAGTCCTATTGATGTCACAGACCAGGTCACACGTGCAGGTTACTCATGTGGAGCTTGACTTGCGGATAAGCAGCAGTCCCTTCAAGACAGGGTATGAGATTGTTTTGTATGCCAGATAGAGGTCACCTGTGAGGAGTCAGTATGAGACTGAGTAGAGGGACAGGACTTTTAGCCTATCTGTGGAGGGTAGATGTTTGAGGCCCTGGATTCTCCTGGTGAGGAACCTGTGTAGTCTCTCCAGTTGCTGCATGTGCTTTATGAGGTACACGCTGAAAGGGGCATTGTACTCAATCAGGGGTCTTATAAGGGAAGAATATGTTATGGCCTCCTCCTCCCTGGATGAGGTACACTTACTAATGAGGTGGGCCATGTAGAAAGCTTTCAGTACAATGGAGGCAATATGGTGGTCAAAATTCAGTTTGCTGTCCACACAGCTTATCTGGACCTCTCCAAGGCCTTCAACACCATCTCCCACTCTGGAATCATAGATAAACTTACTAAGCTGGGCATTAATCCCTACATCAATCAATGGGTTGCCAACTGGCTTACTAACAGAACCCACACTGTAAAAGTAGCTGATTCCAAATCCAGCTCCAGACAACTGACAAGTGGAGTACCTCAGGGTTCAGTCCTGGGACCGCTCTTGTTTGGCATCTACTTCTCTCAAGTACAGGCCAACACTAAGGGACTCTGGCTAACAAAGTTCACAGATGACTGCTAACTAGGAGCCATTATTGAATCCCCAAATTATATGGATATTCTACAAAAGGGCCTTACAGAAACAGATGCTTGGTGCCAGAGCCATGGGCTTAAGCTCAATGCTAAGAAATGCATGGTTATCCCCTCTGGGAAAAAACATGTACCTGTGAATTACCACATAGGTGGCAGTACACTAAACACCAAAAGTTTGATAAGAGACTTAGGGACACAGGTGGACAGTGGTCTCACCTTTGATAACCACATCGCCACAACAGTCAGGAAATCATTCTATGTGGCACACCTCATCACTAAGGGCTTTTCATCCAGAAAAAGGAGGTCATTGCCCCACTGTACTCATTCCTCATTAGACCCATTATAGAATACAATGCCCCGTTTGGTATGTACCTCTCAAGGCATCTGCAACAACTGGAAAGGCCGCAGAAATACCTCACTAAAAGAATCACAGGCCTAAAGCAGATGTCCTATGCTGACCGTCTAAAAAAACTCCAGCTATACTCTGTCGCATCATGTACTCAGAGGCAATCTCTGCTTAACATACAAGGCCATGTCAAACCCAGAGCTGTTGGACATGCTACACTTAAAGAAATCCCAACCCTCAGAGCCACATGCTCCAAGGATCTAAACCTTGTCATCACAATGAACAAAACATGCTGGATGGATAGGTTCCTGACCCAGAGACTCCCCAGACTTTGGAAAAGACTGCCCATACATGTCAAGCAGAGCGCCTCTTTGGTCGTCTTCAAAAGGAACTTTGACAATTGGATGGGAGATATGAAATTCACTTCGGGGATCACGTCAATCGCCCTACTAGACAGGGGTCCAGGGAAGTAAATATTATGGGAAGAAAGAGCCAGGAAAAATTGTTTTGGCTAGGTTTGTATAGGCCTTAGGGCCGGTAGTCTAGTACCAACCTATGAACCTGGATGCCCAAGTCTTTCATGACTGATTGAGTGCTTAGGACCTTGTTATTAATGTAATAATTTGTGGGGCCTCTCCCCAAAGGGGATGATGATGCATTTTTTGGCATTCAGTTTGAGGCCATGTTTCTGGTACCGGGCATTTGTTTGGATCAGACCCTCTCGGAGGACGTCCACAACACTAAGGGAATTGATGACAGCACCCAGCTTGCAGTCATCTACAAACTTGGTCAGCCATAGCACACTGGTTTTGGCCTGCACCTCAGAAAAGTATATCTCAAACAAACGAAACAGAAAAAACTTTAAAAACTGAGTAAATCACACAAAAGGAAAGTAGAAGCACGCTGACACAATAAACGGCACGGACTTTTTAATAAACGTAAGTGCTTTCAGCTAAGCGAATGCCCAGCCTTCATCAGATAAAAACCAGTTAACACAGCTTGGTTTTTATACATAAAACCTACATCTATAAGTGGCTAAACAGCCAATCACATTACTAAATTGATACAGAATGTTCCTATCTGTTTTAATTAGATAGAACAACTTCTTACAAGCCTATATTAATCATCTGTTGAGTTACTACTCCACTAAACAACTTGATGAGTGCCTTATTTAAAAACAAATATTAAAAAACACATTTTTTAAAACACACAATGACCGTAACTGAAGACATAACATCAATTAAATTACCTAAGGCTTTTACCAATCCTAAATCTAAAATATTATGAAAGTGGAAATCTCACTTTCTTACAACTAATAATTATTACCCCCCCCCCCCCATTTACACACTGGATAAATTATTAAACACTAATTCTGACCACTGTTTCACTTTCAGTGTAGTACATCACATCAAAAATGACATAAGGGGAGGGCCCTGGCAGCTACATTTAGAAGAGCAAGAAGTATTATGGCAGATTAGAACATGTGCACATTTGCTTCCAGGTTTGAACGACTATGTCTCCATTAAGTGTATTCTTAAGCTTAAAGCTCTCCTTAGATAAGCATTAGTGGTTAATCATTTATCCAGTGTGTAAATGGGGGGATAATAATTATTAGTTGTAAGAAAGTGAGATTTCCACTTTCATAATATTTTAGATTTAGGATTGGTAAAAGCCTTAGGTAATTTAATTGATATTGTTATGTCTTCAGTTATGGTTATTGTGTGTTTTAAAAAATGTGTTTTTTAATATTTGTTTTTAAATAAGGCACTCATCAAGTTGTTTAGTGGAGTAGTAACTCAACAGATGATTAATATAGTCTTGTAAGAAGTTGTTCTATCTAATTAAAAGAGATAGGAACATCCTGTATCAATTTAGTAATGTGATTGGCTGTTTAGCCACTTATAGATGTAGGTTTTATGTATAAAAAACAAGCTGTGTTAACTGGTTTTTGTCTGATGAAGGCTGGGCATTTGCTTAGCTGAAAGCGCTTACGTTTATTAAAAAGTCCGTGCCGTTTATTGTGTCAGCGTGCTTCTACTTTCCTTTTGTGTGATATATCTCAAACAACAGAGGCCCCAAGACTGATCCCTAGGGTACACTACACATTACGGGTCTACTGCTTGAGGTGGCTTCCCCTATTTTGACTAGTTATGCCAGTTTATACTTCAACAACATACTTCTCAACTTTTTATCGCAAGAAATTTGGACAAAGCTATCAGTAATGGGGGAACCATGGCCCAAAATTAGGGACACTTTTTAAATATTGTTCTTAAAAACTTAGAAAATTGATGGAATAACAGGTTTTGCACTAGCATGCATTTTTCTGAAGGGTATGAAGTCTGAAACTCAAATGTTTGTCATTATTTTCTGACTACAACCCTCAATAATTTGCCAGAAAACCACAATTTTACGAGAAATGGACCAAAAATATGACGAAGAAATCTGGGCATTCTGTGAAAATGTGTATAGTTAGAGGTTTGTTCACCAACCTAAACAGATGGGACAGCAGTAAAAATGCCAGTAATGGTTGCTACCGCATGCTGCATGTAAGGTACTATGTGAGAAGCACTGCTTACGAAGGAAACAACCCGAGTTTTAAATAAAGTAACACTGACCTCTTGTGGAGTGTGTGACTGAAATCAAAATGCAGCCGGAAAATTGATTTGAAAATTAAGTATCCAGTGCCTGCCTTTTAAAATGTTTTCTAAATCATTTGCTGCCCTCTTGTGGCAAAATACTGAAATTCACAAACCAAAGTCCAGTAAAACATGCATAGGAAGTCAAATGCACCTACTTTGCTTTTACTGACACTGATAAGCTGCACAGTGCTATTTTTTTTTGTACAGCATTAAGAGAGAATGAAATTATACAAATACTGGACTGTTAAGTACCAATAAACAATTTAGGACAGAATCATTTGATCAGTAATATTTCTTTAATTTAAGGAGATGGAATGAGACAATTAGAAATTATTATTCCGACACTTATAGAGCTTTTATGCTTCTAAAAAGTCATACAATACAGATATTAGGGGCCTAGAATAGAAAACCATTGCAATCCATCTCCAAGCACTATAAAACAAAGTCATGGTACTATATCTACAGTGTGTATGTAGGTCATAACCCTACCCTAAATTTCTGACATGGCTCAGCTAGAATTCAGACATCTAGCTCACCTTGTAACACATCCCATACTTGTAGGGAAATGGTGAGAGTTTTCAGCTTTATAGCATAATTAGCCAACATATTATGCCTGCCATTGAAGCAGTTTCACACATGTTACTGTAAACCATCCTGATAAAAGACAAAAATCATGATACTGAAAAAATGTATGGAAAAGTGTTCCTACCTAGAATATAAAACACATATAATGTCTGTACAATGGTCCATAAATTCAAGTTTTTATTTATTTATTTTTTTATAAATATGGATAAAATCAGACTGAATTATATGGACCCTTAGGATGTCTTTCATTTTATGTAACTACATCTGTCTATTGAGATATGTCATAAATATATACTATATCCCTTCACACATGCATATCAATTAATTAATTCATTCATGATTACCATAGGTCAGACACCATGATTTAAGAAGACTCACCTAAGACACAAGAAAATGACCGGGTAGTCATGCATGTACTTCATACTTAAGCTAGTCATTTTTTCCAAGCACTCCCTAGTAGCACTGTGGCTTAAGAAGGCCAAGCGATATATCTAAATATATATATATATATATATATATATATATATATATATATATATATAAATTTATAGATATTCATATATATATATATATATATATATATATATATATATATATATATATATGTGTGTGTGTGTGTGTGTGTATATGTGTGTATATATGTGTATCTATATTTACATATATATATATATATATATATATATATATATATATATAAAACATTTGTTTAAATAAGTGTCTGCACAGAATATGCTTAGAGACGTTATTGTTCATCTAAAAAGTTTAGAAATTAAGCAGGGCAACAAATTAATTATGCATATGTTTATTAAGTGTGTTGGGACAATATCTGGAGAATTGTATACATTTTTTTTCAAGCAATAAGAAAGAGAAAAAGAGAGAAAAAAATGGGAAAGAAAGACACGTCTCACGGTAATTAATGATGACTCTATGAATGACATTACTATGACTCCCTGTATGCAAACAGATTAAGATTAAAGTAACATTCAGTGAACCTGAAACTAAACCTTTTTTACAGGGGGTAAGCTTCTTGCATCCCCCATGTTGGGGGAGCCCACCCACACCTCCCTGAGTTATATATAAACTAACTGTACTGGGGGGCTGGGGAATGGGCAGAACTTCAAACAATCCTGTGACATTGAGGGAAGGTAAAACCTAGGTTCTGCGAAAGTGTTTTTTTTTTTTAAATATAACCTGTTTTCAGTATTGGAAGTCATGTTATTAGACATCAGACAGCGGTCATGTTCCCCTCTCACTTAGCCAGTACAGCTCAAGCAAAGCAGATTCACATGGGATTTTTATTGCTTGCAAATCTTCTATTAAAAAGTACAGCAGTTACTTTTCTGGTTCTTCTGCATTAATTTTGTCACTTGTGTACACAGTTGAAGGAAAAACATTGCATAACTCATAGTTAGCTGTAGTATGACATACAGAGAAACACTCTGTGCCAGTACAGCTGACTAGAGCCCCCACCCACAGCTCTGTGCCAGTACCACTGTCTAGTCCCCCAACCCACAATTCTGTGCCGGTACTAATGACTAGTGCCCCAACCCACAGCTCTGTGCTGGTACCACTGACTAGTGCCCCCACCCACAGCTCTGTGGAGGTGCCACTGACTAGTTCTCCCACCCACAGCTCTGTGCCGGTACCAATGAATAGTGCCCTCACCCACAGCTCTGTGCTGGTACCACCGACTAACGACCCCACCCACAGCTCTGTGCCAGTACCACTTACTAGTTCCCCCACCCACAACTCTGTGCCAGTATCACTGACTAGTGCCCCCACCCACAGTTCTGTGCCTGTACCATTGACTAGTGCCCCTACCCACAGCTGTGTGCTGATACCACTGACTAGTGCCATCACCCACAGCAGTGTGCTGGTAGCACTGACATCTGACCCAACCACAGCTCTGTGCCAGTACCACTGACTAGTGCCCCCACCCCCAGCTCTGTGCCGGTGCCACTGACTAATGCCCCCAACCACAGCTCTGTGCCAATACCACTGACTAGTGCCACCACTCACAGCTCAGTGTTGGAACCATTGACTAATGTCCCCAACCACAGCTCTGTGCCAGTACCACTGACTAGTGCCCCCATCCACAGCTCTGTGCTGGTACCAATGAATAGTGCCCCCACCAACAGCTCTCTGCTGGTACCACTGACTAGTGCCCCCACCCACAGCTGTGTGCCGGTACCACTGACTAGTGCCCCCACCCACAGCTCTCTGCTGGTACCACTGACTACTGCCACTACCACAGCTCTGTGCCAGTGCAACTGACTAGTGCCTCCACCCACAGCTGTGTGCTGGTACCACTGACTACTGCCCCCAACCACAGCTCTTTGCCCGTACCACTGACTAGTGACCCAGCCACAGCTCTGTGCCAGTACCACTGAATAGTGCCCCCAACCACAGCTCTGTACCAGCACCATTCACTAGAGTCCCCATCCACAGCTCTGTGCCGGTACTACTGACTAGTGCCCCCACCCACAGCTCTGTGCCAGTACCACTGACCTGTGCTCCCACCCGCAACCCTGTGCCGGTACCACTGACTAGTGCTCCCACCCACAGCTCTGTGGCGGTACCACTGATTACTGCCCCCAACCATAGCTCTGTGCTGGTACCACTGTTGAGTGCCCCCAACCGCAGCTGTGTGCCGGTACCATTGACTAATGCCTCCACCCACAGCTCTGTGCTGGTACCACTGATGAGTGCCCCCACCCACAGCTATGTGCCACTACCACTGACTAGTGTGCCCAAATACACTCTGCTCTGATACCACTGACTAGTGTACCCACCCACAGCTCTGTGCCAGTATCACTGACAAGTGCCCCCACCACAGATCTGTGCCGGTACCACTGACTAGTGCCCCCACCCACTGCTCTGTACCAGTCCCACTGATTAGTGCCCCCACCCACAGTTCTGTGCCGGTATCACTGACTAGTGCACCTACCCACAGCTGTGTGTCGGTACGACTGACTAGTGCCCACACCCACAGCTGTGTGATGGTACCACTGACTACTGCCCCAACCACAGCTCTGTGTCAGTACGACTGACTAGTGCCCCCCCCACAGCTCTGTGTTGGTACCACTGACTACTGCCCCCAACCACAGCTCTGTGTTGGTACCACTGACTAGTGTCCCCCCACACAGCTCTGTGCTGACACCATTGACTAATGTCTCCACCAAAAGCTCTGTGCCAGTGCCATTGACTAAAGACCCCACCCACAGCTCTGTGCCAGTACTACTGATTGGTGACCCCACCCACAGCTCTGTGCCAGTACCACTTACTAGTTCCCGCACCCACAGCTCTGTGCCAGTATCACTGACTAGTGCCCCCACCAACAGCTGTGTGCTGGTACCACTGACTAGTGCCACCACCCATAGCTATGTGCTGATACCACTGACATCTGCCCCAAACACAGCTCTGTGCCAGTACCACTGACTAGTGCCCCCACCCGCAGCTTTGTGCCAGTACCACTGACTATTGCCCCCAACCACAGCTCTGTGCCAGTACCACTGACTAGTGTCCCCACCCACAGCTCTGTGCCGGTACCACTGACTAATGTCCCCACCCACAGCTCTGTGCCAGTACCACTGACTAGTGCCCCCATCCACAGGTCTGTGCCATTACCACTTACTAGTGCGCCCACCCACAGCTCTGTGCTGGTACCACTGACTAGTGACCCCATCCACAGCTCTGTGCTGGTGCCACTGACTAGTGCCCCCACCCACAGCTCTGTGGTGATACCACTGACTAGTGCCCCCACCCACAGCTGTGTGCCAGTACCACTAACTAGTGCCCCCACCCACAGCTCTCTGCCGGTACCACTGACTACTGCCACTACCACAGCTCTGTACCAGTACCATTGACTAGTGCCTCCACGCACAGCTGTGTGTTGGTACCGCTGACTACTGCCCCCAATCACAGCTCTTTGCCAGTACCACTGACTAGTGCCCCCAGCCACAGCTCTTTGCCAGTACCACTGACTAGTGTCCCCACCCACAGCTCTGTACCAATACCACTGACTAGTGCCTCCACCCACAGCTCTGTGCCAGTACCTCTGATTAGTGCCCCCACCCACAGCCCTTTGCCGGTACCACTGACTAGTGCTCCCACCCACAGCTCTGCACCGGTACCACTGACTACTGACCCCCCAACCACAGCTCTGTGCCGGTATCACTGACAAGTGCCCCGAATAGCATCTGTGTGCCGGTACCATAGACTACTGCCCCCACCCACAGCTCTGTGCTGATACCACTGACTAGTGCCCCCACCCATAGCTCTGTGCCAGTACCATTGTCTAGTGCCCCCACCCATAGCTCTGTGCTGGTACCATTGACTAATGTCCCCACCCACAGGTCTGTGCCATTACCACTTACTAGTGTCCCCACCCAGAGCTCTTTGCTGGTACCACTGACTAGTGCCCCCACCCACAGCTCTGTGCTGGTACCACTGACTAGTGCCCCCACCCACAGCTCTGTGCTGATATCACTGACTAGTGCCCCCACCCACAGCTGTGTGCTGGTAGCACTGACTAGTGCCCCCACCCACAGCACTGTGCTGGTACCACTGACTACTGCCACTACCACAGCTCTGTGCCAGTACCATTGACTAGTGCCTCCACCCACAGCTGTGTGCTGGTACAACTGACTAGTGCCCCCACCCACAGCTCTGTGCCGGTACCACTGAATAGTGCCCACACCCACAGCTCTGTGCCGGTACCACTGATTAGTGCCCCCACCCACAGCTATGTGCCACTACCACTGACTAATGCCTCCACCCACAGATCTGTTCTGGCACCACTGATTAGAGCCCCCACCAACAGCTATGTGCTAGTGCCACTACCACTGACTAGTGCCCCCACCCAGAGCTCTGTTCTGGTACCACTGACTAGTGCCCCCACCCACAACTCTGTGCAGGTACCATTGAACAGTGCCCTCACCCAGAATTCTGTGAACGTACCACTGACTAAAGCTCCCACCCACAGCTCTGTGCCAGTACCACTGATTAGAGCCCCCACCAACAGCTATGTGCTAGTGCCACTACCATTGACTAGTGCCCCCACCCAGAGCTCTGTTCTGGTACCACTGACTAGTGCACGCACCCACAGCTCTGTGCCAGTGCCTCTGACTAGTGCCCCCACGCACAGTTCTGTGCCAGTATCACTGACTAGTGCCCCTACCCACAGCTGTGTGCCAATACCACTGACTAGTGCCCCCACCCACAGCTGTGTGCCAGTACCACTGACTAGTGTCCCCACCCACAGCTCTGTGCTGGTACCACTGACTAGTGCCCCCACCCACAACTCTGTGCAGGTACCATTGAACAGTGCCCTCACCCAGAATTCTGTGAACGTACCACTGACTAAAGCTCCCACCCACAGCTCTGTGCCAGTACCACTGATTAGAGCCCCCACCAACAGCTATGTGCTAGTGCCACTACCACTGACTAGTGCCCCCACCCAGAGCTCTGTTCTGGTACCACTGACTAGTGCATGCACCCACAGCTCTGTGCCAGTGCCTCTGACTAGTGCCCCCACGCACAGTTCTGTGCCAGTATCACTGACTAGTGCCCCTACCCACAGCTGTGTGCCAATACCACTGACTAGTGCCCCCACCCACAGCTGTGTGCTGGTACCACTGACTACTGCCCCCAACCACAGCTCTGTGCCAGTACCACTGACTAGTGCCCCACTCACAGCTCTGTGTCAGTACCACTGACTACTGCCCACAACCACAGCTCTGTGCTGGTACCACTGACTAGTGCCCCCATGCACAGCTGTGTGCCGGTACCACTGACTACTGCCTACAACCACATCTTTGTGCCAGTACCAGTGACAAGTGCCCCCACCCACAGATCTGTGCCAGTACAATTGACTAGTGCCCCCACCCAGAACTCAGTGAATGTACCACTGACTAAAGCCCTCACTCACAGCACTGTGCCAGTACCACTGATTAGTGCCCCCACCCACAGCTATGTGCCACTACCACTGACTAGTGCCCCGCCCACAGCTCTGTTCTGGTACCACTGACTTATGCACCCAACCACAGCTCTGTGCCAGTAGCACTGTCCAGTGCCCCCACCACAGCTCTGTGCCAGTACCACTGACAAGTGCCCCCACCCAAAGTTCTGTGCCGGTATCATTGACTAATGCCCCCACCCACAGTTGTGTGCCAGTACCACTGACTAGTGCCCCAACCAAGAGTTGTGTGCTGGTACCAATGACTACTGCCTACAACCACAGGTCTGTGCCATTACCACTTACTAGTGCCCCTGACTAGAGCCAACACCCACAGCTCAGTGCCGGTACCATTGACTAATATCCCCAACCACAGCTCTGTGCCAGTACCACTGACTAGTGCCCCCACCCACAGGTCTGTGCCATTACCACTTACTAGTGCCCTCACCCACAGCTCTGTGCTAGTACCACTGACTAGTGCCCCCATCCGCAGCTCTGTGCTGGTACAAGTAACTAGTGCCCCCACTCCCAGCTCCGTGCTGGTACCACTGACTAGTGCCCCCACCCACAGCTGTGTGCCAGTGCCACTGACTAGTGCCCCCAACCACAGCTCAGTGCCGCTACCACTGACTTCTGCCACTACCACAGCTTTGTGCCAGTACCATTGACTAGTGCCTCCACCCACAGCTGTGTGCTGGTACAACTGACCACTGCCCCCAACCACAGCTCTGTGCTGGTACCACTGACTATTGCCCCCACACACAGCTCTGTGCTGGTACCACTGACTACTGCCCCCAACCACACCTCTGTGCTGGTACCACTGACTAGTGCCTCCACTAAGAGCTGTGTGCCGGTACCAATGACTACTGCCTACAACCACAGCTCTGTGCCAGTCCCACTGACTAGTGCCCCTGCCTGCAGCTCTGTACCGGTAACACTGACTACTGCCCCCAACCACAGCTCTGTGCCAGTACCCCTGACTAGTGCCACCACCCACAGTTCAGTGCCGGTACCATTGACTAATGTCTCCAACCACAGCTCTGTGCCAGTATCATTGACTAGTGCCCCCACTCACAGGTCTGTGCCACTTACCACTGACTAGTTCCCCATCCACAGCTCAGTGCTGGTACTACTGACTAGTGCCACCACCCCAGCTCTGTGCTGGTACCACTGACTAGTGCCCCCACCCACAGCTGTATGCCAGTACCACTGACTAGTGCCCCCATCCACAGCTCAGTGCTGGTACTACTGACTAGTGCCACCACCCCAGCTCTGTGCTGGTACCACTGACTAGTGCCCCCACCCACAGCTGTGTGCCAGTACCACTGACTAGTGCCCCCAACCACAGCTCTGTGCAGGTACCACTGACTTCTTTCACTACCACAGCTCTGTGCCAGTACCATTGACTAGTGCCTCCACCCACAGATGTGTGCCAGTACCACTGACAACTGCCCCTAACCACAGCTCTTTGCCAGTACCACTGACTAGTGACCCAGCCACAGCTCTGTGCCAGTACAACTGACTAGTGCCCCCACCCACAGTTCTGTACTGGCACCATTCACTAGTGTCCCCACCGGCAGCTCTGTACCGGTACCACTGACTATGCCCCCACCAACAGCTCTGTGCCAGTACCACTGACTAGTACTCCCACCCACAGCCCTGTACCTGTACCACTGACTACTGCCACTACCACAGCTCTGTGCCGGTACAATTGACTAGAGCCTCCACCCACAGCTGTGTGCCGGTACCACTGACTACTGCCCCCAACCACAGCTCTTTGCCAGTACCACTGACTAGTGCCCCTGCCTGCAGCTCTGTACCGGTAACACTGACTACTGCCCCCAACCACAGCTCTGTGCCAGTACCCCTGACTAGTGCCACCACCCACAGTTCAGTGCCGGTACCATTGACTAATGTCTCCAACCACAGCTCTGTGCCAGTATCATTGACTAGTGCCCCCACTCACAGGTCTGTGCCACTTACCACTGACTAGTTCCCCATCCACAGCTCAGTGCTGGTACTACTGACTAGTGCCACCACCCCAGCTCTGTGCTGGTACCACTGACTAGTGCCCCCACCCACAGCTGTATGCCAGTACCACTGACTAGTGCCCCATCCACAGCTCAGTGCTGGTACTACTGACTAGTGCCACCACCCCAGCTCTGTGCTGGTACCACTGACTAGTGCCCCCACCCACAGCTGTGTGCCAGTACCACTGACTAGTGCCCCCAACCACAGCTCTGTGCAGGTACCACTGACTTCTTTCACTACCACAGCTCTGTGCCAGTACCATTGACTAGTGCCTCCACCCACAGATGTGTGCCAGTACCACTGACAACTGCCCCTAACCACAGCTCTTTGCCAGTACCACTGACTAGTGACCCAGCCACAGCTCTGTGCCAGTACAACTGACTAGTGCCCCCACCCACAGTTCTGTACTGGCACCATTCACTAGTGTCCCCACCGGCAGCTCTGTACCGGTACCACTGACTATGCCCCCACCAACAGCTCTGTGCCAGTACCACTGACTAGTACTCCCACCCACAGCCCTGTACCTGTACCACTGACTACTGCCACTACCACAGCTCTGTGCCGGTACAATTGACTAGAGCCTCCACCCACAGCTCTGTGCCGGTACCATTGACTAGTGCCCCCACCCAGAACTCTGTGAACACACCACTGACTAAAGCCCCCACCCACATCTCTGTGCCAGTACCCTTGATTAGTGCCCCCACCCACAGCTATGTGCCACTACCACTGACTAGTGTAACCAACCACAGCTCTCTGCCAGTACCACTGATGAGTGCCTCCATCACAGCTCTGTGCCGGTACCACTGACTAGTGCCCCACCCACTGCTCTGTTCCAGTACCACTAACTACAGCCCTCACACACAGTTCTGTGCCGGTATCACTGACTAGTGCTCTCACCCACAGCTGTGTGCTGGTACCACTGACTAGTGCGCCCACCCACAGCTGTGTGCTGGTACCACTGACTACTGCCCCCAACCACAGCTCTGTGCCGGTACCACTGACTAGTGCCACCACACACAGCTCTGTTCTGGTACCCCTGACTACTGCCCCCAACCACAGCTCTGTGCTGGTACCACTGACTAGTGTCCACACCCACAGCTGTGTGCCGGAACAACTGACTACTGCCTACAACCACAGCTCTGTGTCAGTACCACTGAATAGTGCCCACACCCACAGCTCTGTGCCGGTACCACTGACTAGTGCCCCTACCCAAAACTCTTTGCCGGTACCATTGACTAGTGCCCCCACCCAGAACTGTGTGAACATACAACTAACTAAAGCCCCATCCACATCTCTGTGCCAGTACCACTGATTAGTGCCCCACCCACAGCTATGTGCCACTACCAATGACTAGTGCCCCCACCCACAGCTCTGTTCTGGTACCACTGACTTGTACACCCACCCACAGCTCTGTGCCAGTACCACTGACCAGTGCCCCCACCACAGCTCTGTGCCGGTACCACTGACTAGGGCCCACACCCACTGCTCTGTGCCAGTACCACTGACTAGTGCCTCCACTCACAGTTCTGTGCTGGTATCACTGACTAGTGCCCCCACCTACAGCTGCGTGCCGGTACCACTGACTAGTGCCCCACCCACAGCTGTGTGCTGGTAACACTTTCTCTGCTCCCAGCCACTGCTCTGTGCCTGTACCACTTAGTAGTGCCCCCACACACAGCTATGTGCCGGTACCACTGACTACTACCTCAACCACAGCTCTGTCCTGGTACTACTGACTAGTGCCCCACCCACAGCTGTGTGCCGGTACCACTGACTAGTGCCCCCACCCAAAGCTGTGTCCTGGTACCACTGACTAGTGCCCCCACCCACAGCTCTGTGCCAGTATCACTGATTAGTGCCCCACCCACAGCTCTGTGCCAGTACCATTGACTAGTGCCCCCACCCAGAAATCTGTGAACACACCACTGACTAAAGCCCCCACTCACAGCTCTGTGTCAGTACCCTTGATTAGTGCCCTCACCCACAGCTATGTGCCACTACCACTGACTAGTGCACCCAACCACAGCTCTCTGCCAGTACCACTGACCAGTGCCCCCACCACAGCTCTGTGCCGGTACCACTGACTTGTGCCCCACCCACTGTTCTGTTCCAGTACCACTAACTACAGCCTCCACACACAGTTCTGTGCTGATATCTCTGACTAGTGCCCTCACCCACAGCTGTGTGCTGGTACCACTGACTAATGCCCCCACCCACAGCTGTGTGCTGGTACCACTGAGTACTGCCCCCAACCACAGCTCTGTGCCTGTATCACTGACTAGTGCCCCTACACACAGCTCTGTGCCTGTACCACTGACTACTGCCCCCAACCACAGCTCTGTGATGGTACCACTGACTAGTGCCCTCACCCACAGCTGTGTGCCGGTACCACTAACTACTGCCTACAACCACAGCTCTGTGCCTGTATCACTGACTAGTGCCCCCACACACAGCTCTGTGCCTGTACCACTGACTACTGCCCCCAACCACAGCTCTGTGATGGTACCACTGATTAGTGCCCCCACCCACTTGAGTGCCCCCAACCGCAGCTGTGTGCCGGTACCATTGACTAATGCCTCCACCCACAGCTCTGTGCTGGTACCACTGATGAGTGCCCCCACCCACAGCTATGTGCCACTACCACTGACAAGTGCCCCCACCACAGATCTGTGCCGGTACCACTGACTAGTGCCCCCACCCACTGCTCTGTACCAGTCCCACTGATTAGTGCCCCCACCCACAGTTCTGTGCCGGTATCACTGACTAGTGCCCCTACCCACAGCTGTGTGTTGGTACGACTGACTAGTGCCCACACCCACAGCTGTGTGATGGTACCACTGACTACTGCCCCAACCACAGCTCTGTGTCAGTACCACTGACTAGTGCCCCTCCACAGCTCTGTGTTGGTACCACTGACTACTGCCCCCAACCACAGCTCTGTGTTGGTACCACTGACTAGTGTCCCCACACACAGCTCTGTGCTGACACCATTGACTAATGTCTCCACCAAAAGCTCTGTGCCAGTGCCATTGACTAAAGACCCCACCCAAAGCTCTGTGCCAGTACTACTGATTGGTGACCCCACCCACAGCTCTGTGCCAGTACCACTTACTAGTTCCCCCACCCACAGCTCTGTGCCAGTATCACTGACTAGTGCCCCCACCAACAGCTGTGTGCTGGTACCACTGACTAGTGCCACCCCCCATAGCTATGTGCTGATACCACTGACATCTGCCCCAAACACAGCTCTGTGCCAGTACCACTGACTAGTGCCCCCACCTGCAGCTTTGTGCCAGTACCACTGACTATTGCCCCCAACCACAGCTCTGTGCCAGTACCACTGACTAGTGTCCCCACCCACAGCTCTGTGCCGGTACCACTGACTAATGTCCCCACCCACAGCTCTGTGCCAGTACCACTGACTAGTGCCCCCATCCACAGGTCTGTGCCATTACCACTTACTAGTGCCCCCACCCACAGCTCTGTGCTGGTACCACTGACTAGTGACCCCATCCACAGCTCTGTGCTGGTGCCACTGACTAGTGCCCCCACCCACAGCTCTGTGGTGATACCACTGACTAGTGCCCCCACCCACAGCTGTGTGCCAGTACCACTAACTAGTGCCCCCACCCACAGCTCTCTGCTGGTACCACTGACTACTGCCACTACCACAGCTCTGTACCAGTACCATTGACTAGTGCCTCCATGCACAGCTGTGTGTTGGTACCACTGACTACTGCCCCCAATCACAGCTCTTTGCCAGTACCACTGACTAGTGCCCCCAGCCACAGCTCTTTGCCAGTACCACTGACTAGTGTCCCCACCCACAGCTCTGTACCAATACCACTGACTAGTGCCTCCACCCACAGCTCTGTGCCAGTACCTCTGACTAGTGCCCCCACCCACAGCCCTGTGCCGGTACCACTGACTAGTGCTCCCACCCACAGCTCTGCACCGGTACCACTGACTACTGACCCCCAACCACAGCTCTGTGCCGGTATCACTGACAAGTGCCCCGAATAGCATCTGTGTGCCAGTACCATAGACTACTGCCCCCACCCACAGCTCTGTGCTGATACCACTGACTAGTGCCCCCACCCATAGCTCTGTGCCAGTACCATTGACTAGTGCCCCCACCCATAGCTCTGTGCTGGTACCATTGACTAATGTCCCCACCCACAGGTCTGTGCCACTACCACTTACTAGTGCCCCCACCCAGAGCTCTTTGCTGGTACCACTGACTAGTGCCCCCACCCACAGCTCTGTGCTGATATCACTGACTAGTGCCCCCACCCACAGCTGTGTGCTGGTAGCACTGACTAGTGCCCCCACCCACAGCTCTGTGCTGGTACCACTGACTACTGCCACTACCACAGCTCTGTGCCAGTACCATTGACTAGTGCCTCCACCCACAGCTGTGTGCTGGTACAACTGACTAGTGCCCCCACCCACAGCTCTGTGCCGGTACCACTGAATAGTGCCCACACCCACAGCTCTGTGCCGGTACCACTGATTAGTGCCCCCACCCACAGCTATGTGCCACTACCACTGACTAATGCCCCCAACCACAGATCTGTTCTGGCACCACTGACTAGTGCACCCACCCACAGCTCTGTGCCAGTACCACTGACTAGTGTCCCCACCCACAGTTCTGTGCTGGTACCACTGACTAGTGCCCCCACCCACAACTCTGTGCAGGTACCATTGAACAGTGCCCTCACCCAGAATTCTGTGAACGTACCACTGACTAAAGCTCCCACCCACAGCTCTGTGCCAGTACCACTGATTAGAGCCCCCACCAACAGCTATGTGCTAGTGCCACTACCACTGACTAGTGCCCCCACCCAGAGCTCTGTTCTGGTACCACTGACTAGTGCACCCACCCACAGCTCTGTGCCAGTGCCACTGACTAGTGCCCCCACGCACAGTTCTGTGACAGTATCACTGACTAGTGCCCCTACCCACAGCTGTGTGCCAATACCACTGACTAGTGCCCCCACCCACAGCTGTGTGCTGGTACCACTGACTACTGCCCCCAACCACAGCTCTGTGCCGGTACTACTGACTAGTGCCCCACTCACAGCTCTGTGCCAGTACCACTGACTACTGCCCACAACCACAGCTCTGTGCTGGTACCACTGACTAGTGCCCCCATGCACAGCTGTGTGCCGGTACCACTGACTACTGCCTACAACCACATCTTTGTGCCAGTACCAGTGACAAGTGCCCCCACCCACAGATCTGTGCCAGTACAATTGACTAGTGCCCCCACCCAGAACTCAGTGAATGTACCACTGACTAAAGCCCTCACTCACAGCACTGTGCCAGTACCACTGATTAGTGCCTCCACCCACAGCTATGTGCCACTACCACTGACTAGTGCCCCCCCACAGCTCTGTTCTGGTACCACTGACATATGCACCCAACCACAGCTCTGTGCCAGTAGCACTGTCCAGTGCCCCCACCACAGCTCTGTGCCAGTACCACTGACAAGTGCCCCCACCCAAAGTTCTGTGCCGGTATCATTGACTAATGCCCCCACCCACAGTTGTGTGCCAGTACCACTGACTAGTGCCCCAACCAAGAGTTGTGTGCTGGTACCAATGACTACTGCCTACAACCACAGGTCTGTGCCATTACCACTTACTAGTGCCCCTGACTAGAGCCAACACCCACAGCTTAGTGCCGGTACCATTGACTAATATCCCCAACCACAGCTCTGTGCCAGTACCACTGACTAGTGCCCCCACCCACAGGCCTGTGCCATTACCACTTACTAGTGCCCCCACCCACAGCTCTGTGCTAGTACCACTGACTAGTGCCCCCATCCGCAGCTCTGTGCTGGTACAAGTGACTAGTGCCCCCACTCCCAGCTCTGTGCTGGTACCACTGACTAGTGCCCCCACCCACAGCTGTGTGCCAGTGCCACTGACTAGTGCCCCCAACCACAGCTCAGTGCCGCTACCACTGACTTCTGCCACTACCACAGCTTTGTGCCAGTACCATTGACTAGTTCCTCCACCCACAGCTGTGTGCTGATACAACTGACCACTGCCCCCAACCACAGCTCTGTGCTGGTACCACTGACTATTGCCCCCACACACAGCTCTGTGCTGGTACCACTGACTACTGCCCCCAACCACACCTCTGTGCTGGTACCACTGACTAGTGCCTCCACTAAGAGCTGTGTGCCGGTACCAATGACTACTGCCTAAAACCACAGCTCTGTGCCGGTCCCACTGACTAGTGCCCCTGCCTGCAGCTCTGTACCGGTAACACTGACTACTGCCCCCAACCACAGCTCTGTGCCAGTACCCCTGACTAGTGCCACCACCCACAGTTCAGTGCCGGTACCATTGACTAATGTCTCCAACCACAGCTCTGTGCCAGTATCAATGACTAGTGCCCCCACCCACAGGTCTGTGCCACTTACCACTGACTAGTTCCCCATCCACAGCTCAGTGCTGGTACTTACTGACTAGTGCCACCACCCCAGCTCTGTGCTGGTACCACTGACTAGTGCCCCCACCCACAGCTGTGTGCCAGTACCACTGACTAGTGCCCCCATCCACAACTCAGTGCTGGTACTACTGACTAGTGCCACCACCCCAGCTCTGTGCTGGTACCACTGACTAGTGCCCCCACCCACAGCTGTGTGCCAGTACCACTGACTAGTGCCCCCAACCACAGCTCTGTGCAGGTACCACTGACTTCTTTCACTACCACAGCTCTGTGCCAGTACCATTGACTAGTGCCTCCACCCACAGATGTGTGCCAGTACCACTGACAACTGCCTTTAACCACAGCTCTTTGCCAGTACCACTGACTAGTGACCCAGCCACAGCTCTGTGCCAGTACAACTGACTAGTGCCCCCACCCACAGTTCTGTACTGGCACCATTCACTAGTGTCCCCACTGGCAGCTCTGTACCGGTACCACTGACTATGCCCCCACCAACAGCTCTGTGCCAGTACCACTGACTAGTACTCCCATCCACAGCCCTGTGCCTGTACCACTGACTACTGCCACTACCACAGCTCTGTGCCGGTACAATTGACTAGAGCCTCCACCCACGGCTGTGTGCCGGTACCACTGACTACTGCCCCCAACCACAGCTCTTTGCCAGTACCACTGACTAGTGATCCAGCCACAGCTCTGGGCCTGTACCACTGACTACTGCCACTACCACATCTCTGTGCCGGTACCATTGACTAGAGCCTCCACCCACAGCTGTGTGCTGGTACCACTGACTACTTCCCCCAACCACAGCTCTATGCCAGTACCACTGATTAGTGCCCCACCTACAGCTATGTGCCACTAATACTGACTAGTGCCCCCACCCAGAGCTTTGTCCTGGTACCACTGACTAGTGCACCCACCCACAGCTCTGTGCCAGTATCATGGACCAGTGCCCCTACCAGAGCTCTGTGCTAGTACCACTGAATAGTGCCCCCACCAACAGCTCTGTTCCATTACCACTGACTAGTGCCCCACCCACAGTTCTGTGCCGGTATCACTGCCTTGTGCCCCCACCCACAGCTGTGTAGTGGTACCACTGACTAGTGCACCCACCCACAGCTGTGTGCTGGTACCACTGACTACTGCCCCCAACCACAGCTCTGTGCCGGTACCACTGACTAGTGCCACCACACACAGCTCTGTTCTGGTACCACTGACTACTGCCCCCAACCACAGCTCTGCGCTGGTACCACTGACTAGTGTCCGCACCCACAGCTGTGTGCTGGAACAACTGACTACTGCCTACAACCACAGCTCTGTGCCAGTACCACTGAATAGTGCCCACACCCACAGCTCTGTGCCGGTACCACTGACTAGTGCTCCTACCCAAAACTCTGTGCCGGTACCATTGACTAGTGCCCCCACCCAGAACTGTGTGAACATACAACTAACTAAAGCCCCCACCCACATCTCTGTGCTAGTACCACTGATTAGTGCACCACCCACAGCTATGTGTCACTACCAATGACTTGTGCCCCCACCCACAGCTCTGTTCTGGTACCAATGACTAGTGCACCCACCCACAGCTCTGTGCCAGTACCACTGACCAGTGCCCCCACCACAGCTCTGTGCCAGTACCACTGACTAGTGCCCCACCCACAGCTGTGTGCTGGTAACACTGACTACTGCCCCCAAACACTGCTCTGTGCCGGTACCACTGACTAGTGCCCCCACACACAGCTATGTGCCGGTACCACTGACTACTTCCTCAACCACAGCTCTGTGCTGGTACCACTGACTAGTGCCCCACCCACAGCTGTGTGCCAGTACCACTGAGTAGTGCCCCCACCCAAAGCTGTGTCCTGGTACCACTGACTAGTGCCCCCACCCACAGCTCTGTGCCGGTACCACTGATTAGTGCCCCCACCCACAGCTCTGTGCCGGTACCATTGACTAGTGCCCCCACCCAGAACTCTGTGAACACACCACTGACTAAAGCCCCCACCCACATCTCTGTGCCAGTACCCTTGATTAGTGCCCCCACCCACAGCTATGTGCCACTACCACTGACTAGTGTAACCAACCACAGCTCTCTGCCAGTACCACTGATGAGTGCCTCCATCACAGCTCTGTGCCAGTACCACTGACTAGTGCCCCCACCCACAGCTGTGTGCCAGTACCACTGACTAGTGCCCCCAACCACAGCTCTGTGCAGGTACCACTGACTTCTTTCACTACCACAGCTCTGTGCCAGTACCATTGACTAGTGCCTCCACCCACAGATGTGTGCCAGTACCACTGACAACTGCCCCTAACCACAGCTCTTTGCCAGTACCACTGACTAGTGACCCAGCCACAGCTCTGTGCCAGTACAACTGACTAGTGCCCCCACCCACAGTTCTGTACTGGCACCATTCACTAGTGTCCCCACCGGCAGCTCTGTACCGGTACCACTGACTATGCCCCCACCAACAGCTCTGTGCCAGTACCACTGACTAGTACTCCCACCCACAGCCCTGTACCTGTACCACTGACTACTGCCACTACCACAGCTCTGTGCCGGTACAATTGACTAGAGCCTCCACCCACAGCTGTGTGCCGGTACCACTGACTACTGCCCCCAACCACAGCTCTTTGCCAGTACCACTGACTAGTGATCCAGCCACAGCTCTGGGCCTGTACCACTGACTACTGCCACTACCACATCTCTGCGCCGGTACCATTGACTAGAGCCTCCACCCACAGCTGTGTGCTGGTACCACTGACTACTTCCCCCAACCACAGCTCTATGCCAGTACCACTGATTAGTGCCCCCACCTACAGCTATGTGCCACTAATACTGACTAGTGCCCCCACCCAGAGCTTTGTCCTGGTACCACTGACTAGTGCACCCGCCCACAGCTCTGTGCCAGTATCATGGACCAGTGCCCCTACCAGAGCTCTGTGCTAGTACCACTGACTAGTGGCCCCACCAACAGCTCTGTTCCATTACCACTGACTAGTGCCCCACCAACATTTCTGTGCCGGTATCACTGCCTTGTGCCCCCACCCACAGCTGTGTGGTGGTACCACTGACTAGTGCGCCCACCCACAGCTGTGTGGTGGTACCACTGACTAGTGCGCCCACCCACAGCTGTGTGCTGGTACCACTGACTACTGCCCCCAACCACAGCTCTGTGCCGGTACCACTGACTAGTGCCACCACACACAGCTCTGTTCTGGTACCACTGACTACTGCCCCCAACCACAGCTCTGCGCTGGTACCACTGACTAGTGTCCGCACCCACAGCTGTGTGCTGGAACAACTGACTACTGCCTACAACCACAGCTCTGTGCCAGTACCACTGAATAGTGCCCACACCCACAGCTCTGTGCCGGTACCATTGACTAGTGCCCCCACCCAGAACTGTGTGAACATACAACTAACTAAAGCCCCCACCCACATCTCTGTGCTAGTACCACTGATTAGTGCACCACCCACAGCTATGTGTCACTACCAATGACTTGTGCCCCCACCCACAGCTCTGTTCTCATACCAATGACTAGTGCACCCACCCACAGCTCTGTGCCAGTACCACTGACCAGTGCCCCCACCACAGCTCTGTGCCGGTACCACTGACTAGTGCCCCACCCACAGCTGTGTGCTGGTAACACTGACTACTGCCCCCAACCACTGCTCTGTGCCGGTACCACTGACTAGTGCCCCCACACACAGCTATGTGCTGGTACCACTGACTACTTCCTCAACCACAGCTCTGTGCTGGTACCACTGACTAGTGCCCCACCCACAGCTGTGTGCCGGTACCACTGAGTAGTGCCCCCACCCAAAGCTGTGTCCTGGTACCACTGACTAGTGCCCCCACCCACAGCTCTGTGCCTGTACCACTGATTAGTGCCCCCACCCACAGCTCTGTGCCGGTACCATTGACTAGTGCCCCACCCAGAACTCTGTGAACACACCACTGACTAAAGCCCCACCCACATCTCTGTGCCAGTACCCTTGATTAGTGCCCCCACCCACAGCTATGTGCCACTACCACTGACTAGTGTAACCAACCACAGCTCTCTGCCAGTACCACTGATGAGTGCCTCCATCACAGCTCTGTGCCGGTACCACTGACTAGTGCCCCACCCACTGCTCTGTTCCAGTACCACTAACTACAGCCCTCACACACAGTTCTGTGCCGGTATCACTGACTAGTGCTCTCACCCACAGCTGTGTGCTGGTACCACTGACTAGTGCGCCCACCCACAGCTGTGTGCTGGTACCACTGACTACTGCCCCCACCCAGAACTGTGTGAACATACAACTAACTAAAGCCCCATCCGCATCTCTGTGCCAGTACCACTGATTAGTGCCCCACCCACAGCTATGTGCCACTACCAATGACTAGTGCCCCCACCCACAGCTCTGTTCTGGTACCACTGACTTGTACACCCACCCACAGCTCTGTGCCAGTACCACTGACCAGTGCCCCCACCACAGCTCTGTGCCGGTACCACTGACTAGGGCCCACACCCACTGCTCTGTGCCAGTACCACTGACTAGTGCCTCCACTCACAGTTCTGTGCTGGTATCACTGACTAGTGCCCCCACCTACAGCTGCGTGCCGGTACCACTGACTAGTGCCCCACCCACAGCTGTGTGCTGGTAACACTTTCTCTGCCCCCAGCCACTGCTCTGTGCCTGTACCACTTAGTAGTGCCCCCACACACAGCTATCTGCCGGTACCACTGACTACTACCTCAACCACAGCTCTGTCCTGGTACTACTGACTAGTGCCCCACCCACAGCTGTGTGCCGGTACCACTGACTAGTGCCCCCACCCAAAGCTGTGTCCTGGTACCACTGACTAGTGCCCCCACCCACAGCTCTGTGCCAGTATCACTGATTAGTGCCCCACCCACAGCTCTGTGCCAGTACCATTGACTAGTGCCCCCACCCAGAAATCTGTGAACACACCACTGACTAAAGCCCCCACTCACAGCTCTGTGTCAGTACCCTTGATTAGTGCCCTCACCCACAGCTATGTGCCACTACCACTGACTAGTGCACCCAACCACAGCTCTCTGCCAGTACCACTGACCAGTGCCCCCACCACAGCTCTGTGCCGGTACCACTGACTTGTGCCCCACCCACTGTTCTGTTCCAGTACCACTAACTACAGCCTCCACACACAGTTCTGTGCTGATATCTCTGACTAGTGCCCTCACCCACAGCTGTGTGCTGGTACCACTGACTAATGCCCCCACCCACAGCTGTGTGCTGGTACCACTGAGTACTGCCCCCAACCACAGCTCTGTGCCTGTATCACTGACTAGTGCCCCCACACACAGCTCTGTGCCTGTACCACTGACTACTGCCCCCAACCACAGCTCTGTGATGGTACCACTGACTAGTGCCCTCACCCACAGCTGTGTGCCGCTACCACTGACTACTGCCTACAACCACAGCTCTGTGCCAGTACCACTGATTAGTGCCCCCACCCACAGCTCTGTGCCAGTACCACTGTTGAGTGCCCCCAACCGCAGCTGTGTGCCGGTACCATTGACTAATGCCTCCACCCACAGCTCTGTGCTGGTACCACTGATGAGTGCCCCCACCCACAGCTATGTGCCACTACCACTGACTAGTGTGCCCACCTACAGCTCTGCTCTGATACCACTGACTAGTGTACCCACCCACAGCTCTGTGCCAGTATTACTGACAAGTGCCCCCACCACAGATCTGTGCCGGTACCACTGACTAGTGCCCCCACCCACTGCTCTGTACCAGTCCCACTGATTAGTGACCCCACCCACAGTTCTGTGCCGGTATCACTGACTAGTGCCCCTACCCACAGCTGTGTGTCGGTACGACTGACTAGTGCCCACACCCACAGCTGTGTGATGGTACCACTGACTACTGCCCCAACCACAGCTCTGTGTCAGTACCACTGACTAGTGCCCCCCACAGCTCTGTGTTGGTACCACTGACTGCTGCCCCCAACCACAGCTCTGTGTTGGTACCACTGACTAGTGTCCCCACACACAGCTCTGTGCTGACACCATTGACTAATGTCTCCACCAAAAGCTCTGTGCCAGTGCCATTGACTAAAGACCCCACCCACAGCTCTGTGCCAGTACTACTGATTGGTGACCCCACCCACAGCTCTGTGCCAGTACCACTTACTAGTTCCCCCACCCACAGCTCTGTGCCAGTATCACTGACTAGTGCCCCCACCAACAGCTGTGTGCTGGTACCACTGACTAGTGCCACCACCCATAGCTATGTGCTGATACCACTGACATCTGCCCCAAACACAGCTCTGTGCCAGTACCACTGACTAGTGCCCCCACCTGCAGCTTTGTGCCAGTACAACTGACTATTGCCCCCAACCACAGCTCTGTGCCAGTACCACTGACTAGTGTCCCCACCCACAGCTCTGTGCCGGTACCACTGACTAATGTCCCCACCCACAGCTCTGTGCCAGTACCACTGACTAGTGCCCCCATCCACAGGTCTGTGCCATTACCACTTACTAGTGCCCCCACCCACAGCTCTGTGCTGGTACCACTGACTAGTGACCCCATCCACAGCTCTGTGCTGGTGCCACTGACTAGTGCCCCCACCCACAGCTCTGTGGTGATACCACTGACTAGTGCCCCACCCACAGCTGTGTGCCAGTACCACTAACTAGTGCCCCCACCCACAGCTCTCTGCCGGTACCACTGACTACTGCCACTACCACAGCTCTGTACCAGTACCATTGACTAGTGCCTCCATGCACAGCTGTGTGTTGGTACCGCTGACTACTGCCCCCAATCACAGCTCTTTGCCAGTACCACTGACTAGTGCCCCCAGCCACAGCTCTTTGCCAGTACCACTGACTAGTGTCCCCACCCACAGCTCTGTACCAATACCACTGACTAGTGCCTCCACCCACAGCTCTGTGCCAGTACCTCTGACTAGTGCCCCCACCCACAGCCCTGTGCCGGTACCACTGACTAGTGCTCCCACCCACAGCTCTGCACCGGTACCACTGACTACTGACCCCCAACCACAGCTCTGTGCCGGTATCACTGACAAGTGCCCCGAATAGCATCTGTGTGCCAGTACCATAGACTACTGCCCCCACCCACAGCTCTGTGCTGATACCACTGACTAGTGCCCCCACCCATAGCTCTGTTCCAGTACCATTGACTAGTGCCCCCACCCATAGCTCTGTGCTGGTACCATTGACTAATGTCCCCACCCACAGGTCTGTGCCATTACCACTTACTAGTGCCCCCACCCAGAGCTCTTTGCTGGTACCACTGACTAGTGCCCCCACCCACAGCTCTGTGTTGGTACCACTGACTAGTGCCCCCACCCACAGCTCTGTGCTGATATCACTGACTAGTGCCCCCACCCACAGCTGTGTGCTGGTAGCACTGACTAGTGCCCCCACCCACAGCTCTGTGCTGGTACCACTGACTACTGCCACTACCACAGCTCTGTGCCAGTACCATTGACTAGTGCCTCCACCCACAGCTGTGTGCTGGTACAACTGACTAGTGCCCCCACCCACAGCTCTGTGCCGGTACCACTGAATAGTGCCCGCACCCACAGCTCTGTGCCGGTACCACTGATTAGTGCCCCCACCCACAGCTATGTGCCACTACCACTGACTAATGCCCCCAACCACAGATCTGTTCTGGCACCACTGACTAGTGCACCCACCCACAGCTCTGTGCCAGTACCACTGACTAGTGTCCCCACCCACAGCTCTGTGCTGGTACCACTGACTAGTGCCCCCACCCACAACTCTGTGCAGGTACCATTGAACAGTGCCCTCACCCAGAATTCTGTGAACGTACCACTGACTAAAGCTCCCACCCACAGCTCTGTGCCAGTACCACTGATTAGAGCCCCCACCAACAGCTATGTGCTAGTGCCACTACCACTGACTAGTGCCCCCACCCAGAGCTCTGTTCTGGTACCACTGACTAGTGCACCCACCCACAGCTCTGTGCCAGTGCCACTAACTAGTGCCCCCACGCACAGTTCTGTGACAGTATCACTGACTAGTGCCCCTACCCACAGCTGTGTGCCAATACCACTGACTAGTGCCCCCACCCACAGCTGTGTGCTGGTACCACTGACTACTGCCCCCAACCACAGCTCTGTGCCGGACCACTGACTAGTGCCCCACTCACAGCTCTGTGCCAGTACCACTGACTACTGCCCACAACCACAGCTCTGTGCTGGTACCACTGACTAGTGCCCCCATGCACAGCTGTGTGCCGGTACCACTGACTACTGCCTACAACCACATCTTTGTGCCAGTACCAGTGACAAGTGCCCCCACCCACAGATCTGTGCCAGTACAATTGACTAGTGCCCCCACCCAGAACTCAGTGAATGTACCACTGACTAAAGCCCTCACTCACAGCACTGTGCCAGTACCACTGATTAGTGCCCCCACCCACAGCTATGTGCCACTACCACTGACTAGTGCCCCCCCACAGCTCTGTTCTGGTACCACTGACTTATGCACCCAACCACAGCTCTGTGCCAGTAGCACTGTCCAGTGCCCCCACCACAGCTCTGTGCCAGTACCACTGACAAGTGCCCCCACCCAAAGTTCTGTGCCGGTATCATTGACTAATGCCCCCACCCACAGTTGTGTGCCAGTACCACTGACTAGTGCCCCAACCAAGAGTTGTGTGCTGGTACCAATGACTACTGCCTACAACCACAGGTCTGTGCCATTACCACTTACTAGTGCCCCTGACTAGAGCCAACACCCACAGCTCAGTGCCGGTACCATTGACTAATATCCCCAACCACAGCTCTGTGCCAGTACCACTGATTAGTGCCCCCACCCACAGGTCTGTGCCATTACCACTTACTAGTGCCCCCACCCACAGCTCTGTGCTAGTACCACTGACTAGTGCCCCCATCCGCAGCTCTGTGCTGGTACAAGTGACTAGTGCCCCCACTCCCAGCTCTGTGCTGGTACCACTGACTAGTGCCCCCACCCACAGCTGTGTGCCAGTGCCACTGACTAGTGCCCCCAACCACAGCTCAGTGCTGCTACCACTGACTTCTGCCACTACCACAGCTTTGTGCCAGTACCATTGACTAGTTCCTCCACCCACAGCTGTGTGCTGATACAACTGACCACTGCCCCCAACCACAGCTCTGTGCTGGTACCACTGACTATTGCCCCCACACACAGCTCTGTGCTGGTACCACTGACTACTGCCCCCAACCACACCTCTGTGCTGGTACCACTGACTAGTGCCTCCACTAAGAGCTGTGTGCCGGTACCAATGACTACTGCCTAAAACCACAGCTCTGTGCCGGTCCCACTGACTAGTGCCCCTGCCTGCAGCTCTGTACCGGTAACACTGACTACTGCCCCCAACCACAGCTCTGTGCCAGTACCCCTGACTAGTGCCACCACCCACAGGTCTGTGCCATTACCACTTACTAGTGCCCCCACCCACAGCTCTGTGCTAGTACCACTGACTAGTGCCCCCATCCGCAGCCAAGTGACTAGTGCCCCCACTCCCAGCTCTGTGCTGGTACCACTGACTAGTGCCCCCACCCACAGCTGTGTGCCAGTGCCACTGACTAGTGCCCCCAACCACAGCTCAGTGCTGCTACCACTGACTTCTGCCACTACCACAGCTTTGTGCCAGTACCATTGACTAGTTCCTCCACCCACAGCTGTGTGCTGATACAACTGACCACTGCCCCCAACCACAGCTCTGTGCTGGTACCACTGACTATTGCCCCCACAGCTCTGTGCTGGTACCACTGACTACTGCCCCCAACCACACCTCTGTGCTGGTACCACTGACTAGTGCCTCCACTAAGAGCTGTGTGCCGGTACCAATGACTACTGCCTAAAACCACAGCTCTGTGCCGGTCCCACTGACTAGTGCCCCTGCCTGCAGCTCTGTACCGGTAACACTGACTACTGCCCCCAACCACAGCTCTGTGCCAGTACCCCTGACTAGTGCCACCACCCACAGTTCAGTGCCGGTACCATTGACTAATGTCTCCAACCACAGCTCTGTGCCAGTATCAATGACTAGTGCCCCCACCCACAGGTCTGTGCCACTTACCACTGACTAGTTCCCCATCCACAGCTCAGTGCTGGTACTTACTGACTAGTGCCACCACCCCAGCTCTGTGCTGGTACCACTGACTAGTGCCCCCACCCACAGCTGTGTGCCAGTACCACTGACTAGTGCCCCCATCCACAGCTCAGTGCTGGTACTACTGACTAGTGCCACCACACCAGCTCTGTGCTGGTACCACTGACTAGTGCCCCCACCCACAGCTGTGTGCCAGTACCACTGACTAGTGCCCCCAACCACAGCTCTGTGCAGGTACCACTGACTTTCACTACCACAGCTCTGTGCCAGTACCATTGACTAGTGCCTCCACCCACAGATGTGTGCCAGTACCACTGACAACTGCCTTTAACCACAGCTCTTTGCCAGTACCACTGACTAGTGACCCAGCCACAGCTCTGTGCCAGTACAACTGACTAGTGCCCCCACCCACAGTTCTGTACTGGCACCATTCACTAGTGTCCCCACTGGCAGCTCTGTACCGGTACCACTGACTATGCCCCCACCAACAGCTCTGTGCCAGTACCACTGACTAGTACTCCCATCCACAGCCCTGTGCCTGTACCACTGACTACTGCCACTACCACAGCTCTGTGCCGGTACAATTGACTAGAGCCTCCACCCACGGCTGTGTGCCGGTACCACTGACTACTGCCCCCAACCACAGCTCTTTGCCAGTACCACTGAATAGTGCCCACACCCACAGCTCTGTGCCGGTACCACTGACTAGTGCTCCTACCCAAAACTCTGTGCCGTGGTTGTGGAGTGCCCCCCACCCAGAACTGTGTGAACATACAACTAACTAAAGCCCCCACCCACATCTCTGTGCTAGTACCACTGATTAGTGCACCACCCACAGCTATGTGCCACTACCAATGACTTGTGCCCCCACCCACAGCTCTGTTCTCATACCAATGACTAGTGCACCCACCCACAGCTCTGTGCCAGTACCACTGACCAGTGCCCCCACCACAGCTCTGTGCCGGTACCACTGACTAGTGCCCCACCCACAGCTGTGTGCTGGTAACACTGACTACTGCCCCCAACCACTGCTCTGTGCCGGTACCACTGACTAGTGCCCCCACACACAGCTGGTACCACTGACTACTTCCTCAACCACAGCTCTGTGCTGGTACCACTGACTAGTGCCCCACCCACAGCTGTGTGCCGGTACCACTGAGTAGTGCCCCCACCCAAAGCTGTGTCCTGGTACCACTGACTAGTGCCCCCACCCACAGCTCTGTGCCGGTACCACTGATTAGTGCCCCCACCCACAGCTCTGTGCCGGTACCATTGACTAGTGCCCCCACCCAGAACTCTGTGAACACACCACTGACTAAAGCCCCCACCCACATCTCTGTGCCAGTACCCTTGATTAGTGCCCCCACCCACAGCTATGTGCCACTACCACTGACTAGTGTAACCAACCACAGCTCTCTGCCAGTACCACTGATGAGTGCCTCCATCACAGCTCTGTGCCGGTACCACTGACTAGTGCCCCACCCACTGCTCTGTTCCAGTACCACTAACTACAGCCCTCACACACAGCAGTTGTGCGGTATCACTGACTAGTGCACCCACAGCTGTGTGCTGGTACCACTGACTAGTGCGCCCACCCACAGCTGTGTGCTGGTACCACTGACTACTGCCCCCACCCAGAACTGTGTGAACATACAACTAACTAAAGCCCCATCCGCATCTCTGTGCCAGTACCACTGATTAGTGCCCCACCCACAGCTATGTGCCACTACCAATGACTAGTGCCCCCACCCACAGCTCTGTTCTGGTACCACTGACTTGTACACCCACCCACAGCTCTGTGCCAGTACCACTGACCAGTGCCCCCACCACAGCTCTGTGCCGGTACCACACTGTAGGGCACCCACCCACTGCTCTGTGCCAGTACCACTGACTAGTGCCTCCACCACAGTTCTGTGCTGGTATCACTGACTAGTGCCCCCACCTACAGCTGGTGCGGTACCACTGACTAGTGCCCCACCCACAGCTGTGTGCTGGTAACACTTTCTCTGCCCCCAGCCACTGCTCTGTGCCTGTACCACTTAGTAGTGCCCCCACACACAGCCATCTGCGGTACCACTGACTACTACTCAACCACAGCTCTGTCCTGGTACCACTGACTAGTGCCCCACCCACAGCTGTGTGCCGGTACCACTGACTAGTGCCCCACCCAAAGCTGTGTCCTGGTACCACTGACTAGTGCCCCACCCACAGCTCTGTGCCAGTATCACTGATTAGTGCCCCACCCACAGCTCTGTGCCAGTACCATTGACTAGTGCCCCCACCCAGAAATCTGTGAACACACCACTGACTAAAGCCCCCACTCACAGCTCTGTGTCAGTACCCTTGATTAGTGCCCCCACCCACAGCTATGTGCCACTACCACTGACTAGTGCACCCAACCACAGCTCTCTGCCAGTACCACTGACCAGTGCCCCCACCACAGCTCTGTGCCGGTACCACTGACTTGTGCCCCACCCACTGTTCTGTTCCAGTACCACTAACTACAGCCCACACACAGTTCTGTGCTGATATCTCTGACTAGTGCCCTCACCCACAGCTGTGTGCTGGTACCACTGACTAATGCCCCCACCCACAGCTGTGTGCTGGTACCACTGAGTACTGCCCCCAACCACAGCTCTGTGCCTGTATCACTGACTAGTGCCCCCACACACAGCTCTGTGCCTGTACCACTGACTACTGCCCCCAACCACAGCTCTGTGATGGTACCACTGACTAGTGCCCTCACCCACAGCTGTGTGCCGCTACCACTGACTACTGCCTACAACCACAGCTCTGTGCCAGTACCACTGATTAGTGCCCCCACCCACAGCTCTGTGCCAGTACCACTGTTGAGTGCCCCCAACCGCAGCTGTGTGCCGGTACCATTGACTAATGCCTCCACCCACAGCTCTGTGCCAGTACCACTGATGAGTGCCTCCATCACAGCTCTGTGCCGGTACCACTGACTAGTGCCCCCACCCACAGCTGTGTGCCAGTACCACTGACTAGTGCCCCCAACCACAGCTCTGTGCAGGTACCACTGACTTCTTTCACTACCACAGCTCTGTGCCAGTACCATTGACTAGTGCCTCCACCCACAGATGTGTGCCAGTACCACTGACAACTGCCTTTAACCACAGCTCTTTGCCAGTACCACTGACTAGTGACCCAGCCACAGCTCTGTGCCAGTACAACTGACTAGTGCCCCCACCCACAGTTCTGTACTGGCACCATTCACTAGTGTCCCCACTGGCAGCTCTGTACCGGTACCACTGACTATGCCCCCACCAACAGCTCTGTGCCAGTACCACTGACTAGTACTCCCATCCACAGCCCTGTGCCTGTACCACTGACTACTGCCACTACCACAGCTCTGTGCCGGTACAATTGACTAGAGCCTCCACCCACGGCTGTGTGCCGGTACCACTGACTACTGCCCCCAACCACAGCTCTTTGCCAGTACCACTGACTAGTGATCCAGCCACAGCTCTGGGCCTGTACCACTGACTACTGCCACTACCACATCTCTGTGCCGGTACCATTGACTAGAGCCTCCACCCACAGCTGTGTGCTGGTACCACTGACTACTTCCCCCAACCACAGCTCTATGCCAGTACCACTGATTAGTGCCCCCACCTACAGCTATGTGCCACTAATACTGACTAGTGCCCCCACCCAGAGCTTTGTCCTGGTACCACTGACTAGTGCACCCACCCACAGCTCTGTGCCAGTATCATGGACCAGTGCCCCTACCAGAGCTCTGTGCTAGTACCACTGAATAGTGCCCCCACCAACAGCTCTGTTCCATTACCACTGACTAGTGCCCCACCCACAGTTCTGTGCCGGTATCACTGCCTTGTGCCCCCACCCACAGCTGTGTAGTGGTACCACTGACTAGTGCACCCACCCACAGCTGTGTGCTGGTACCACTGACTACTGCCCCCAACCACAGCTCTGTGCCGGTACCACTGACTGGTGCCACCACACACAGCTCTGTTCTGGTAACACTGACTACTGCACCCAACCACTGCTCTGCGCTGGTACCACTGACTAGTGTCCGCACCCACAGCTGTGTGCTGGAACAACTGACTACTGCCTACAACCACAGCTCTGTGCCAGTACCACTGAATAGTGCCCACACCCACAGCTCTGTGCCGGTACCACTGACTAGTGCTCCTACCCAAAACTCTGTGCCGGTACCATTGACTAGTGCCCCCACCCAGAACTGTGTGAACATACAACTAACTAAAGCCCCCACCCACATCTCTGTGCTAGTACCACTGATTAGTGCACCACCCACAGCTATGTGTCACTACCAATGACTTGTGCCCCCACCCACAGCTCTGTTCTGGTACCAATGACTAGTGCACCCACCCACAGCTCTGTGCCAGTACCACTGACCAGTGCCCCCACCACAGCTCTGTGCCGGTACCACTGACTAGTGCCCCACCCACAGCTGTGTGCTGGTAACACTGACTACTGCCCCCAACCACTGCTCTGTGCCGGTACCACTGACTAGTGCCCCCACACACAGCTATGTGCTGGTACCACTGACTACTTCCTCAACCACAGCTCTGTGCTGGTACCACTGACTAGTGCCCCACCCACAGCTGTGTGCCGGTACCACTGAGTAGTGCCCCCACCCAAAGCTGTGTCCTGGTACCACTGACTAGTGCCCCCACCCACAGCTCTGTGCCGGTACCACTGATTAGTGCCCCCACCCACAGCTCTGTGCCGGTACCATTGACTAGTGCCCCCACCCAGAACTCTGTGAACACACCACTGACTAAAGCCCCCACCCACATCTCTGTGCCAGTACCCTTGATTAGTGCCCCCACCCACAGCTATGTGCCACTACCACTGACTAGTGTAACCAACCACAGCTCTCTGCCAGTACCATTGATGAGTGCCTCCACCACAGCTCTGTGCCGGTACCACTGACTAGTGCCCCACCCACTGCTCTGTTCCAGTACCACTAACTACAGCCCTCACACACAGTTCTGTGCCGGTATCACTGACTAGTGCTCTCACCCACAGCTGTGTGCTGGTACCACTGACTAGTGCACCCACCCACAGCTGTGTGCTGGTACCACTGGCTAGTGCCCCCAACCACAGCTCTGTGCCAGTACCACTGACTAGTGCCACCACACACAGCTCTGTTCTGGTACCCCTGACTACTGCCCCCAACCACAGCTCTGTGCTGGTACCACTGACTAGTGTCTGCACCCACAGCTGTGTGCCGGAACAACTGACTACTGCCTACAACCACAGCTCTGTGTCAGTACCACTGAATAGTGCCCACACCCACAGCTCTGTGCCGGTACCACTGTCTAGTGCCCCTACCCAAAACTCTTTGCCGGTACCATTGACTAGTGCCCCCACCCAGAACTGTGTGAACATACAACTAACTAAAGCCCCCATCCACATCTCTGTGCCAGTACCACTGATTAGTGCCCCACCCACAGCTATGTGCCACTATCAATGACAAGTGCCCCCACCCACAGCTCTGTTCTGGTACCACTGACTTGTACACCCACCCACAGCTCTGTGCCAGTACCACTGACCAGTGCCCCCACCACAGCTCTGTGCCGGTACCACTGACTAGGGCCCACACCCACTGCTCTGTGCCAGTACCACTGACTAGTGCCTCCACTCACAGTTCTGTGCTGGTATCACTGACTAGTGCCCCCACCTACAGCTGCGTGCCGGTACCACTGACTAGTGCCCCACCCACAGCTGTGTGCTGGTAACACTTTCTCTGCCCCCAGCCACTGCTCTGTGCCTGTACCACTTAGTAGTGCCCCCACACACAGCTATGTGCCGGTACCACTGACTACTACCTCAACCACAGCTCTGTGCTGGTACTACTGACTAGTGCCCCACCCACATCTGTGTGCCGGTACCACTGACTAGTGCCCCCACCCAAAGCTGTGTCCTGGTACCACTGACTAGTGCCCCCACCCACAGCTCTGTGCCAGTATCACTGATTAGTGCCCCCACCCACAGCTCTGTGCCAGTACCATTGACTAGTGCCCCCACCCAGAAATCTGTGAACACACCACTGACTAAAGCCCCCACTCACAGCTCTGTGTCAGTACCCTTGATTAGTGCCCTCACCCACAGCTATGTGCCACTACCACTGACTAGTGCACCCAACCACAGCTCTCTGCCAGTACCACAGACCAGTGGCCCCACCACAGCTCTGTGCCGGTACCACTGACTAGTGCCCCACCCACTGTTCTGTTCCAGTACCACTAACTAGAGCCCCCACACACAGTTCTGTGCTGATATCTCTGACTAGTGCCCTCACCCACAGCTGTGTGCTGGTACCACTGACTAATGCCCCCACCCACAGCTGTGTGCTGGTACCACTGAGTACTGCCCCCAACCACAGCTCTGTGCCTGTATCACTGACTAGTGCCCCCACACACAGCTCTGTGCCTGTACCACTGACTACTGCCCCCAACCACAGCTCTGTGATGGTACCACTGACTAGTGCCCTCACCCACAGCTGTGTGCCGGTACCACTGACAACTGCCTACAACCACAGCTCTGTGCCAGTACCACTGATTAGTGCCCCCACCCACAGCTCTGTGCCATTACCACTGACTTGTGCCCCCACCCACAGCTCTGTGCTGGTATGATTGACTAGTGCCCCCACCCAGAACTCTGTGAACATACCACTGATTAGTGCCCCCACCCACAGCTATGTGCCACTACCACTGACTAGCACCCCCACCCACAGCTCTGTTTTGGTACCACTGACTAGTGCACCCACCTACACCTCTGTGCCAGTACCAGTGACCACTGCCCCACCACAGCTCTGTGTTGGTACCACTGACTAGTTCCCCCACCCACTGCTCTGTACCAGTACCACTGACTAGTGCCCCCACTCACAGTTCTGTGCCGGTACCACTGACTAGTTCCCCCCCCACACAGCTCTCTGCTGGTACCACTGACTACTGCCCTCAACCACAGCTCTGTGCTGGTACCACTGATTAGTGCCCCACACACAGGTGTGTGCCGGTATCACTGACTAGTGCCCCCACCCACAGCTGTGTCCTGGTACCACTGACTAGTGCCCCCACCCACAGCTCTGTACCGGTACCACTGATTAGTGCACCCACCCACAGCTCTGTGCCACTACCACTGACTAGTGCCCCCACCCACAGCTCAGTTCTGGTACCACTGACTAGTGCACCCAACCACAGCTCTCTGCCAGTACCACTGACCAGTGCCCCACCACAGCTCTGTGCCGGTACCACTGAATAGTGCCCCAACCACTGCTCTGTTCCAGTACCACTGACTAGTGCCCCCACCCACATCTGTGTGCCGGTTCCACTGACTAATGTCCCCACCCACAGTCTTGTGCTGGTTCCACCGAGTATTGCCCTCAACCACAGCTCTGTGCTTGTACCACTGACTAGTGCCCCCACACACAGCTCTGTGCCTGTACCACTGACTACTGCCACCAAACACAGCTCTGTGCTGGTACCACTGACTAGTGCCCCCACACACAGCTCTGTGCCCGTACCACTGACTACTGCCGCCAACCACAGCTCTGTGCAGGTACCACTGACTTGTGCCCCCACCCACAGCTCTGTGCCAGTATGATTGACTGGTGCCTCAACCCAGAACTCTGTGAATGTACCACTGACTAAAGCCCCCACCCACAGCTCTGTGCCAGTACCACTGATTAGTGCCCTCACCCACAGCTATGTGCCACTACCACTGACTAGTGCCCCCACCCACAGCTCTGTTCTGCTACCACTGACTAGTGCACACACCCACAGCTCTGTGCCAGTAGCACTGAACACTGCCCCCACCACAGCTCTGTGCTGGTACCACTGACTAGTGCCCCCACTCACTGCTCTGTGCCAGTATCACTGACTAGTGCCCCACCCACAGTTCTGTGCCGGTATCACTGACTAGTGCCCCCACCCACAGCTGTGTGCCGGTACCACTGACTAATGTCCCCACCCACAGCTGTGTGCTGGTACCACTGACTACTGCCCCCAACCACAGCACTGTGCCTGTACCACTGACTAGTGTCTCCACACACAGCTCTGTGCCTGTACCACTGACTACTGCCCCCAACCACAGCTCTGTGCTGGTACCACTGACTAGTGACCTCACCCACAGCTCTGTGCCGGTACTACTGACTACTGCCTACAACCACAGCTCTGTGCCAGTACCACTGACTAGTGCCCCCACCCACAGCTCTGTGCCGGTACCACTGATTAGTGCCCCTACCCACAGCTCTGTGCCAGTATCATTGACTTGTGCCCCCACCCAGAACTCTGTGAACATACCACTGACTAAAGCTCCCACCCACGGCTCTGTGCCAGTACCACTGATTAGTGCCCCCACCCACAGCTATGTGCCACTACCACTGACTATTGCCCCCACCCACAGCTCTGTGCTGGTATCACTGACTAGTGCACCCACACACAGCTGTGTGCCAGTACCACTGACTAGTTCCCTCACCCACAGCTGTGTGCTGGTACCACTGATTTCTGCCCCAACCACAGCTCTGTGCCAGTACCACTGACTAGTGCACCCACGGACAGCTCTATGCCAGTAACACTGACTACTGCCCCCACCACAGCTTTGTGCAAGTACCACTAACCAGTGCCCTCACCCACAGCTCTGTGCCAGTACCATTGACTAATGTCCCCACCCACAGCTCTGTGCCAGTTCCATTGACTAATGTCCTCAACCACAGCTCTGTGCCAGTACCACTGACTAGTGCCCCGACCCACAGCTCTGTGCCAGTAGCAGTTACTAGTACCACCACCCACAGCTCTGTCCTGGTAACACTGACTAGTGCACACACTCACAGCTCTGTGCCTGTACCAGTGACTAGTGCCTCTGCCCACAGCTGTGTGCTGGTAGCACTGACTAGTGCCCACACTCACAGCTGTGTGCTGGTACTACTGTCTAGTGCCCCTAACCACAGCTCTGTGCCGGTACCAGTGACTATTGCCCCCACCCACAGCTGTGTGCCAGTACCACTGACTACTGCCCCCACCCACAGCTCTGTGCCGGTACCACTGACTAGTGCCCCCACCCACAGCTCTGAGCTGGTACCACTGACTAGTGCCCCCACCCACAGCTCTGTGCCAGTACTACTGACTTGTGCCCCCACCCACAGCTCTGTGCCAGTGCCATTGACTAGTGCCCCCACCCACATCTCTATGTGGGGGTACCACTGACTATTGCCCCCACCCACAGATCTGTGCTTGTACCACTGACTCATGCCCCCACCCACATCTTTGTGCCAGTACCATTGAGAAGTGTACCCACCCACAGCCCTGTGCTGGTACCATTGACTAGTGCCCCCACCCAGAGCTCTGTGCCAGTACCACTGACTAGTGCCCCCACCCAGAGCTCTGTGCTGGTACCACTGATTAGTGCTCCCACCCACAGCTCTGTATCATTGACTAGTTCCCCACTCACAGCTCTGTGCCAGTCTCACTGACTAGTGCCCCCACCCACAGCTCTGTGCCAGTTCCACTGACTAGTGTCCCCACCCACAGCTCTGTTCTGGTACCACTGACTAGTGCACCCACTCACAGCTCCGTGCCAGTACCACTGACCAGTGCCCCCACCACAGCTCTGTGCCAGTACCACTGACTAGTGCCCTCACCCACAGCTCTGTGCCAGTACCACTGACTAGTTCCCCACCCACAGCTCTGTGCCGGTCCTATTGACTAGTCCCCTCACCGACAGCTCTCATTCTTCCATCTCTAAAATGAGAAACATTACCTTTCATAATGTGGAACAAATGAGCAAAATGTGGAACACTTACCAACAGCTTATTTACCAACTTCAACTTGTAAGGTCATAGGATGGTTAACATGTGATGTTTTTATTTACAGAATAGTTATTTTAATGAATTAACATAATTTAGTTCTATTTACCATAGACATCAATTTAAAAAATTAGCACCATGTATGTTGCAGACTCTTTCAATGTGAAACTTTGAGGAACATGAACGTTTTAACACCTCAATTGAGGAAAGTTCCTTGTAATAAGGTACACTTCTGAGGTATACCCCACCTCTTTAGCCCTTCAATTAAAAAAAAAAAAACAATAAAACAACCCTCTGCTCCTTCTTCTGGCACACCAATGACATAGCCAGATACATGACACACACCCCCATCCCAGGCACTCCAGTCGCCTTTCTGCAGTCTGCCCCTAACCCAACTTACTCTCATTTATGTAAAAAAAAAAACTTTACTTTTAATCTGAAGTAACTGCTTGCTACAGTTTATACTGACCACGGAGTGCTACATCACTCAGGTTTTTGTTAAAAACAGATAAAGCTTTTCTCTTTTAAACTGTAGCAAACTGCTTGCTATAAACATAGCAAGGAGTTGCTAAAATGTGTTCCCCACATTGAATGTTATAGCTCTCTGTAGTTAAAATAAAAAATATTTTTTATTTTTACTTTTAGTATAGTGAACTGCATGCTGTAGTTTAGACCACACACTGAGTACTACAGCGCTCAGGTTTGACTGCAAATGCAATATCGGCTTTTAAAAGCAGTTATGCATTAAAGAGCAAACAGGACCATCTGATCACGCCCTCTGCAACAGTTTGCACCTTGGCAGTTGTCCCCCTTTGCCCCATCTTAGCTGTACTGCTGCCACACAGCATAATACTAATGAATTGTTACTTTAAGAAAAACAATAGACTCTTGCTGTGCTGTCATAAAGCAAGGCAGATATGCAAAGGTAATGCAAGGTGCATGTTTTCATGAGAAACATGTAACACAACTGGATCTTTCAGTAGTTACCTATTACATCATAATTTCATGCCAAGCATGTCTTTTGCAGACAGACAAACCACATGTGTATGCATGCATTCACATTCATATGTGTGTATATATATATACATATATGTATGTATATTAAACGTAAGCCATACTTGTGAAAAAATATGTAAAACAAACTGAAAAACAAGCTGTGCGTGAACATAAAAACAAGTTTCCATTTGCTGATAGCTAAATGATTTAACATAAAACCAAGCATCGATGTATTGATAAACACCAAACCAACCTTCAGTTTTGAGGAGTATTTTAAAGTTATTTACATGTACACATAATTTAAAGTTATATGGTTAATACTGATGGGCTGAACTACATGTAGAATGATAGGAAGTGAGTCCAGAAATGTATTTATAACTCATCCTTGCCTAAAACTGTAAGACTTTATTGGCTCCATGGTACAGAAGGATAAAGCCCTTACTGTGCCCCAGACGATATATGTTCAGTTAAAGGCGCAGGTGCTGGAGGGGGCTGCAGGGTGGAGGATGGGAATGAGTGGCTGATATCACCTTGCTCATCTTAGTGTAAGTGATGCAGACTAGGCTCACTGTAATAAAACAGTAATAAAAGCCCACAGGGTCTGTGCTGCTTATGCAGTAGGTTGTGCATGCATGGAAGCACACATGCACCTCCAAAGCCAGTGACCGTGAGGCTTGGTAACCTTAGCGCACACTTCCCGGCTGCAGTCTGGTGCTGCACCAGCATCCACAATCAACCCACTGGCTCCAGAAGTGGGTCTGTTGAGACTGGGAGAGACTAAGGTGCGCCTAGTAGACTCAATGAATTAAGATGGAGCTGGTGGCAGCCAATGGTGAACTTCAGAGAAGAAGAAAACAAAAAACAAAAAATAAGAAAACAAAACTATTCAGGCTTTTGAGGATATATGTGCAACTGAAATAAGAAACTTGTTAGCATCACCTCTGCACAGGAAACATAATAGGAGCAAAGACAACAGATTTGCATTTGCTGGTCTAAAAAGAAAAACTATAGTTTCCTATACGTTTCACATCCACAAATAGTTTATTTTTCTTCAGTATTACCAAGAGCCATAAAACACTATAACACCACCACCATTCAGGCAGAATGTTAGTGCTCTTGGATCAAAAACTGAGAAAGTTAGGATATTTAGATTTAAAAGTGAAGTCCATTTTTTTACTTTTCAAAATAGATATTTCCATCAGGTTTCTCATACTGTAGTGGGTGCATTATGGCACACATTTTTGTTTACCTTGTACTTGCATAATGGGAGACTAATGTGCTGTGCAAGTTAGAATTATTTAAAAGGGTAATACTTTATGTACATTTCACTGACAAATTATTTTTGTATGAAGTGGTGATGACAGCAGTTTTAATACATTTATAGTATAGATGAATGATAGCTGTGAATTTCTAACCTTTACATGTACTACATATATATAAGATTTGATAAAGAAAAAAAGCTGCTTTAGATCTACATACAGGAAATCTACACATGACATTTTCTGCATTTTCAAAGCTAGCATCCTCTGTATTTAAATAACCTAGTCAAAGGATACACTATTAGATCTTTGAGGGTGACTACAGATATGTTTAATTCTGAAATTTTAAAACTGAGAACCATGTTTGGGGAAGGAAGTTATAGTAATATGCTTTTTGACGACATTACTAAGGAAATATTTCAAGAAAAGCATGAAAGTATGAACTGATTTTATGTGATAATATTTTGAATAACATATATACATCAGAAGTATCTAGAAGTAATGCCATGAGTTTAAATTAAATTATTGGCAGTTCTTAAATTATAGCTATCGTACGTAATAACTGGAGAATATTACAGGGCAATAAGCAGCAGCTTGGTTTATAACAGAAGATAAGATAAGATGTTAAGACTGTTAGAGCAATAGGGCAATAAAGTTTATTTATACCTCATGGAAAATAATGTTATGTATAAATGCAGGCAACACATCTGATGCACATACAAAAGTGAAGGTCCAGATATTCAAATCTCAGGGACAGAAAGGACCATAAGTGTAAAAGTTCATTTTAATTTTAACAATTTTTATGTGGTACTGACAAGTTGCATTAATTCTGAATAGTTTTATATATGTAAAACTAAAGGAAAATTAACTTAACATATCTATAAACCTTGTTATACTATAAAAAACATTCCCAAGGTTTCAACAAGTTCCCCACCATGGATGATAAAAAGGTTACTTGTTTGCAATGTGGCAAGTTGAGATCCAGAGACAGATTAGCTGCAACGAGAAAAGACCTTGTTATGTGCTAATCTGCATGTCTCTCAATCACAACACTTACAGAAAGTGCAGATCTGAACTTCCCTGCAGTAGTTGACAGTGTTGGCATCTACATAGTGTACGCAGAAACATCCTCCCATTTACTCTCCCATACACAATGCGCACATTCAAATACACACACACACACACACACACACACACACACACACACACACACACACACACACACACACACACACACACACACACACACACACACACACACACAAACACACACACACACACATGCATACCACAGACCCCACGCTTGTCCCGGGGTTGTATGAAGGTCCCTGATGTCTCCTTTTCCTGCCTTCATATATCACAGAAGTTTTCAGTTAGTCAGTCAATCATGCCACATATTAGTTACACACACCATAGCCTTTAGTATGTGCATGCTATCCCCCTGGTGTCCAGTAGTCCCCCCTATCATAATGTTTAAATACCATTATAATATGACAAATAAAGGTAATGCCCTGGTGTCCTGTGGTTCCCCCCATCACAATGTTTGTGCCATTATAATATGACAAGTAAAGGTAATGCCCTAGTGTCCCATGGTTCCCTCATCATAATGTTTAAGTGCCATTATAATATGACACGTAAAAGTAATGCCCTGGTGCCCTGTGGTTCCCCCACCATTATGTTTAAGTGCTATTATAATATGACAAGTAAAGGTAATGCCTTGATGTCCTGTGGATCACCCCCACCTCCAATCCCTGTACTAAGTGCTTCTCAGGCATGAATTCTAGATGTTTTCCCTGGTGCTGAGTGTTCTCCCCATCCAATGTTGCAGGCTGTGCACATTAGTGTAGAGGTGTATGAATGTATGGCAGCCTCCTAACATCCCCAACACACAGAAAACAGCCCCCTTCTCACCCTATGGCATTCTCTCACATCCCTAACCTAACCCCTCACTACCCCCCCAGGGCAGATATGTATAGACATACACTCACACATGCTGCCCTCCCTTAATTCACGCACACACATCCTAACCCTACTGTCCTGCGAAGCTCTCCAGTCCTTACTTCAGCTGTGATTACCACGAGATACAAGTAATGGTCGCGCTAATCTACATAGCTGAGTGATTCTATCAATTGCTGAGAAAGTAGATACCTTTTGGAGGCAGTTCTGGTTTGGGGAGCATATTTAGCTGTGGAGAGAGCCCAAGTCTTTATAAGACGTGTTCATTTTTAAGGTGTAGACCTTTTGTAATGTTTATGAATTTCCCCCATTGTTATGCTATCAGAAGCAGAAATTCTAATAATGTTCTATTTATACATGCTGGAACACACAGTAGTTTTAAGAGATTTGAGTCTGCTGTATGCAATTCTTTTAAATGTGGAGTCAGGTTGGGATTACTATGTAGAATACAAAGAACTTGCTCGGTAGCAGCTGTTTAACGTAAGGAATTACCCTCATTTAAATGATCACATGAGAATTAAAATTGATTTTAAATTTAGATAATGTGTTATAACTGGATGGTTTCATGTCATGTGTGCTATATGAATATATTTATAAGACTTGCTTACTTTTAATTATTACAGTTCTGAAAAAGTCTTAGTAAAGCAGTTACATCTCTGTAGTAATCTATCAAAAACTGGAGCTTGATTTTATGGTAATCCATTACACGTTTATATATATCTATATATGTACTTCCCTGCAGTAGTTGACAGTGTTGGCATCTACATAGTGAATGCAGAAACATCCTCCCATTCACTCTCCCATACACAATGCACACATTCAAATACACACACACACACACACACACACACACACACACACACACACACACACACACACACACACACACACACACACACACACACACACACACACACACACACACACACACACACACACACACACACACACGCACACACACACACACACACACACACACACACACACACACACACACAGACAGACACACACACACACATGCATATCACAGACCCCACTCTCAAAATTTTGCATATTAGTGTAGACTGATGTGTATATGTATTTATAGAGAGAGACAGACACTGCATCAGAGCTGCAATGTAGATGCATATTTGCAATCTTGCTCTTGTCTATAGTAAAGAGACACGGATAATCTCTCTAGGTGTGCTCCTCTGCAGTTTTTAGCCTGCAGCTGTGATGTATTGCCATAGATTTGTGCAGCTCTGTCAGGCATTATACTTTTCTCTGAAATGTTGTTATTTAATGCAGTGAAACGCATCTGCATATGTTATATTCATCTTCTTTCTCCTTTTGTATGCAGTAACCTATCACATGTGCATGAATACTGCTCAGTTATTTCTGAATCAGCAGTTTGCCTTTTCTCTGCAGACCAGTTCTTTCTAATACAATAATTTTTTTTCACAACTTCTCACTTCACCTGCAGTATATGAATATCGGTGACAGATGCACATGTAAGTGAACTCAGGATCCTGGTGTTTCCAGAATTGCTACAGTTCATAACACTTCATATAATTCATTAGACTTACTGATCAGAATTAATAATTTATAATTATAATAGTGATTTTAAATGAGAGTTACTGCTTGGTCTTGACAGATCTGGGTCAGGCGCTCTAGCTGTTCCTCTTGAGTGGCCTTTGCCTTTTCGTACTGCTGAATGACAAGTTCCAGTTCTACCTTCAGTGGGAGAACATAAGCTGAAACAAAGGAGAGAGGGCAATCAAGTTTGGGGGGAGTCATTTCATTTATTTGTTTATCCAGCACAGATATGCATACTGTTCACAGCCATTTATTTGTAATTTGTTTATACAATTATATTTCTATAATACATACAATGCAGTGCATGGATGCTAAATTAAAGGACATGAACCAGAATAAAGTAAAGGAGAATGTTACGCAGTACTTCAGTACGACTATGTGTTTTGTAATATTTCATGTATACTAGAATCAGCCAATAAAACATGTTTTGATAAGTCAGGTAACAAGGAAATATAAATACCTCTCATTGTGAAACACAGCTCCAAAATGCGTATGTATGTGTGGCTGGTTTAACACTGGCAAGGTACAAAAAGAAGATGTGATTATTCAAATCCTATTCTTATAAATCCATTCCAAACATGTGTCTCTTGTGTGACAACACTGAGATCACTGGGTCAGGAAACAGTGTAGAATTAGCTATGAGAAGAACAAGTGAGCCCCATAAGGTGTTATTTTTCTCCCTTCTGGAATAAGGTGAGTAGTTGTGCAAAATTCCCTAGGTGAAGCTATGGAGAAACAAGACAAACCCTAAGACAATGATAAAGATAACAAATACGACTGTTTGCCTCATGTTTGGCATCCAAACACCAAAGCAGTATATCTGTAGCACAACACAGTCCCTGTTCAGGTTTTATTATACACATACCATATACATACTGCAGTATAATTGGGATAAGATGTCAACTTTAGGTTGAGGATGTGGAGAACAGCATATGGGGTAAAGCATGCTGCCCAAGGATAAAGCTAAACTGAGCTAAACATCAGAAAGGGCTTAAATATTTACAAAGTGATCAAGTGATATTTAATTAAACAAACTAGGAAATGCAGTCAACTAGACTCAGAAAACAGCTAAAAATGCTGATGTACAGCCCCAAGTAAAAGACTATTTACACCCCACTCCTTCTAATATAATAAATTCCACATTTGTCAAATAATTGCAAAAAAAAAGGCTACTCCCTGACATGAAGTTAGAGGCAAGTGTTTTCGGCAACTTGGATATGAAGGTCTGAGAATTATAAATCCACACTTGGTGAAAGTAATTAATCAGCTAAGAAATACAGGTACTTAGTTCAAAATTTTACATATTAGTGTAGAGAAAACATGAATGATAGCACATCAGTCACAATTACTGGAACATTTAAGAAGGAGAGAGACAGTCATCAGTGTACAGCTGTGGCTGTGAATTTAATTACAAAAGGCATAAACACCTCTCTGATTTGAGAAATGCTTTAAAAAGGACGTAAAAGATAGGTCTTCTGCAGAGTGATTGTAATAGGGTGACAAGATCTGTATCTTAACACCTTGAATGGAAAAGGCCTTATCATTCTTGTTAATTTTGGGATGAAGAACAGCTTTGAATCTGGTACGAGGCAGCTGCAATGATGTGCAAGCAGGAGGCATTACTTTTTACAAGTCTGTATATTATAAAACAGATAGGATATGCATCAGCGATTGAATGGGAATCAGTCATCTGCACAGCTGTGCAGTGATGTTTATACCTGGGTATGCACATAAGCTTTGTTCATAATAAACTGTTTGAGGTGGATGCAAAACTGAAGTGGATGCAATAGCCACACTCTGTAAAACACACTAACTCAGCGGGAAAATACCAGTTTAATGAAAACAGTGCAAGTAGACAGTGCAAACAAATTAGATGTCTGTCAGCTGGCAAGTCCAGCCTCCCTGGGGAGGCCCAGGCAAGTTTCAGTGAAGGCCCCATCGGTCCTGAAAATATTATATATTTTACTTTTGAGTTTAGCAGTGTTTTGATGTGGAATAATTTTAAAAGCTGAATAATAACAGCCAGTGAATATGTATGCGTCTGACAAAAATCAACAGTAAAGGAAAGTTAGCTGTGCGATATAGAAGGATAAAGCCCTGTCTGCGTCCCAAATAACACAAGATTGACACTCTATCTCAGTGTGGGAAAAGCTGACAAAGGAGTTCTATTACTTTTATTTTCACCATCTGTTTAGGTGGCAGATAGGATGATCTATTACTTTATCATTTTATCTGACTGATAGCTTGAACCTCTATACAGTGACAATACTTTTTACTTCTATTTTTATCAGTTTGTGTGGAAGACATGCTCAGCCTTAGGCAAAGGTGACCTAGGTGGGACACTTTGTATGTCACTCAAACAGGGGTGCATTTGCACCTTTTCTCCTCTTTCACTAAGTAAAAGCATCTTTTCTGAAAGATGACTGTGTCCTGTAAAGAAAGTGTTACACTCTGCTTTGGTTATGGGATTTCTGCTGAATCCCCTCAATGTGATCTAGGCAAGAAATCACACAGCCTCTGAAGTCTCAAAGCTTTTGTGATTGGTTGTCTAAACTATGGTGGGTGGGACTAAGCTGATAGTCCAGAAATTTTGGACACTGCAAGGTAATGGACAGTTTTACATCAGCATTTGTTTTCTGAATGATAACACACATGAAAATTTAATGTCTGTCATTGTTAACTGATTATAATTCTTGTTTATTTACTAAAAATTCAAAAGTTTTATGAAGGACAGAGCAAAAATGAAATAAAATTATGGAAGGTTGAGAGATACTATGGGGCATATCAGCTTTTAAGCTTTTTTGTGTAATTAAGAAGGTTAAATGAACTTCATTAGTAGACAGATTGTGACCTGAGAAGAATGATTTGGTGGACTGAATATGAGTCAGTCAGCATGATGCATTGTAGAAGACATTTTATATTTTTTTTAAATTCGTTATTTCAGAACATATGACAGGAAAAAATGTGGGGTGAGTGAGTTTTTTTTGGGAATAAATAAGGATGTAGTATCCAAACCGACGAAACATAGGAGGTATTAGGGAAAGCACGTAAGTACCAAAATATTGAGGCAAACAGTAGAATGCGGTGGGGATTTTAAGAAGGTGCGTGTGTCTTTTCTTCACTCACTAACTAGTGTTAAATTGCGTGATGACATCCATCCCAATCCTGGTCCTTTCACTCCTCCTTCACCACACATTTTCAGCAGCTCAGCAACAACCCCATCTTCCCACCAGATACCAAATCTAACAATTCTGATCTACTCCTTATCAATCTTAACATAAGCAGCATTCTAAATAAACTTCATCACTTTCATACTGCTATTGCTTTATACTCCCCTGATATCGCCATCGTAACTGAAACCTGGCTCAAACCATATATTAATAACAACGAGATATTGCCTACTGGCTACAACATCATTCAACATGATAGAAAAGTAAAACATGGTGGTGGGCTTGCTATCTTTTTCAAAGGCACCTTTAAACTAGAGCAAATTAACTTCTCCCTCCCAGAACTCCCTAACATTGAACTAATAGTTGCACGCCTCATTGTTAACACCCACAAAACCCTAAACATCATAGCAACCTACATCCCTCCTGGCAACACTCTAACAATAATAGAAAACCTCTTGTTCTGGATATCTTCCAATTTCACTCAAGAAAACATAGCTCTTGGTGATCTCAGTCTTCACTGGCATACATGCTGTTCTAATAACTCATCTAACTTTATCAATCTTTATAATTACACCCAAATTATTCAATCTCCTACCCATTTTGATAAACTTTCTAACAAGCAGTCTATCCTTGAATGGATTCTCATCAATAAATCTATCTTTTCAGATACAGCTGGTTGCCTGCCTGACACATTTAGTGATCCTTTATCTACTTTCATCCTCACAAAAAAATTGCATAACCCCAACTATATTACCTTTAAACTTATGCATAACATGAGAAACTTTTCTCCTTCTTTATTTAACACCCTTCTTAAACAGTAAGATTGGAAACCCCTAGAAACTCTCCAACTTGACTTAGCAGTCCAATACTTTAACAATCTTTTTTAAATATTCTTAACAGTATGACTCCCTTTAGAAAAATTCGCACCAAATCTAAATGCGCACCCTGGCTTACTTCTGGCACCAAAACTCTACCCAAACAGCGTGACAAATCCTGGTTTACCTACCACTTAATTAATAATATTTTTGACCTTCTAGCATGCAAACAACTTTGGAACCTAGCCAAGAAACAGATTATTCTTGATAAAAAGTCCTTCTTCCTCAAATCCCAACAAGAATACATACATAAACCAAAAAAATTCTGGCAAAGCATTAATCACCTCCTGAAACCTGACAAACCTTTCACCCCATCCCCTACTACCTGTAATACTACAGATAGCATTTCTACACAATTAACTCACATCTCATCAACTCTGTAGAATCCCTCTAACAATATAAGCAAATCAAACCTCTAACCATACCTAATCCCAATAATTCCCCAAACCCTTTCACATTTCTACATGTCCAAACTAGCTCTATCAAAATGCTTCTCACCAAGTTGAAACCCTCATCTCCTTCTGCTGATCTTCTTCCTAATGAATTTTTAAAACTAGATGCTTCAGCTATCTGCTATCCAGTTTCCATACTAATTAATCATTCTATCTCTGAGAGCTATATCCCCTATATCTGGAAAATCTTTCACATCATACCACTCCATAAAGGTGGCCATTCTACCGACCTTTCCAACTATCGTCCAACTGCTCTTCTATCTCCCTAGCCAAAATCTTAGAAAAATGCATCCACTGCTAACTTACTGATAATTTAATGAATAACAATGTTGTTGTCTTTTGGCTTTTCCCTGTTAGGGGTCGCCACAGTGGAACTCTGGTCCGCTAATGATCGGCAGTAGATTTTCACGGTGCCGAGTTGCCAGCTCGACGCCCAACCTTCAACGAAGGCACGCCCATTCATGCATGTCTTTTGGAATGCCACTCGACCTGCGGGGAGGACATGTAGACTCCACACAGAAGGCACTCCCTGCACACTAGCTGAGAATCAAACGGGAGAACCTCTTGCTGTGAGGCAACAATGCTACCGCTGCACCACCGCTGAATAACAATATGTTTTCCAATTTGCAGCATGGATTCAGGCCCAAGCACAGTACCAGTACTGCCTTGATTAGTTTAATTGATACTGTTAACCTCCTTAAAAACAATGGCCTCTTTGTCTCTTCTGTCTTTCTGGACATGTCAAAAGCCTTTGACACTGTCACTCACCAAAAACTCCTCAATAAGCTTGCTGCATATAACCTTAGTTCCACATCCCTACACTGGTTTCATAGTTACCTCTCCAATAGATAATCTACCAAATGGGCTACTAACCTCTCCCCCTCCTCCCTATCTTAATAGGTGTACCTCAAGGCTCTATTTTAGGCCCCCTTCTTTTTTCCATATATACAAATACCCTGCATACCACTACTAAGTTTGCTACCATTATCCAATATGCAGATGACACCTCCCTCATCTTCTCTGCTCTCACCTCCCTTGAACTCCAAGAAAAACAAGAAAAAGCACTGCATGACATGGAAACCTACCTGGCACATAATGAACTCATTCTCAGTCCTAAAAAAAATAAACTCATGGTATTCTCCAAAAATAAGTCAGCATCTAAATACCCTTCATTTACCATCTATTCCTCTAACCAAACTTCTATTGAATCAGTAGATAACACCAAACTTCTTGGTGTCACACTAGACAATCAACTAAAATTTGACAAACAGATAGCAATAACTATAAAAAAATCATATAAAATTAGGTCAGCTCTCTAGAGTCAAATCCTATCTCACAGATGCCTCTAGACTAGCTTCAGCCAGATCATTTCTTTTTTCCACTCTGCTGTACTCATCACAAATCTTTACTAACTTACAAAAGCCTGAACTCACTCAACTTGAATCATGCTATAATAAAACAGCCAAACCATACTTAAGTATTTCAGTGAACAGTTATATGCTAGTTTCTTATTTAACTAGTGTTTGGTATCTTTGTATTTTTTTCTTTGTTGTTGTATTTACTTTGTTTAACTTCCTGCTTCTTATTTACTTTGTGTAACTTTATTATGTATTTATAAGTTGTAAATCATTATAATACTTTGTTATCTATTATGTTTTACTTATAGATCTTTTCTTCCTGAAATGGGCTTTGAGTCCAGTCGGACACTACCCGGTAACAAAAGTAAATAAATAAATAAAATAAATACATATGTATGCATATATATATATATATATATATATATATATATGTATATATATATATATATATACATATATATATATCTATATATATATATATATATATATATATATATATATATATATATATATATATATATATATATATATATATATATATATATATATATATATATATATATATATATATATACACACACACACACACGTATCGCTATGTATATATATATATATATATATATATATATATATATATATATATATATAATGTATATGTGTGTAACTACTTCACTGCAATTACTGTGTATTTGTGAAAAACAAACTTTAAGTACATTACTATAACTTTATTATTTTTAGTTATTTATTTATTTTTTTACCACAGTCTGGTGTCTGAAGTGTATGCATTCCATGACTGTCTGTAAATAAATGTGGCTTAACCCTGCTGTAATCTTACCACCGCTAAACAATCTGTGATCTGGCGTGGCAGAAGTGGTGTTACACAGTGTACTGGATTTGGTGAACTATGTGTGCAACTAGTACTACTGTGACTTATGCTTGTGAGTATGTGTGTGTGTGTGTGTGTGTGTGTGCATGTGTGTGGGGGGGTGATGGAAATGCGGTGTATTTACGAGTAACAAGTTGGCCATATTTTCTTTCACTTTCCATTACACAGATCAGCATTGCAAGTGATAACGTGGCTGTCTTTGGTGGCCTGGCTGAAGCAGGATGTGCATGAAAGCAACTACTTATTGGTACAATGGTGCAGGGAATACACAGCTTGGCACTGTTTAAGTCCCTGGTTGTGGAGTCTGCATGCCCTTAACATCTCTCTGTGGGTTTATCCCTGTATACTGATTTCCTCAAACACCCTAAAAACATATTGTAGGTACACTGGCCTTCTCGTAATCTGCCTCTAAGAGATCTGTGTATTTGTTTGTGAATCTTGTGATAAACTTGCCTTGTCATGTGCAGTAACATTTCACACACATACCAGTCCTACCTTGAGAAGCCACATCTATAAGAAGATGCAGTGTCAGTGTGTGTGTGTCTGTGTGTGTGTGTGTGTGTGTGTGTGTGTGTGTGTGTGTGTGTGTGTGTGTGTGTGTGTGTGTGTGTGTGTGTGTGTGTGTGTGTCTCGTGTAAAGCATAAAACCACGGCTTTTATGTGTGGACAGACATGGTATTCCCAGGTTTATATATAACTCTTCTAGGTAGCAAAGGGTGAAAGGCATAAATGCATCACAGAATATCCAAGACCTTAGAGCTTCTGGATATTTAGCAGACCACAAAGATCTAAAATTCATCTCATACCTCTGGCTTAAATCAGTTACTATAGTATGTGATAAATCAAGGGTGTGTTAAAAGGATGCAAGTAAGGAAAGCTTGAGTACAATTTATACTTTTCTCAGGCCATCTTTGAATGAAGAGGTTGTTTTAAAAACAAAAATAAGACGCACCTCAGGACACCTGGAATCTCATGTCTGAGTGGCACCACACCACCATCTTAATTATTTCCCTTCACATTTACTAGAGTGCAGTCTTGCCCAGGTAGGAGGTATTGAACAAATGCACAAAAAAGCTTATGATTAAAACAAGAGTATCAGAAAGGTAATGTGGAAAGTGTAGGGAGAGCCAAGGGTGGGGGGTGGTCACCTATGGATGTGTGAGGGGGGAGTAATGGGTATTGGGGGTTGTCATTTATCTTAAGATTCCTAATTGGGTACTACAACATTTGCTGATTGGAATATATGCTTATCTTTTTACAGCTGGAGTGAATATACTACCCCCTTCTTCAGTCTCAACCATACAATACACCCTTCATGAAATTTTTCCAAATGGCATCTCCAAAAAATAGTGTTATATTAGATGATTTCAAGTTCAGTGCCATAAGATCAGATGCCAATAAAATGAGAAGAATGTTACACCAGTTCAATCTTAAGTGATTAGTAAATGTCCTTATTATGTCAAATACACAAACAGGGAAAGGCTCCACCCTGGTTATCTTCTCACCTATGTAAAACAGGTGCTTAACACATCAACGTCATTTTAAATAGCTTAAGTGATCACTGTCCTGTCCTTCAGAACAATAAAACCTCCTCTTCAGATTACTATAGGTAGACCATGTCCACAGCATGAACTTGCTGTCCTTGATGCACACCTCAATTGTATGGACTGGTCCCCTGCATACTCTGTCAAACACTACCCTCACTCATTTTCCCTCCATCTCCACCTGACTATAGGATTACCTGTTCCCTTCCTCACATGCAGAAGGTGCATTCCCTAAAGTACTGTAGATATTCACAATATGGAGAAGCAGAGAGGCAATCCATAGAAAGCCTGAATGCAAGCACCACTTAATGACTTTAAATAAAGACAGTTGACTAGGTCTGCAACCAACCATGTTAAATCAACATACTTAAGATAGCTCAAAAAGCCAAAGGTAATTTTAAAACTACGTATTGATGTCACTCTTATAGTAAATCAGTGTAAGAATCAGTCCTTGTAGACTGAATATAATTATTTTCATAGTATTAATGTTCTGAGCTTTATAGCCACAAGTAGATGTGTTCTTAGTATCAAATCCCAGGAACTGATGGACCTTTGGATATGTTCGGCTTTCTTGTTTTAGCCTTACTTCTGAGCCCATACCTCACATACTAGTATGTTTTTCATCCCCTCCTATCACCACCTCAATATATTAGTGGTTATTGGGCATAGTTTACACATGCATGTGTGTAAATATATACACATGTATATACAAGCATGCATATACGTCTATATATTTGTTCACTGTAGCTGGAATTTATTTTACGACTGAGCTAGGTACCCCATACATCAATAGATAGTTTTGTTTTATCATTAGGTACAGGCTTAGTATTGTTGATTGTTTATCTCTTCACATTTTCATTTGACCTTTTAACTTAGAATATTGTTATATTTAGCAGCAACTATGTACATAGAAGTAGTTGCTTATTTACTAGTTAGGGACCCTATCATCTATGGAGCTTTATACTTAGGTATTATTATATGTGTGCTTTGTGCTAATTTCAAGCTTTATTGTGTCAATTTTTATGTGTTACGCCTAGCATTCCACTATTTATCTGTTTTTATCTTTTTATTTTGTATTAGTTAATGCCATCTCTGCCATGTTCAGCGAACACTTTAATAAGTGTACTCATTAATATGTACACGTTTCATTGTTTTAAATAGTGACACTTTGTGATCAATATATGCTTCTAGGGCATAATCGTGCTTACAAATACTGTCTATTTTAGGCACAGGACAGCACGAATATAGGCTCACCTTTTTTCTTAGAAACTTAAACATTGTTTCTGTTGTTCAGTACTTAGATGCTTAGAACGTGCTCACCGCACGTTGAGTTACCATAGCGCATGAAGTTAGGTTGTACTCAATTGCATTCAGAGTTCCTACAGCACACGGCACTTTAAAACTTGTAAACAGTTTGTTTTACGTGGAATCTAAGAGGTTCCTATTTGTGGAATTTTTTAATCTTGGACAACAGCCTTTCACCGATATGATGAGGTCTGACTCCTTGATGAGGCACATCGAAATACATTATATTCGCTATGTTGTTTTGTGGTAAATTTTAGTACAGAGTTCTCGCTATATTATTTTTTAACCTGATATATGCAAAGTTGCATTCGACACACCACTATCTTAGTAGAGATGCTAGATATTGAAACGCGATAAAACTTCCTGTTTATCTAAGGATTTTAATGTTTTTAACACCATGAGGAGAGAGAATGTTCAGGGTTTTTAATGAATGTAGCAACAGTTTTTTAATGATTGTAGAATGATATAGGACCAAGCACAATGCTCCTTTTATAATTTAGAATGTATCAGGGTATAAGCATAATTTTTACTTATTTGCATGGACATTCTGATCATTAATTGTATATTTGGATGGAAGTATTCCTTCTAAATATTGTTGCATTTAACTATGTTAACTTTTTTGAGTATCTGTTCCTTTAAGACAAGATAACATGTGACATATCAATTTGTAATGTCCAATAGGAAGCTTAAGGATGGTTTAAAAATGATTCAAACAGTTTTATTCATTGTTTTAAGAGTCTGAAGAAGCCTTTGGCAAAGCTCACTCATTGGAATAAACTTTATTATTTTTTATGAATGCATCTTATTTGAAGTTCCTTTGAATCTCTGCTTTTCGTTTCATTGCCACTGGAGGGTCACACACTTGGATTTGGAATACTTAAGATAGGAACAAGCCACCTTCTCCGGGAAAGCTAAACGTTTCTGCCACTGAATGCAATCACCCTGTCATCAAAAATACAACTTAGTAGAAGATTACAGGTTCTTCCTAATCTTTACAATATAAAAATTAGCTAACAAGTTTCCTTCCTCACCTGTCACACACAGCCCAATGAGCAATGCTCCCTCCCAGCTGTACACACGAGCTGAATAGTCTACAACCTCCCATTTTTTTCAAATGGCTGCCAAAGAAACCAAAGCTTAATTAAAAATCCTAGACTCCTTATCTGGCAAGTACAGTAAGCTTCATCCTACTCTCTTAGAAATGCAGATGAAAAAATTGCTAAGCCACTTTAAATAAATTTTTAACTTGTCCCTCACATCTGCAATGATGCCACCTGTCTTCAAACCATTCCAAAAGGTACAATCTCCCACTGAATTTAAGAACTTCAGACCCATTTTCAATTTGTACCCTACTGCAAACATTTTAGAAAAACTGTTGTACAAACAGTTATTTGAGCTTATAAATATATATGGCCACCTTCTTGACCATCAACATAGCTTTCATAATACCTTTAGCACTACAAAAGGCTTATGGCAAATTATATCTGTAGCAGTAGGCAATATTAGTGAAGGTTTCTTTACTGCTGGTTTATATATACAGACATGATCAGAACATTCAAAACTGTTATGCTGAGTACTATATTATGGATATTACTAAAGTTTAATTTTGGAGCAACATCATCATATTGATCCAAGATTTCCTATAAGATACAACTTTTCAAGTTAATACCAATGCCTCTTACTGACAAATGGGATCCTAAATACTGGAGTCTCCAAAGGCTCTTTCTTAAGTCTCCTTCTGTTTTCTCTCTTTTCTTTATAAATGGTCTTACTTCTAGCCTACCCCCTCTTGATATTATCATGTACGCAGGTGATACATTGCTGATTGACTCTAGTACATCACATTCAGTTCTGCAAGCAAAAAAAAATTACCAATTTCTGCCCATGGCCCTCCCCAAATAGATTAGTAATTAACTTCCAGAAAAGTAATGTCATGCTATTTTCCAAAATACAAAAATTAGCAAACATAGCACCCCTCCCCGCTCATTAAAAATATTCAGGATAAATAACATCCCTAATGCTGATGCATAAAAGTACCTGGATCACCTTCTGGTAATTACATTATCAGTATGAATAATGAATATAAAGGACAGAGCCAAAGTTGTATGCTGGCTAAAAATATGTTACAGGATTTCTCATATACATTCGCCTAGTGCCTGTAGAGCTGTAGTACATACTGTACTAGAACATGGCCTCCCATTGTTATCTTTTTACTACTTATACAATAGTGAAAGGATTCATGCTGATGTATAAAAACACTATGCAGACTTCTGTTATTGGCCAATTCATGCATATACTATTATGATCTACTAAAAAGCCTGAAATGTCTCCAAGTTCCTAAGCAGGGATACTCTTCTTGTAGGAACTTTGCTAATCAAAATTATAAATTTAAGCTATATCTCACTTGAGGTTTAAACTTCCTTTGAAAGAGCAAATCCACGGTCTCAGAGATGGTCAAGATGATATAACCTCATGTCAGTCTGCTCTTGTTTCAAAACAACTATGTAGGATAAACCCTACCGTATGGAACCACTTCCCAAATATAACAAGAACGCAGCAAATCCTGGAAACCTTGAAAAATCACTAAAGGAACACCTACAAAAATAACACGTGCACAGGATTTTGTCATAATGGTTGAAGAGGCAAACCTCATCATTTATTTATTATTTATTTTACATTTGTTGACCAGGTTTGTCCATCTGAGCTGAGTAGCCCTTTTTCAGCAGAGACCCGGGGAGAAAAGCTCAGTTTTACAATTTGTTATACAGGAATTAGAATAAACAGCTTCAGAAGGTTACAGTGTATACATACAGTGAAGTACAGTTATACAGAACATAATAGCCAAAAAATCTTTATAAGCATAAATAAAAGAAATTATTCAAATACAAAAGTGTTTAATAAAGCAGCAAAAATCACATAGTATCTATAGTTATTTCATGAGATATGTGAAATCAGAAGTGGAAATGAGATATAGACAAGTAGAGTGAGACTTTAAAGAGGTTAAGAGCTGAAAAGATTTGTAGTTTTGGTGATTAGACATGATTAGGAGGCAAGAGTGAATCAGACAGATTAAGTAAGGAAACACATAGTGCAGTGTGTTAGAAGATAGTAAGGCGGTTCAAGGAGGATGAGTGCAGTGGCAGGACCAGTGAGTTTGTAGGTACTCTCTAGTGACAGTATTGAATTGATCTGGACGTTTGAGGGACCTGATTTCGAATGGTAATTTGTTCTATGATATGGTAGGATTGTAGCTTTAGAGATTGCAGACAGTTTTAGTCTAGGTTTATATATTTGTAGCAGGTTTAGGTCAGAGCTACATGAAAACCTAGTGGGGGAATATTAAGAGATGAGGAGAGATAGGCTAGGGAAGAAGGATTGCTGGTAGAGTACAGAGTGAATTATTTGTAACTGAGAGAGATGAAGCTGGTGAGGTAATTCCAACCAGTTTAAGTATCTTAGTGAAAGACAGTGATGCAATTTGTAAGTTTGGTGTGCAGCGAATCTGGTAACCTTGTTGTAGGTAGATTCTAGTTTAGTTAGAAGTGTGGAGTTAAGACTGGTAAGAATTTGGCAGCTATATAATAGGCTAGGTAGAAAGTGCGCATAAAAGAGGGTTACGTTTGCTTTGTTTGTTCGAAACTTTTTGTTTCGATAAAGAAGGCCAAGTTTTTGGTGTGTCTTTTTAATGCAGCTATTTACTTGTAAATCAAACTTAAGTTGGTCATCTATAGTTACTCCTAGAAGTTTTGTACTAGGTTCAACATTAATGGGGGTGTTACTGAGGGACAGTACAGAAAAAGTTGATTCAAGGTGGGTGATGTTTTTGGGAAGAAAAAGCAAGAGTTTTGTTTTTTTTAGGGTTTAGAATTAGCTGTTTGTCACAGAGCCAGGATTTGACTGAGTTAAAAGGTGCTTGAGTTGCAGAGATAAGGTCAGAGGGAGTATCAGCGATGGTGATGACTGTAGAGTCATCTGGGTACTGTATAAGGGATGACTGTGGACATGGTGTAGAGTAGATTATGAATATGCGGAAAAGTAATGGGCCAAGTATAGATCCTTGGGGGCATCCATTTTGACAGGAAGAGGAGGGGAGAAACCTGACAGCCATCTCACTGATTGCAGATGGTCAGTGAGATAGCTGGAAAACCAGGTAACAGTAGAAGCAGAGAAGTTAAGGTTAGCCAGTTTGTTCAGTAGAAGAGGGTGAGAGACTGTATCAAAGGCTTTTGACAGGTCGAGGAATAGGCAGGAGACTAGTTTATTATTGTCTCTGACAAGAGAAATAGTATTAATGAAGAATATAAGGGTAGTTGTAGTACTATGTTTAGGGTGAAAGCCATGCTGCATGGGTATGAGCAAGCTTTCCTGAAGAAGGTATTGCATGATTTGGTTATGTATGCAGTTTTCAAGTATTTTTGAGAGTGGTGAGAGGATCGCGATGGGTCTGATGTTTGTGATGTCAGCAGCGTTACCTCCTTTGTGAATGGGTAGGGTGTAGAATTCTTTACAGATAGAAGGGACCTTTGATTCTGAGATGGAGTGATTTATTAGGATTGATACAGGGAGAGAAAGGGATTCAGCAGCAATATGCAGGAAATAGGGATGCAGACTGTCAGCAGAAGAGCAGGGTTTAAGTTTAGAGAGCGATGATTTTATATAGTTAGTGAGTACAGTTGTAAGGGAGAAAGTGGTAGAAGAGTTGAGAGTAGGAGAGGATTTGGAAGAGCTATTAGAGTTGGTAGTAGAGGGGAAGGAATTTATCATGTTAGATATGTATTCAATGAAATAGGAATTCAATTCAGCATCTGTTTCTTCTGGTAAGTTGTTTTGGCAGGGGTTAGGAGAAGAAGGGTTACCAGGATGCAATATTTGATTTATGGAGTTCCAGAATTTTTTTGGGATCTGATCTTTGGGCAGTTGGGGGGGTTAAAGTAGAAGTCCTTTTTGTCTTTGTTGATGTGTTTTTTTGGCCAGATTTCTTAGTTCTTCATATTTTTGCAGTTGGGAAGGAAGCTTAGTTTTTACCCACATTTTTCATGCCCTATGTCTACCTTTCCTTAAGGTGTGGGTGGCATTGGTTAGCCAAGGGGATATATTAGATTTGATGCAAACAGTGCAGAGTGGAACAAGCGAGTTAAGGATGTTAAGGAAGGTAGAGTTGAAAGAGTGGACAGCTTCATCAATGGGGAGAAGAGTTAGATGTGTCCAGTTTATCCTGGAGAGGAGGGCATTAAAAGTCTCAGAACAGAAAGTGGATAGTTTGCGACAGGTTATATATCCGTGAGGTCTAGTGAAGTGAGGAGTGTATCTAAGAAATTTTACAGGGGAGTGATTACTTAGGGAATCGGGTAGGGTCTCGGGATCAAGGTATTTGTGGGGATCTGAGACTAAAATCCATTCTATGAGAGAGATGAGGGTATGTGATTTGTTAGTCTGGGTGGGGGTTGAGATTAGTTGAACAAAACCATGTAGGTTGATGCATGAAGTAGTGTTTGGGGACTGCAGAGTTAGCCAGTTTATGCTTACATCCCCAAGAAGGATGGTTTCATTGTGGATGTTTTGAGAAAGATAAGAGAGAATGTTCTCTAGAAGGGTAATGTTGTCTCCATGGGAAATGCAGAGAGCTATGACTGTGATAGTGGTGTAATTGTTAAGTTTAAAATTAGCTGTCAGGAGTTCAGCAGGTGAAAAGGAGGTAGAGGGCTGGTTTAGACTTGAAGGAGTAAGATGGTTAGAATAGGCAATGGCCACTCCACCCCATCTTTTCTTAAACCAACATTTCATTTTGATATCTGCATACAAATTGAAATGTGCACATTTAGTGTAAAAACTGTACATAATTAAATTTATATTTCATTTCTACTATTGTTTCCACATATTCTACCTATTTATAGTGTACATTCTGTTACAACACTGCTTTGTCTTTTAAAAGCAGTGTGTTTCTGTCTATGTAAGGTTTCATTATAGTTTCTATTCTTACATTTGACTGTCTATGCTTGCTTTTTGAGCTCAGATCATGGCTGAAAACAGTAATTGAAACAGCCCACCCACTCCAGTAAACAAATAAACACTTCCAAGGAAGTGGAAGGCTGTATCTGTTTTCTCTATGTCAAGCACTCCGTTTCCTACTCTTTTGTTTGGCCTATCAAAAAGGACATCACTACAACCAGTTATTCATTGGAAACTGAAGAAATGTATTAAGCTTTAACCATGATTCAGTGGCACAGCATTATGCCTGGTTTACGTGTTTAAGGTAGGTCAGTATTTCAGTCAGTTTGTTGGAACTACTTCCTTTAGTTAGGAATGTTAAATGCATTACTTCAGCTGGAGTCTGTTACATTTCTGTCTACTAACTTCCATGACTGGATTATGTCAAAACATGTTGTAATATCGAAGAAAAACTTTGGAAAAATGAGACAGAGATAATACAAGAGAAATATGCAATTAGGAACTTATGGGACAAAGCTTTTCTTGTACATTTAAAGCAAAGTAGTGGGTACTCCTAGCTTGATAACATTCTCTAGAGTAGGTAGGATTGCGGCCTACAGATTGTTTTTCCTCTCCACTCACTAAAGACCAAGTCTTGTTTGACCTCTAAGGACTGGGAAAACAAGAAGGGACTAGGAAGCTGTTAACTTGACTCTCCTAACTAACCTGCCACATCTTTCAGATACTGAATCCTCAGTCTTAATTCTGAAAACCATTGAGGTAATATTTCAGTGGTGTCAGTGGTGAGGCATACCAGGCTCATTACCTGCTCATGATGAGGTGACCAGTTTCAGGATACCATGCCTATGAGACTTAAAGCAATAGTGGTTGTAGATCTCTCAAGACACACAGTTACAGGAAAAGTAGTGTACTGTAGTGGCCAGACTAAGGGTCCTTTCCCCAACACCTTTTAAACAATGACTGATCTAGAAATGAAAGCATTTTTTCCTCAGTTCATCATACAGATTCTCAGAGAAGTAGATAAAACAGAAGCAGGAGCAGGTATCTCATTTGTCCATGTAATGGAAAGGCCCAAAACTGGAGAAATACATGATGTGGCTACTT